>NC_055970.1:6909338-6914338 GCF_018492685.1 Alosa sapidissima
GCTACTCAATAATGAGTTATACTTGTAATTATTGTAAAATAATTGTAGATTTGTTGTACCGCGTAATGCATCACAGAATTGTTGAACTGCTAGTTGACAATTTAAAGCTTAAGTAAATTCACATGATGACGGCAATTTAGAGTGCCGTGCTGTGTCAACCACACTGAATCTACGGAACAAGCAGCCCAGCAATCCCAAGATTGATTCCACAACAACGGCCTAATCAAGAAAAATCTTCTCTGTGCACTCCAACGATGTGGCCGAATTTCACAGACATACAAACTTTTTCCCTACTTTTTACAAACACTACTTGGGTTGAAAAAAAAAAAAAACATATTGAAAGATTACTGAATAATCAACGTAACTGAATAATTTAGTTTAAGTCGAGTTCATAGAATGTTAACCACAATTACATACTCAAAAACATTTCCATGACACAAGTTGTTCAATGAAGATAACATTGTTCAATTATTAGTTCTGTTGCATGTCTAGAAAAATATATCTCTAAATGTCAGCCTGATTATTCTTATTATCATTGTTAAAATTATTATTATGATTATTATAGTTATTATTATTATTAGTATTATAACTGTTATAATTATTATTATAACTGATGGCTTCGCTACAACTTTCCAAACACATGATGATGAATGGGCTTCAGCGTCATGCACAAAGCCCATTTTCATCTTTGGCGATATTGTTATCTGTGAACGGGCTGTGAGGTGGAGGTAGGCAGGTGCACGTGGTCTGTGCAGAGGTATCAGGTATCCTCTGACCGAGGCCCCTTGCGCTCGTTTGTCATGCTGAATGGCCGGTGTGGCTGACTGCACTTTCCCATTCCATTTCCTTCAGGGCCTGTGCCCCCCCCCCCCCCCCCCCCCCCCCCCCATCCCAACCAAACATGCACACACACACACACACACACACACACACACACACACACACACACGGGGCTGTATACCACCCACTGGACTCGGCTGCCATTTCTTCCAGGCCCATTCCATTCACGTGAAGTGGTGAGCAATAATGCTCGCTCACATTCCTGCTCTCAATGGCTTTACACGCTACACTCACCCCCCACCTCCACCTCCACCTCCACCAACACCCACCCACCCACCCAGCCAGCCCGCCACCCTAGCTCTTATGCACCAGACTCAGCCACGGCCTCCGATACAGGGAATAACAAAACACAAACAACTTTCAGCACCATGTCCAGTGGAATTAACATTTAATTACGACAGATGGAAATTATTTTTTTACATCTTTAAGTTAAACTCCCTGTCTTTTCATACAACAACTGTATTACATTTCTGTATCTATTGCTTAAATAATAATAATACTACACATTATTAAAAATAATAATAATATTAAACCAACAACAAATTACATGCATGCACATTGTTTTCTGAATTCTCACACAGCAAATCTGAATGAGCCTCTCCTTTAGCTAGTAACTGATTATTTAACGCAGGACAGTGGCCTGACACTTGCCTTCCACTGAAACAACAGCCTGTTCTCTCACACAGCCATCAGCATGCTCTCTCTCTCTCTCTCTGTACTAACCCTCCTCTCCCTCTCTCTCTCTCTCTCTCTGTCTATATCTCTGTCGCTTATAAAAATGTCAGTGCTGCTCTTACTTACATCCATAATGCCCCCTCAGAGCTGTGATCTTTAGCCCCTCGGCCCAGACATCCTACCCGCTACGTTCCACCAGAATAAGCCCTAACACACAGGCCACCGGCACCCCCTCTCTCACAACTGTACTAAGCAACTGGAACGGAACACATTGTCTGGTCCTACTCACACAGAGAGGGGGAGAGAGGGGGGAGAAAAAGAGAGAGAGGGAGGGATAGAAAGGGAGGGATAGAGAGGAAGAGAGCGAGAGAGAGAGAGAGAGAGAGAGAGAGAGAGAGAGAGAGAGAGAGAGAGAGAGAGAGAGGAGAAGAGAAAAAAAGAAGCCGGAGCAAAAGTAGGATAATCACAAAACACCCCAAGCTCAACCAATAAAGAAACTTTTCTTTTTCCCTCCTTTTTTCTCCTTTCCTAAAGAAAACCAGGAAATCTCCACTTATTTCAACAAACATTTGCTCCAACTCAGGAACTAAGCCGGACCTTTTTTTTTTTCTTTCTTTCTTTTTTTTCTCTGTTTTTTGGTGAAACAGTGTGAGGAAGCGAGTGAGAGGAGGACAGATGAGAAAGAGAGAGAGAGAGAGAGGAAGAGAGAGAACGACAGAAGCGTGTGACATGTTTTGTCTCTGTGTATTTGTGCTGCATTGCTAAGAGGCAGCAGCTCCATCTGCTGGTAGTTCAGGTGACAGGGAAAGAGAGGAGAGAGAGTGAGAGAGAGAGAGAGAGAGTCTGGCTCTGGAGAAATAGAAAGATGCTGTAAATAGAGAAAGAAAGAGAAAAGTGACTTGTGAACAGAGAAAGACAAAGAAAAAGAAAGAAAGAGTCAGAGAGAGGGTGAAGAGAGAGGGTAAGGGAGAGAGTGAGTCAGCTCTAAGAAACAGTCCTTACCTTCCCACTCACTCACAATGGAGCAGGGAAACTCTGACCTGCTGTCATACATCCATATTTCTACTCTCTATGGTCTAGTTTCCCGCTCACAGCTGGCAATAACTATTAGGACATAAATAACCATTTTTCCTCTGTGTGTGTGTGTGTGTATGTGTGTGTGTGTGTGTGTGTGTGTGTCTTTGCCCCCATTTCCTTCTGAGGATCCTGTGGCCTTCTAATAATGAGTTAATCAGGCTGATTGCACATTCATCACCGTGATCTGTTTCTTTTTTTAAACCTGGGGAGGGGAAGGTTGAGGCTGAGTAACTGTGTGTATGTGTGTGTGTGTGTGTGTGTGTGTGAGTAAAGTGTGTGTGTGTGTGTGGAGAAGGGGGGTTTGGCTGTTTTACTTGGGAAATGAAATATTTCGCGACCTGTTCCTGTGCCCTCCGCGTGAGTGGACACTGAGAGGCCGCAGCTGAGTAAACAGACAACGCGACGGTGGTGGACAGGTAAGAGAGAGGCTTCACGGAAAACCATTAAACCAGCAGGCAACTGGGAAATGGGGTAAAAAAAACGAACCAAAGTAGGAACGAAACGAAATGGATGATTATGATTGATAGTGATTAATGATTAATTATTGAAAAATAACATAGTGGATGGGATGTTGCTATAGTTATTGGGCTAATTTTGGTGGGTAAGGGTTTCTGGGAATCTTAATTTGATATTCCACCAGGACAATTACTTAAAAAAACATAACACATACTTTTTACTGGCTTGGAATGTGTATGACTTAACATTGATACGTAACAAAAGTTGGACGATCATTCAAACCCATGAAATAAAAAACCTACTACCTTGCAGGCTCACAAAATTCTGAAATGCTCAATCAAAAATGAATTAGAAGTGGCAAACGCATGCTGTGAAACATGCACGCCATATGTACAAAGCCCTCGTTGGACTGGTCACGGAGAACTGCGGTTTGTAAAGTCGACTGCTCTCGACGAGGCCAGAGCCCCACAACCTCCATATGAGCTCAGAGATTCCCTCCAGGCTTCGGACGGTACCAACCCACCCCATCACCCGCAGACACAGAATACAATACACATACCTATGACTAGCTACTGTATGACTGTGTCAGTCATCCCATGCTGTGTCCATGAGTGCGTGACGGGCATTCCGCAAGCGCGTGGCAGATTTCCTTGTTTGAGAGTCGTCACAAATATTCTTTGCTCATAGGATAAGTAGCCCTGGATTTAACCGTGTGTAGATCCAGGGCACTGCATTAGAATGCCCACTAGTTAGGGCAAAGAGAGCTTTTCAGTTGGTAAGTGAATGTTTAATTTGTGAATGTTTAATGGTGCGAAAAATGTTTATTAAATCTATTAAATAGTATTACTTAAATATAGCACAAATAGTAATAAAATAAAAAAATAAAATGTATTTTAACATGCTCATAATTCATTCTGTAATCAACACATTGTGTCAGAAGAACAAACACTTTTCTTACACTTCTACTTCATGAGGGCTGTCAAACATCACAGATCAGCCAGCCAAGATAAGTGTTTAATCAAAACAGGTTTCTGAATCATAGAAAACCACCACTCTACTGTAGACTGCAGAGGCAATGTGACAGAAGCATGCTGAAGATAATTTCTCTTTCACAGGTGAAAAAAAGGTAACGGCGAAAAACGCTCCTCATCAAAACACACACCTCTGAACTCACCTCTGAGACACGATGTTCATGGATAAGCAGAAAACATATCGTTCTCTGGGGCCATATGTTTGCAGCGTCTCACCTGCACCTTAATATATCAGAAGCATTTATGCACATTAAAAAAGGTGCAACATATTCATGAGGGAGCAGGCTATTCAGATGCAGTCAAGGTGGCAAATGCAGCAGACGCTGCTCATGTATTTTCATGTGCTAGTACTCCACCTGTTCTCCGCAGTTTTCACTGGGGACCGAGTGTGGATCCATTTCTCCTTTTGTCTCTTTCGTTTTTTACTTTAGTTTTTCTTGTTTTCCTTACATTCGTTTTTGTTTTCTTATATTCATTCTTGTTTCCTTTGTTTATTTGTTTGTTTGTGTTTGTTTCTTTCTTTCTTTCTATTTTTTTTTCCATTTAAAAACTGTAGTTTCTTTCTTTGTAACTGTGTAAAAAATGCAGTGTAAAAACAATAATTACAAAAGTGCACCAAAAAGAGGACTTACACATTAGTGAGAGAGAGAAAAAAAACAAGCCAGCAAACACATTGAAAACCTGAGGGATATTGAACACACACCAAGATGCTTGTAATCAACTCAGACAGCCGTAAGTTCGAACATGGTCGAGAGCCCAGGTAAAAAAGCAAAATCAAGTATGATTGACTTTCTCCTTATCATCTTCCCTCTCTCTCTGTTTACTATTAGCACTCCACCATAGATCAAAATAGATTGGTGGAGTCCAATCAAGGGCCACTGAGGCTTCCCCTCACAGCTATTTTCAAATGACCAGTCAGCA
>NC_055970.1:6916838-6939338 GCF_018492685.1 Alosa sapidissima
GAGAGAGGGTGCCACACGTCTCTAGTAGAGTGTCTCGGTGAAAAACACATAGACTGGGAGCTGCTCAGGCCCACCGCGTGTTTCCCTCCTGCAGCTTGAATCACTCACTACAAATACAGCCCAGCCCAGCCCAGCCCGGGCCACAGAACAGAAAGGGGGCCGATGGTAAGGCTGTGTGTGTGTGTGTGTGTGTGTGTGTGTGTGTGTGTGTGTGTGTGTGTGTGTGTGTGTGTGTGTGTGTGTGTGTGTGTGTGTGTGTGTGCGTGTGTGTGTGAGTGTGCGTGTGCGTGTGCGTGTGCGTGTGCATGTGCGTGTGTGTGTGCGTGTGCATATGTGCGTGTGCGCATGTGCGTGTGTGTGTGTGCGTGTGCGTGGACTAATGTGCTGCACGTGGGGCTGAGGGTGAGAACAGGGGACCACACAGAGTACCAGTGGCAGAGCCAGCCCAGCCCTCAGCCACGGACTCCCCACCGCACCACACCGTGCCGCACCACCATGCCAGCAGCAGCAGCAGCCGGCAGCAGCCTGGACTCCTCACAGATCCCGTAATGACAGCTGAGAACTTCGCCAGAGATGAAAGACCTGATGAAGGCTCCTAATCCAGACAGACCGTGCACTCCAGACACACAGACAAACACACACACACACACACACACACACACACACACACACACACAATCTCTTTCTCTCTAAGTCTCCCTCCCTCTGTAATAAGAGCCAAAATATACAGTAGCTATCTATTCGCTATCGGCCAGACACATGCAGCTATGGCATCAACTCAAATGAGTTCAGAAGTAAACAGCCCTCGGACCAGATATTTGCAAGGCGCCACCTCACCTTGTACAAAGATGCAAAACAACTGCACTTTCAGTGGGTAACTTTGACCTGATTTTGGGGTAAATAAATAAGGAGAGAAGACTATCCATTTAACACTATCCATTACCATTCTGTTTGGTTCCACTGGCACAGAATAGCATACAACAGCAGGGAGAAAGACAGAGCAAGGGAGCAGCAGGCTTAGTGTAGAGAGCTGACCTCATGCTCGAGACCTCTCTCTGGCAACAATTATAGCTGTCAAGGGTTATGATTGATGGCCTTTGTTTACAATGTTTAAAGAGAGAGACAGAATTGAAAACATCATTTTGAAGTACACATAAATAACCGAGGCTTAAATTGTACTCTAATCTGTAAAAAAGCATTATGCAGTTGCCCCAGAAGGTTCAATAATCAAACAACAATAACAGTTTCCATCTTTACCATGAAATTATGTCCGTTTTAAATATCCAGTCATACATCTTCACTTGACAGCTTTCAGCCAGCTGTGACGATTACAGATGTAAATACAGTACTTATGCCTCTAGTATGTACTCATTTAGGGAGTGGCTTTGATTGCACATCAGGAAATAGGATTAACATGATTCAATCGCTCAAGAGGGGAACTTCCAGATGCATGCTTTTCCTGGAGCTAATATGAAAGACATCGCTTATTCAACAAGGAGTAAATATATTGGCGATTTCTATTAAACATGTCTTGTTTTCTTTTGTCTTAAAACAAAGGCACACTTGAAGCACAGAATCACTAAATGAGATTTTAGTTTTAAGTCAGCTTTCCTCCCCCCCTTGTGTTGCACAAACATCTACAGAGTCTCTGGCTCTCTGTCTTTTGATACTTTTTAGATGTGTCTAGCCAGCATGGGAGTCAATGAGAGTCGATTGAAGCTCGTATTCCATCGAGAAGAGGAGGCGCACGGAGATCAGACCGAATTCTATACTGTGCACACGAGGAGAGCTTCTCCCTCTCATGGGCTCCGCAAAATGGATTTTTTACCAAGTGTTGCTGTTGCAAACTTTCTTTCTCTTTCTCTTTCTCTCTCTCTCTCTCTCGTTCTCTTTTTCTTTCTCTGTCCTCATCTCTCTCCCTGCCACGGCTCACACACCATCCTTCTGTCTGTCCTAAAAGACGCCTTTGTTCTTTTTGCTTATGCCACTGCCTGCCAAGCGCACGACTGATGGGACTTTTCATTAATTATGGATGCAATTTTTTGCCCTTTGCGCAACCCTCATTTCTTCAGCCCCGGACAGGGCGAAGAGGGATCTTGGAGAAAGGGGACAATGTGCTCTGCCTCGGCCGCTGCGTCCGCCGCCGGGGCTTTTACAAATTCATAGATATCATTATTTAAGCAAACATGACATTGGGTAAATACACAGAGCCCATCTGCTTTGATAAATCATGCTGCTGAACTTGTGGGGTTTTTTTTTTTCTGCAGGGAGGGGAGGGGAGGGAGGGAGCGATGCGGCCGGCATACGTACCGGGTCCAAGCCACTTAGTGTGAGCAACGGCAGCCCACAAGTGCCTAGATGGGGGGAGAGGAAAGGTGCGGAGCGGGAGGGTGTGTGTGTGTGTGTGTGTGTGCGCGCATCAGGGAAGGAGGGCAGGCTGGCTGTGATCGCTTCCGTCACACTGGGTGGCTCAGAACAGGGTTAGCCCAGGGCCCAGGAGAAGCGTGCTCCTTCTCTATCCTTCACGCTAAACCTCTCTCCTGTTTAACAAATTGCCTCGACCACAAATGCCTTGTCTGGGAGAGCTTGATCAAGCTTTGAAGTCTACGGGTCAGCTCAAGGCCAACATTTGAAGACAGGGCTGGGACTCCATTGAGCTGATTTCATTGGCCAGCACAGTTGATGGGAGGTAGGGAAGACACTGTGGATTTAGGATTGAGCGGTACAGGCCTACAGGTAATAGATTACAGTCCGGCCACAAAGGAAGCGTGAGACAATGAAAAGAATGTTGCCGTCCTTCAAGCTAAAGTCTTCCACATATAAGGTCTTACAATTGAAAATAGCAAAAAATAGAAAAACAATTAAAGTAACAATTTTGGAGTTCCTGTCTCCAAACCTGAGGTAAAAGGCAAAGCACTAGCCTTACAAAGACCATCAACCTCGTAGTTTTCAGAAATAAGAGGTCACTAGCTTGCAAATACATTTTGGTATGTTGCGCTGCAAACCTAAAGTATAGTTACATCATTGAGGTGTCTGGGACCAGGACCAAAAAAAATACATAATGAATAGCCTTTAGCAGCAAAAAGGAACCACAGTCTTTCACATGACCATATACCACCATAATGGATCTGAGGATGAACCAAAACATGTCTTAAAAAGCAATACAAGTCTGAAAACTATTGCTTCAAAATGGTTTTGGGAGAAAGAAAAACAACCATTTCGAGAGCCAAAGAATTTTTTAACCTTCTTCATAATTTTATCCAGCCACTTAGCTAATAGCTTCCAGACCTCGCACTTGCTTGTCGTGTCACGATGAGCTATGGTGACGGCACATCTGCTGCGGCCGCCCCTCTCACGTGGCCTATGGCTAATGAGGAGAACTCTCACCTTCACTGGTAACTACGCAACAGAGCACTTTATTCGGCAACTCACTCTTGATGGCCATAATTAAACCCAAGGCCAAGCCAGTGAAGGAAAAGACAAGGTGAAGTGTATGGGTCAGTCAAAGTTGATGAAGGAGGTTAATCTTTATATTTGCTTCAGAATGATCTGTTGCGATAATTATGGTCCAATCATGTGATGTGTATGACACACTGTGAAGCTGTGACTGTGAGTTATCGGTTTGGTTTCAACGAAAAAAATGTGTTTTGAAACACTTCAGCTGTGATGACACCGAGACAGATGTGAGAGCAGAGAGAACGAGAGGAGAGAGAGAGAAAGAGAGAACGAGAAGAGGAGAGAGAGAGAGAACGAGAAGAGGAGAGAAAGAGAGAGAGAGAGAGAGAGAGAGAGAGAAAGAGAGAACGAGAAGAGGAGAGAAAGAGAGAGAAAGAGAGAGAGAGAAAGAGAGCGATTAAAATAAAAATAAAAATATTGAAATAAAAAAGTCTTAAAAGTGCACGAGTATGAAAGGGGGAAGACTTTTCAAGAATAGCTTGTCTCCCTTTCCACACTTACTCCATCACCCGGCTCCTCTGCTGGATATATCAGTAGACCAAGGAGGCACAGTGTCAAATCGCAGGCAAGGGGAGAAGTTATCAATGACTGTCAGTTACTAATTAATCCAAAATAGTCCCTCTTACACATATTCATTTATGTAGCTTCGGATTAGTTTCTGGGCTAGGACGGGCATAACAGCTAGCACCATGCAATGCTATATGACAGTGAGGATAGCGACAAAAGACAAGAAGATGAGAGTAATAACAGCAAGAAAAATAAGAAAACAACAACAGCAAGAGAGAGAGAGAGAGAGAGAGAGAGAGAGAGAGAAGGGGAGAGATTGAGACATTCCAAAGAAATATAAGCTGTAGGCCCCCACAGCGCATACACTACAACCCAGCTTAGTTTACCCACACCTAGCGCAGTGGAGGAGCCAGGGTCATTGATCGAGGCTGGGAGAGCTATGGAAGCAGCCATTAGGACTGGGGCAATAGAACTGTACTGGGGTATTGATTGATGGGACAGGGGCCTGTTAATATTATTTATGGCAGTGGACTACACAGCTCTCTGGCAGAGTAAGCCCCCCATAATAAGTGGTAATTGATGGCGAGGGAGGCATAGCGTCCCCCCCACCCTGTGACCCCGGCCCAGTGAAAGTCAGATGGATTGCCTCTAACACAGTTATGATTGATATTATCAGATTACATAACCCGCAACACAGGGCCAGCGCGGGCCTCCTCAAGTGGGCGTATTGATTTTTGATTAGGACGGCACTCAACACATCACAGAGGATGCCGGGGCCCCAGCAAAATACATCCCTCAGGCTACAGGGCATTTCCCGCTGCTCTCCGCAAGGAGCTGTTGTGTTATGTTTGCTACCGGCTGGTATAAAATTGGGTTTTCTGTATCGCAGGGATGAAGCAATGTCTCGTATCAATGACTGGTCTTACAAAAACCTCAAAAGTTGGGTGTGTGAAAGGGCTTCTATCTGCGGGTGACCCTTGCTATGACTAGCATTAGTAGCTAACCTCAGATGGGCTCTGGGGTTCCCTGACACACAAATTAATTTTTGTGGACAATCTGGGCTCGGGGATAACAAATCTCTTTATGGAGCACAAACTCAGGATGGAGTTTGTTTTGAAATGGACTCATCCTGTTCCATTTTTATTGTGGACTTCCCCTGTGAGTGACCCGAGCAGCTGCTCTATGTTTCTGAATAACAGACCTCCATGATGGGCACTAGTCATTAGGGTGTCATTTCCTTTTTCTTTTATCTCGGCGAAATGTGACCCGTCAATTTGACCCTGCTATCAAAACATCCTTTGTTTGAACATGGAAGCGATTCGGCATAGAATAACAGTTATCAACTGCCCAGAGCACATGCTCATCCTGTGCCGGGCGGGTGAAGAATTATTAGAAAAATGAAAAATGAACGGAGAGTCGACCTGCCCACACACACTGATTCACACAGGATATGCCGGGCCTATAAGTACACACACACACAAACACACACACACACACAGATGTCTATAGTCATTCTGCTACATTCTTTCTATAGTCTCTCTGACCTATGCGGTTCACATTTTAAGACTTCTAGTGCACACCTTCACACACATGACAGGACAGTGCCTCTTTCGATACCTGTCCAGCGTAGGGCATCCACAATGTCTCAACTGTTGCATGACTAACTGCTCTCGCCCGCAAAGCCCTGCTCCATGTGAAAAGCCTGCTCAATTACTTCAGACAGATGGGCCGCGTCCAAACGAGCTCAATGGCTTTCTGTGAATCAGGACGTCATTTTCATTCAGGCCGCGATGTTGCGGGATGAAACCGAAATGTGCATGAAAAACATATTACGGCTTCCCCATAGACCTGCCACTGTTTGCGCGTGTACAAGGCGTTAAATACAGAAACCAGGAGTGTGGCTGTCTGTGTATGTGTGTGTGTGTGTGTGTGTGTGTGTGGGGGGGGGTATGTGTGTGTGTGTGTGTGTGTGTGTGTGTGTGTGTGTGTGTGTGTGTGTGTATGAGGCGACGTGCAAAGCCGGTGATTAATGTCTCCCCATGACTTTTCTGACACCTACTGCCGTAATGGCTCCCCTATTTTAGAAACGCCTAATTATCATTTCATCTCGCTTCAAAATTCTGCCCCTTCCGCGCGATATACTGTTTTCTTTTTCTTCTTAGTGCAATATTTAGTCTGCAAGGCAGCTGCTGCTACTACTGCCCCGTGTGGAAAAAAAAAGTTAGAGATGCAGAGGTAGAAAAACTCGTTTTTCTCGAGATTTTTTCCCCCCTCTATTAATTTGCACAGTTCAGGATGGTAATTGAATGCAAATAGCAGGAAGGTATCAGTGAGCTTGGTGTGTGACACGACCTTTGGCTGACCACCTGGGATGGAACAAGGCGCGAGTTATGCAGCGAGGGAACCCTTAAGAGCCGTGAACAAGACCGCGTATTCATAACGATAATATTTCCAAATTCCAAAGAGGTAATATAAAATTGAAACAACACAAAGCCGAAGGTGCCTAAAAATGAGGGCCACTCAGGGTGCAGCTCGGTGAAATTTTAGTTGCCACATCTGAGAGGTGTTTTTTTAAGTGAAGAGGATGAATGAAATAAATCACTCTTAACTGTATTCATTATTAAATATCGCTCTGCAGCAGGTTTTCTAAAGTAATGAGATACACTACACTCTATTTTGACCTTAGTGGAACAGTGAAGATAATCCTCTCAATAACAGGCCAGTCTGGCATCTCAGTGTTATGTTACACTATCTGAAGAAAAAGTGGATATGTGATAGTTTTGCTGAATGCTGCTCCTGCAGACATATTTAATGCTCTTTAAATGACCATTTTAAGATGACCAAATGGGAGCAGTACATTTGTTTAATGAATTGTCAACTATTCGACCTTGCAGCACTCTGTGTCCATTGCACCCCTACATCCGATCATTACGATCTCCCTCCATGACCTGCAAAGCTTGATTCCTCTCTCTGCTTCATACCTGCACTGGCGATGAATTTGGACATTACAGGGGTTTGGTGCACATCATTATGGTTCACAAATCAGTCCCTATGGATTTTGTGCTAGTGCAATCGATAGCTGCTGGATGAGGGTCGTGATTTCCGGCTTTCAAATAGGCTCCGGCACTTAATTTATACCGAGGGAACCAGAGCCAAAAGCCTGGTGGTATTAGTGGATCTACTGGAATGAATACAGGCGGAAAACGGATTGGAACTAAAGAGAAAGGGGGGTACCAGAGAAGCTTAAATGAAGCATTTTCCCACCCTGCTCACTTGTCCCTTTCTATTTCCACCTGGGGAGAGAGATAGCCATGCAAGAAGTGTCTTTTAAGGTGCATCCTGTGCTCTAAGACACAAACTTCTTATCCAGAAGGTTTTGTTAGGAACAGAGCTGCCCTTATGCTCTTCCTTGCAAAAAAAAGAAGTGTGATTTTTGGTAAATGCTTGTATACAGCAAAAAGGGAAAAAGTTATTAAAACAAACATCCCAGCTGAAGAAAAAAATAAATAAATAAATAAATAAGTATAAAATGGGCTGGAGAGGAGGCTGAGTAAATGTGAGCGTTTTTCATGGGGATGGGAAGAAGCCCAGGAGCAGGAGGCATGAGGCAGGAGAGGCCGGTCTAAGTGCCCTCGCTCACACACCTCCACGGCGGGCCAAGAGCACTGGTGGAGGGGGGAACACAGCGCTGTTCACGGCAGGACAGCCCCGCATGATTAATGGCCTCCAATTAGGACCAGGATGGCAGATCTCATGGATTCATATGGCCGAAACCCCCCAAAGATAATCTCTCACAGGCATGCCCTGCACCAGGCCAAGCTCTCCCACAATCCACACACACTCACACACACACACACACACACACACACACACACCACCCCACCATCACCCCCTTGCACCAACAACAAATAGTACCTGCCGCCTGTGGCAAGGGGCCATCCACGGTGAGCGTCCGTCCACACACACTGGTGCTCTGAGCTGCTGTCTGTGAGGGGTGGCGTGAGGAGCCTCCTCCAAGAAGTGCTCAGCGGCCGGAATGAATAACCGGTGAAAAATATGAAGCCTGTGTGGAGGGAAGGATGGAAAATGTTTTAATTTCCAAGATTTGTCCCCCCCCCGCCCCCCCCAGCAATAAAAGTGGGCATTTTTTAACACAATGTTGTGCCAACTGACATGGTATACAGTATGTTAATATAACAGCAGTAACAGCGCCCACGTTTTTAATGGACATTCCTGGAGCCAGAAAAACATGGTGCTCACTCAGTGCTAAAGAAATGTGGCCAACACTGTGCACCACTCTCTGGCATTCTCTCCCTCCAATGTGTCATTTTATGTCATTTGACTTCCTCGGCACTAAAAGCACTGGGGCTACACAAGCACAGGGGCCTTCTGGAATCTGGCTGGTCTCGGGCATCCAAATCTGTTCATGGAGTTTTGAGCTGGCTCTGCTCGCCAAACCACTCCATTATTAAGGCTTGGAAAGCATTTCAATGAGAGAAAAGCGTGTGTGTGTGTGTGTGTGTGTGTGTGTGTGTATGTGTGTGTGTGTGTGATAGAGAGACAGAGAGAGAGAGAGACAGAGAGGCAAAGGGAGAGGCAGAGAGAGGGAGAAGGAGAAAGAGAGAGAGAGACTGAGGGAGAGGGAGAGAGAGAGAGAGAGAGAGAGAGAGAGAGAGAGAGAGAGAGAGAGAGAGAGAGAGAGAGAGAGAGAGAGAGAGAGAGGGGAAAAGCGGGAAAAAATCTGACAACAATTAAACACAAACCGCGTTTGTACTTGGGGAAAGAGTAGCTGTTGTATTCCAAGGCCAGACAGCCTATGGGATGCCGCGGAAGTGCCATTAAAAGGAGAAAGGATGCGTGAACAGCTGTTTTCAGTGCCGGCTTACACTGCATGCCACCATTCCCTTTTGTAGTCAGGGGGTCAGGAATACCGCAGGCCTCCGGCACGCCTGCCAAGCGCTGCTCACATGGCACACACATGATCATGCAAGGCAAGGCCCTGGCAGAGTGGGAGGTGGACGGGGTGAGGAAAAGAGGGGGAGAGAAGGAGATAGGGGGTTAGAGAGGGAGACAGAGAGGGGACGGAGAGACAGAGAGAGAGGTAGAGAGAGACTTCAAAAGAGAGGGAGAGATAGAGAGAGAGAGAGAGAGAGAGAGAGAGAGAGAGAGAGAGAGTGGGGGGGGGGGGGGGGGGGGACAACAAGAGGGATGGAGAGACAGCCCAGGCTCAGGTCATTACTACACACTGGGTCAGCCAGCAGTGGACGCAGGAGGCCACATGATGCATGTGCCACCGAAGAGACTTGCTTTCCTTTGTGCTTTGTTTAACTGGGACCAAATCTGAAGGCATTCAGTTACACCGGGCCGTGGCGGGTCCCAACTAACTGGACTGTTTCATTTTGGATTCACTTAAGCATCAGATGAGGAGGGGAGAAAAGAGAGAGAGAGAGAGAGAGAGAGAGAGAGAGAGAAATGAAGAGAGATGGAGAGGAAAAAGTTAATCTTATCATCTTACAAACAGAAAAGGCAAGAGGTGATTTGCATAATCTTTTTTAGTATCCAGGCAGATGGTGTGTGTCTGACGGCTGCTGTTTTTAGGGGGAGAGGCTGCAGGAATGTGATTAAGTCTGTTTATTGGCCCCATCACTGCCACCACAGAGCAAGACCACCTGCAGCCTGGAAATCATTACGCCAGGGTCACAGGATATCTTACATGTAAACCCGGAGTCACTTTGCCTCAAATTGGGTGTAAAGATCCCATTTCCTCCCATCGACAAACTGAAACACCTGCGCTGGGATTGGACATGATGGTGCGGAGGCCCTCATGCGTCCATTATGATATGTTCCGCTAAAGCCATAGGTGCTATAAGAATGAGGAAGTTACTAATTGATTGTTATTCTTCAAAGTAGGCGAGGTTTAACCCTATACAGCTGGCCATATCTAACATCGCTCTAGTGGTTTCTCTAGTAAAATGAAGTAATTTCAGACTTGAAAGTCCAAATTTGTGGTGAAGTGCCAGGTGTGCTATGCCTACTGTATGTGTGCTATGACACACCTGAATTTGTTTTTGATCAAAACCTGATCTTGCATACAAACCAAGAATGTGCATTTGAACTTACAACCTACTTTTTGTGCGGCTTTCTATTGATAAACAAATATTACACGACTGCATATATTCACCTTGATTATACCATGGATTGGCCATGCAATCTGCTCTGTCAGGTACGTCTGCGTGGCCCATTGCTCATGTTCGGCTTTGGCGGCTCAAAACATGCCCCTGTGGCGTTACATCCCTCACGCTCTTCAGTGGCCACAAAACCAACCTAATATGGCCCCAGGACCCAAATCTATCAGCCCACTGTCAAAATGATGGAACTGCATTCCGGGCGCCATATTTCACTGGTGAAAAGAGGAGACAAAGTGCCATGATGATCCTGGACATCAGGCCAGGTGCAGCGATGCACAGAAAGGGATGTTCATGAGGAGTCTTCCTCTGGTCTCTGTCTCTCTCGGACGGTGGGCTTTTGAGCGATGAAAGGCTGTTTGTGGTGCTCCACTCCACTAACCCACTAATCATTACTGGAGGAAGTTAAATTGTGGTTATAAGCATACAGGAATAAATCGGATTATAGGGAAATAATGATTGGAGCAAAGCACTTTACGAGGGCATCTGTGTTCAATAAAATAACTGAATGCAGAGGGGTGGGTGTGTGGGTGGGGGGGGGGGGGGGGGGGGGGTGGACTGTGCTGCCCACAACCTCTTCCTAATATTTCCCACTGTATTCTATTCTCACAGGAGGCTTGGCGGGCAACTCTGCCCGGGGTTTGTTCTTTCCAAGCAGACAGCTTGCAGGAAGACGTACTCTTCCCACAAGCAGTGATGCAGCACCTGCACTCAACTCCAAGCTGGAAGGACAGTCTCTCCTATCCTATTCTAGATTAGATAGTGTCCCCTTATCGGTGCTACATAGCAAGCTGTCCAAACTCAAGGAACATGCGTATCAGTCAACAATGAACATCTGGACCTCTTCAGAGAGGGCATAGGCAATCATCTATCTGTCAGTCAATTCTAAAGATAATCATGAACGAAACGGTACAGTAGATTATTTTAGTAGTTATGGCTCTTAGTATATTAGAAAAAAAAGACTCCATTTTTCCAAGACCCTGTGAATATGTTCTAAGTAGACAGAAGTTTAAACTCTCGTTTAATTGAAGCTTTTACTTTAAATGTTGTATATCATGATTGTCACCTTAGATCAAGTAGAAAAGCTCAAAGATATTGACTACAACTCAGAAAAAAGGAGAGACCATGAGAGAGAATGACATACAAAAAAGAGAAAGAAAGAAAGTGTGAGAATAAGAGAGAAAGAGAGAGTTTGGCCAGTTGGGAGAAAACTGAAGCGCATACAATTACCGCTTAGCAGAATCCGCTGCCAGGCCTAATTACCCAGACTGCCAGACAGGTGTATTAGACCCTAATTGAACGCTCAACACTCTGTGCCATAATGAAATTATACATGCAGTCCAAGACTGACATTATTCAAACCTCAACTTCTGTCAGCCCAGGCCCTGGAACAAGGAGGGGTGCGGACGTCATCATTACAGACCTAAAACACACACACACACACACACACACACACACACTCACTCCCGCACACACTTACTCACTCACTCATGCACACACTTACTTACTCACACACACACACACACATATACACGTGTGCACACTCACTCACACACACACACACACATATACACGTGTGCACACTCACTCACACACACACGCACTTCCAGACACAAATAAGGCAGATGAGCACGGTGTGTGCCTTGTGAGTGATTGATCTGCCTCTGCAGCGTGAGTAGAGCCACACAAGGTTCCAGCAGCTCTGGAAGGATGGGAATGTCTGATAAAATGATATTAATTCGGCACATTAATGAGATTAATGAATTTGAGAGGCACGCTGCCAAAGCAGTGCGTTCTCCCTTTTGTCTGGCCCTGAAATAATAACACAAAGGCAATTACAGCGCATCCATCAATCCGCCGCCAGGACAGACTAATTATCTCAACATTTCTGAAATCCTCTCACTTTTTGGCGACGCTCATTTGTATCCGGTGATATGTTATTTTTTTCATTAATGGAGGGCTCCATTACGGCGGCTCGGGTGGAATTTTACAGTGGTCCTCGGAATGCCTCCCAAGCAGTGACAGAGTGCCCAGGTGCCAGAGATTGAGAGATCACAGAAGCGGGATGATGGATGGTAATGTCACCTGGTAAAAAATGGGCGTGAACCCAGCCTCGGCACTCTGCTGTGAACCCCATTATTGGTAGTTGTGATGGCAAACAAAAAAAAAGGCTTTCAAGCACTCCGACGGCTCTATGAATTTTAACCTCTACTACTGCAATTCGTGTCTTTATGCTTGGAGTTTTTGCTTATGTTTGTTGCCATTTCTTGAGACTTAGCACAAGCACAAGCACAAGCAGGATATTAGTGCTATCTTCAATGAAGCGGAAACACATTTTTTTTTTTCTGCCAAAGTTTCAGTTTTTACAAGAGAGAAGATTGATCTGTGAATATCCATGCCTAATCAACTCTCCTGCCTCTAGTGCCCTCCAACCCCTCCCAGCCCTTTGGCCCCCAGTGCCACCCAGCCATGAAGCTGAGCAAACACTCACAGTTTCCCTCAAACAAACACCGTAATGACAGGCACTATAAAACTACATCTCCACAACAATAACAGTTCAGCTAGTGGGGGCTTTCTATTGGTTCGCATTGACTTCCATCCACAGCTAATTGTGAACTGAACACAGAGGTGCTTCCTGGTTTTCCCTCACTTAATGGCAGGCTGGGGGGAAGGAGTCGGGGGTGCGGGTAAGGGAGGGAGGGAGGTGGTGGGGGAGGGGGGGGGGGGGGTGGCAGTCAGTTCAGCACTCATGTAATATCCCTCAGCTGTCCAAACACTATGAACCACTCTTCCCGCACCTTCCCCTTCCTCCCTCCCCCTGCTCCCCCACTGCTCCTTAATGGCAGCATCCAGCTCCCATCAATGCCCGTCATAAAAATGAGCCGGCGTCCTCTGACGATGGCTTGTGGTTGCTCCTTGCCACCACAACAGCACTAGATTTAATAGAGCCTAACTAGAGGATGCATGACACTGTGGATGAACATGTTTTTATCAGTGCAGGCTCTCCCTGCAAAACCAGACATGGCAGTAAGGGCTGATAATAATGGAGATATGCATTCTCTCACAATATTATTCCGGCGTTTATCAACCCCGATGGCCAATTTTAGGCTCTCCGCATTCCCATTGCGACCAAGAGTGGATGAAAATAAACATTTTAAAAACCACTGAGACATCGAATTGGCTACATATTGTTTGACAGACAGTGTTATGATGTGTATTGAGTTTCCATCGTGGGTTGTCTCCAGGGCACCGCCATCCTGTCTGACAAACACTCCAAGAGGATTCCAGCTCTCCATTAAATGCTGAGGGAGTTGACGGCCGAACGTTCAGCAAGGCCCATAGTTTATGACGGCCCAACGGACCAGAGAGAGGTTAACGGTAATATGTTGAGTGGCTTCAACTTTAATTTCAATAAACTCATTAAAATCATGGAGACATGGTCTGCCATTTCACGTGTGTTCTGCGTCTACAGAACCTCGCAAATGGCTGAAGACGTCCTCATAAAAGACCATTACTTTTCATAAACATCATCAAAGTAATTTATTGCACATAGTTGCAGGTCCCACACACGAAAGTAACTTTTTTATTCCTTTTTATTTTTGGTCCCAAGCCATATGGAGGCCATGTTCAGTTAAACAAACGTTGGAGGCCGTTAAATTGAGACATAAAAATAAGTACTCTGGTGCAGTTTGATACTTGTGCGAAGACACTCGGCATTAGAAGCCTTCCTTGAAATGTAAGCTGAGCCCTCAACTTTCGTTTTGGGTCTGGCTTCTGTCAAGTACAACATTATATGAGACCCTCCTGTGTCTACAGTAGTGTCCAAAATCAACACAATGCGGAAAATCTGAGTTCTGAAAAAGGTGGACAATAAGTCTATTTTTGGACATGCAAAAATCAGTTTCCTTCAAGATTGGCTGTCGAGATTAGGACACATCCCCCCTTCACAATTAAACCCTGAGCAAGTGATGGGTTGAGTGAATGAGTGAGCGAGTGCTCTCAGGTCCAACCGTGGCCTTCCATTCAGTTCTTTATGAGCAACTGCTCCTACCCTTTCACCACAGGATATGATGCGCAGCTAGACCCATGAGAGACGACCCCTGCCGTTCAGGGCCAAAGAGCCTCTGTCACTTGACTGACACACATGAAAAGACCTCTCAACCGCAAGATATGTGTGACACAGATGCACGTGCAATACACCACACAGACACACACACACACACACACACACACACATACACTGATGAAGACACAGACACACATGCTTTCTCTCTCTCACACACACACACACACACACACAAACGCACACAACACACACTCTTTAACACACACACACACACACACACACACACACACACACACACACACACATACATCTTTCACAAATCCAATTACCACATGTCATGATAATGGAAGAGCTCCGTGGCTCAGTGTCCATTTCCACAAAGTCATCATTATGAGGAGGGGCAGGGGGAGCTCATAAACAAAGGCATAAACAAATATGCGCTCATCACACAGACAATGGCCATCATCTCTAATGATCCCCCACACACTCACTCACTCGCTAACATGCACACACACACACGCACGCACACGCGCGCGCGCACACACACACACACACACACACACACACACACACACACACTCACACACAATCAGACACTATCAACACTATGATTAGGTCAGTCTGCTTTTTTTATCATGAGAAGATTTTCTTACATATAAGAAGATGCTTTGATCAAAGATACTATGTTTTATGTTTTAACCATTTACAACAGAATGTCCTGGGCTTTAAGATTTGAATGGCCTTTTAACATTTAATTCACACACTTCATCAGTATAAGTATAAGTATATATACTCTTTTGATCCCGTGAGGGAAATTTGGTCTCTGCATTTATCCCAATCCGTGAATTAGTGAAACACACTCAGTTAGGTGAAGCACACACTAATCCCGGCGCACACACTAACAACAGCGGCGCTTGGGGAGCAGTGAGGGGTTAGGTGCCTTGCTCAAGGGCACTTCAGCCGCTTCCTACTGGTCGGGGTTCGAACCGGCAACCCTCCGGTTCCAAGTCCGAAGCACTAACCAGTAGGCCACAGCTGCCCACAATCATACAATAAATCATACAGTTACAACTGGCGAGAGCAAAACATGCTTCATGCCCAATGTGACAAAACACACAAACAGAGCACTACATCAAACGAGTGGTTGAGTTTTGATCTGTGAGTGAGGCATGCCCACTGGGGTCCCTGCACCGTAGATCTCTCTCAGTCTCGGGATCATATTGAAAGTAAAGGCCTTCATCCTGGGGTTAGCTCCCCCACCTTCAATATAATAAAGACGTGCACGCCAGTAAACTGGCTTGTGCAGAGCCTCTCCGCCAAGCTTACCCTTCCCCGGCGCTGATGCATCACCTAGCCGCGCCAATCCATCTGGTTTGGGGCGGTTTCATTCTCTGACTGCTCTCAGAAGATATCTAAATGGATTGTACAATAATCTGTCGTGCCCCGCAACCATAGAGAGAATAATTATTTTGTGTTCAAGCATCTCTGACAGGAAAAATTAGTAACCATCACAGGAAAAGCAGGTGTTCTTCTTCCCCCTGGTTTCCCCTTCTCCACCCCTTCTTTAAGTGCCTGTAGCAGAAATGGTTGTGTACAAGGCTAGTATTGATTCTGAAACCATTTGACAAAGGATAAATAAGATGGGAAAGAAGGGGGGCTTTAGCCATAAGGTTTTTGATCAATCAATGTGTCACAGCTGGAACTAAATTCAATTCTTATTTATCAAAATAGCCTGCTTGGCTCACACGCCACGCAACACTGGCCTATAGGATTCTCTAAGTGCTGTGCTCTGATTTTAGCTTGCTAAAGCACTGTAATAGCCTGCAGATACAAGGAATGTTAATATCAATACTTACCATGTTAGGAAGTTACACACTTTGAGATGAGCTAGATAAAGACTTTCTGTGTTATTGCTCATCATTATAGACAGACATCATTAGAGCAAACAGCATTTAAGCTATAGCACAATGTCATCTCTAATGATCACACTGTTTGTGTGCAAACACGCGGGGGCAAAGGTCAGGATCAACCTGCAATTCTGAACAATATGCCCTGATGAACTGGGGGGGGGGGGGGACACAGGTCTGTTGTTCAGACCAGACGCCTCTGTTTGCTTGATGAGCAAATCAATTTTTCACCAATCAACGAAAGATCCCAGCAAACAAATAGCGGAGAGGTGGGACAGAACTAAATAAAGCCAGGGCCTAAAACACATTTATCATTGTGTTATTACACACGGACGGCACCTCCTCTCTTAACTACTATTGATCACAGGAAGGAATCATGCCATGGGATGCAATCTTCAAACCCAGCGTGCGGAATTTATTCGATAAAGGGAAATGTGCAATCAGTGGGAGTATGATCCAAAACACCTCACAAAGAAAACATCTCTGTACTCTGGAAAAGTACAAAGGGCCCTGTGTTAAAGACATAACTACAGTAGAAACCATCAAAATGCTTGATTTTTGCCATTTGGCAACATATTTCCTTCTAAAATGATTTAATGTTTTTAAAAGCACTTGACAAAGACAGTTGTTTTTCCGAAAAACAAATGTTTACATACCCAGTGTTCAATTTACACTTGACTTGCACGTTAGTATTGTTTTCTTTCTTTTTTTTTCTCAGAGAGACACTTAGAGAATGCAGGGATTAAAAAGATATTTAAGATGAATAGAACACTCAGTGTGAAGATTCATCATGGAAATTGATTTCACTCGAATCTGCCTGAAGCTACTTGGATGTAAAAAATGGATCTGGAGACGTATTTCTGCAAAACCCAGGGAATGAAAGATGCTGGTGACACTTCTTGCTTGAGCGGAGGCAAATTATGAATGAAACGTCACAGCGAAATGTAAAAATGTAATCAATCTGAAACGCTTATGACAATTAACACCGTGGGAATGAGTCAGGGACTCAAGTGTTTTGACAGCTTTGATTTGGGTTAAACTTGGTACTAATGGGATCATTTTTCTTGCAAAAAGGTACTCTTCTAAAGCAGGGCAATCAATTATTATGAATTATGCATGCATTGAATTAAGGTCTAATGTCATTAATATGTCTCATTAGTTTGCACTGAGTGAAAGCTACCCGTCCCCTCCCCCACAACATCACCCAGTCCTATTTCATTTACCAGAAAAGGGGAGAAAAAAGGACGATAGAAAAAAAAAAAAAACAGCATTTGCATTGAGCAGAGATGCCTTTGTATCAATGTCAGATGGAGTGTTTTGCTGTGGTTATGTGCTGCCAAGGAGGCGTGCGTGCGTGTGTGTGTGTGTGTGTGTGAAGGGAGAGGCCTTTATTCATTTCAAATATTTCCAGTGTGTGATGCATTAGTGTCAGGATGCGCCGGGCCCATCGCTCACGCGGCCGCGGGCTCTCGACAGCCTGGCGGATGTGTAAATACAAAGGAAAACACTTAACTATGACATCATTTGTGCCGCGTTATTAATCTGGCTTTTTAAGGGCCCAACCGGGCCTGACTTCCTCCTGCCGTCCCCTCGCAGGGATGCTTCTGAGCAGCCTTCTCCAAAAAACAGATCCATTAGGGAGATGGATGAGTGGCTGAGAGGGGCTGCTGTGTATGTGTGTAGGTGTGTGTGTGAATGTGTAAATGTGCATGTGAGTATGAGGATGTGTGTATACATACATACATACATACGTACATATACATACATATATATACATGTGTGTGTGTGTGTGTGTGTGTGTGTGTGTGTGTGTGTGTGCTGGTGCCGGTGTGGTACTGGTGCCAGGGGGGTGGTGCCTTGGGTGAGCCGAGATGGTCGACTGACTTTAAAACAAAAGATACAATGCAGCGTTGCTGATTGGGTGGGTTATGGCTTCTAGGCGCATGCACAATAGGAGCTGTTGTTTAAGCTTGTTGTTTGATGCCGTTGCGCGCTGACTAATGACGACCACTGGTAGAAACCACATATCTCACAGGCTGATTAGCCAGCCATCGCCCAGCACAGACCTGACCGGGAGGTCTGCGGAATATGGAAATAGATGAAATAACATTTTCAGACTAAAGTCTTTGTGGTGCACAACATGTGGGCCTGGATCTGCAGGCCTGGCGGTATGAGGCTTAAGAAGTCTACAATTCACACCATAGACTGTTCTATATATACAGTCTATGATTCACACAGCAGCCGACTAACATCAAACTGAAAACTATTCAAACAATAATGTTACCACAGTCCACCATCATTTCACCATTTCAGAAAAGAGCGTGACTACCTAGGGTCCTTCTGGACTTTAGGTACGTACAGTGCTTGTCCATCTAGGAGACAGGACTGAGGATGGAGATGGTGGGGGTGTTGGGGGGTGGTGACACAGTGACATGGGCCTGCTTATTGCTCCATGAGCCAGAGGTTGTTATTCCCAGTCATGTCCCACATGTCCAAGGCACACCGACGGCCGAACCTTTTCTTTATTCCGAGCACACTCCTCACGGCTCGGAAACATCAACTGAGCATGAACATAATGCATAAAACACCCATGCTACTCAAGCTTCCAGATTCAGGCCTACGCTACGTTATACGCTCCTGGGCCATTTAGTCTATTTAGTCATATCCACGAGTTGCAATGACTCTACCTATCCATATAAATAGCCCTCTAACACACAACACAGATTTTCCACATCATGAAAAATAGAATAACAACTCATTATAGGTGACAATGCATACATTGATGTGGCAACACAATTACACTGTGGTTTATTAGATATTGGCATGCTGTGATACAACAAGTCTCATTCGCCATTCGAAGAGCACACATATTCATTGTCATTCAACACACAGCCTCAGAAAACAAAGACCATTATAAAACATGTGAAACGATCCTTCTTCTTTTAGATGCTGTGCTTTTCCACTGAACCTTAGTATCAGATAGAGGTTAGTCATGCAGCTTTTACAAGACACTGTGGCTCCTCTTCAGAGAGGTACCCCTGCAACCTTAGCCTCTCTCGCCTAGCTGAATTCAATACAGGTCCACTTCAATTAATTAGACCTAAATAAATAATGTGCTAGGAACCTATTTAGGAGTTTTATTCTCAAGACATAAAAGCCATTAATTATCACACTCAAAGTGAATGAGGGAGATAAGAGGAGTAAGTGCAAGTTGAATCGAGGAAAGCACGAGACGACAATGAGAAAACACCTTGAATATAAAGTCTATCGAAACTCCGCGCGGCAACAACTAATGCAAAAATCACCAACGTGAACCGCGTCTTGGGCCGATGTTCGAAATCAATGTGAATATCGTTGCTGAATGGAGCAATGAAAACAAATGGCGATGTGGGGTCACCGAATCGCTCTTACTTGTTTGTGAGTGGCTAGGGAGACAGGTGAAGTTTGCCCTTATTACCAATGTCAGGGATTCGATTAAGCAAGAGGAAAGCAAATGATCCCAATGAACTAATGATTAATCCGGCAGGTCTATTTACTAATGTACCAGAATGCATTAGAGGCATAAGTTAATGGGGACAGGACATCAATTCAAATACAAATGAACCACATTTGCATTGGACGCTTATTGACTGGTGTAACAAAACGAATTACAAAAGGTAATCTACTTATGAACCTTAGAGAGGGATGAAACATGATTTCCAACATATCTGTGATTTGACTTGGCTTGATTGTTGCCCTCAAAAAATTACCTGGCAGCTCTAGTGCACATTAACTAGTAAACGGACCTTTCAAATGGAAACAGAAATTGAATGTCAGCATACTGAATGGTACAGTTATATTGTCATGCAGACAATACAGCTATATTTTACTTAAATGGGTCAATAATGCAGTGGAAGATCTTAAAAGATTTATAACATCCTCATAGTTTAACAGTCAAATTGTCTGGTATAAGCCTTATTAATCTTAATAAAACTATGCATACAACTTACCGTAACAATGTCATCGAATGCATCATAATAAACTATTACTTATAACTATTATTATAACTTTTTCAATTAAAACAAGATGTTTACGTTGATAATGTTATGTCTTCTAAATATGAGGTAAAGCTTTAAGTCATTATGGCTTTCAAATCTCAATACAGAAATGGCAAGCAGCGTCAATGCAATCTCCAACCAATCACCTGATCATGTAGGGCATCTCTAAACATGTAAGCTATCAGTTTCAAAACCACACGCTCACTTGCAAATGACAAGTGACAGAGAACGCCCAGCAGAAAGCTTGTCTCGCTTTGTTCTTTTCGGCAGTCATTAAAAATGCAGCCCTCTTCTTGCCTTGCCAAGCCTGGGCACTATCAGCGACACCATCCACTTCTTCCCCCAGTTCATTACCTTGTATGACATGGAGCGCATGGGCAGAGATCGGCGTAACACATTCCCCGCACGTATTGGTCATGATTAATGCGTATTAAGGCCGTGTCATACCTGCGCGCTGGGCCGCAGCTGTGCGACTCGGAGTCGGTGCCTTAAGTGGCGGCGTTCCCACACTATGTGAAGGCCGCTGTCATTACTGCTGTCAGACAGGCCAGGCTCCTGGGGTGACAGCGGCGTGACTTGCCCCTCCTGAGATATATACCCCCCCCCCCCCCTACACACACACACACACTCTTCCAGCCGTCACCACCGCCAACACCACCAACATCAACACCTCCATGCTCCCACACCTCCAACACCAGCACCACCCTCGGGAGAGATGCCTTAAAACGCTGCCGCTCGGTGGATGAAAGCTGGGGCCCTAATCCTCGCTTTGTTCTGGTACACAGATGAACATGAAAGCCCACTTCTGTGGATTGCTTCCCTCTGGGCCCTTCGGGCACACCGGAGGACCAGGAGCACCAGTCTTATCAATAATTCTGTGCTCTTAACTGTGGGCTTAAATCGGGGGAAATATTCCACAATTTGACAGGAATCTATCCACCCATCCTTCCCTGGTCCCTATGGTAATGATGCTTTTGCTAGCTGCTCTAATACCATCTAGTAAGTGATTTTTTGGAGAGAGAGAGGAGGGGTGGTGAGGTGGGGGAAAAAAGAGAAAGCAATGCTTCTATTTGATGTTTCGATTGGGGATTGATCTCGGAGGAAAAGGCTTGCATTCTGAAAGTGGGATTATTGGCTTCGCCGGCTCTCCTCAGATGTCAAAGATCTTTGAACAGTCTTGTAAAGTGTGCTACTTCCAGGCTGCCAGTGAACTGCTTATGAACTCATCAAAAGAGGACCTGTCTCCATATTAATGAAGTTCCCTTCCTCAAGACAGAACCTGCTTCCCACACACCAATGCTAGAGAGCCCCTTTGGCTTTCCTAGAAAAAAAGAGGAAAAAAAATGCACTTGCCTCTTTTCTCACCTGCACTGGAATTATGACAGACAAAGCAAAGTTATCAGACCAGAGTTTATCTAGCCTATTTCTAAAGAGTTTATTTCCAGGCCAACAGTTTATATAATATATATAAGAGTTTATATAATCGAAAAAATGACAGCTATCAGAGTGGTGAATAATATATGTACTCACACAAGTAAACAAACAAACAAAGTAAAAATACAGGAACCAACATAGTATTTTATTAAGTAACACCTATAATATCTAACTAATAACTAACTGCAATCACCTGACTGACTACGATAAGCACAAGTGTGTGTTGTAACTATGGCTGGTGTGATGTGGAAAGGATCCCTCTGTGTGTATTACATTCCAGGAAGCCAGGCGGTGAGACTTTCATGGGAATTTCATGTCGTAAAAGGTACATCCTTACTGTAGGAGAGCATCATCACATTGCACAGACCTTTCCTTAGAGGACAGTGAGAGTAACGTTACATTCAAACCCCTGAACCTGTTCGACATCAGACAAAACTGCCCCAAATCAACAGACTCTACATGCCACCTGGCCCGCACCCAGCAAAATTAACTCCCCCACCCCTTGTCTCGCTAGCGTGCAAGAAAATTCAGCATGAGCAGGAAGCAAGACATCTGCTTTCAGACGAAAGTGTTCCACATTTTCTGTGAGGCAGGAGGGGAGAGGAGGGGAATGGTGCCGCACAGTGAAGTGTGGGGGGGGGGGGGGGGGGGGGGTGAAGGGTGTTTGGGGGGTGGGGGTTCGGGGGTACAGGGGGGTTAGGGGAGGTGTTGGCGGTGATGTGTTCCTGGAGGTTGTAGGGTGTCGCTGGTGCTGAGAGGTGTGGAATGGAGCCAGTCACAGTCACAGAGGGCGAGGGACATGGCTGAACTGTAATTGATAATGTAAAGGCAGATGGAAGTCTCCAGGGAGACAGAAAGAATGCAAGCAGATGGTCCAATTGCTGCTTATTTATGTGGCAAAGAACCCC
>NC_055970.1:6946838-6984338 GCF_018492685.1 Alosa sapidissima
TCTACAGTGCATCATTATACCCCTGAGCATAAAGAGTGTTGTTGTTACATCGGCATCCCTGCAATCGGTTTCGAGTGACACTAATTTTGGATTTGCGGTCATTCTCAATAACAGAAAGTCAGGGAAGGATCTCAACAACTACATCAATTCTTAAAACGAAAAACAACACACACCGTTGGTACATGAAATATTTACTCAGGAACCCGAGTGAGAGGAGTGCATTCCGCACAACAAACCACATCGAGCACTTTAATTAAAGGAAAAAGCCATAAAGACAACACTGGGGAGACAGCACAGAATTGATTTATGGGATAGAAGAAGACTATATTCCTCAGCCTTGCTCTTGAGGTGGACAGTTGTGTGAACTCTTCTTAATGGTGTGTGTGTGTGTGTGTGTGTGTGTGCGCGTGCGCGCGCGCGCGTGCGTGCGTGTGTGTGTGTGTTTGTGTGTGTGTGTGTGTGTGTGTGTGTGTGTGCGCGTGCGCGCGTGCGTGTGTGTGTGTGTGTGTTTGTGTGTGTGTGTGTGTGTGTGTGTGTGTGTGTGCGTGAAGCTCAAGAGGGGACCGGCCAAGTACAGTGCACAAGGCACCCCAAGACTCAGAAACAGATTATTTATACAACACCACTATCAGCCGTCCAAAGTCAAGCTATTTGTCATAGCTGAGCAGGCGACAAGCCCAGAAATCCAACATTTGCTATTATCCAGTGATGGATGGCGAGGCATCTCGGTGGTCATACATCAACACGAATCCTTTTAAAACAAGATCTCAGGCCTATTGGCAGGAGGAGACCAACTCTCTATATTCCTGCAGCAAAGTCACGTTACACATCATCACAACAAACAAGCCAATGTCCCTGCTGCCAAATTACACACATATTCAGGAATAATAATTTTCTATTTAGAGAAAAAAGCAGTTTAGTTGCCATATGAAAGCACTCGCAACTTGTTTTTCATAATTAAGACACATCATACCTCAGAATTGACTGAAAGATCAGCACTGTGAGTATAGCAATAACACTATACTAGTGTGCAGAGTGTATAGTATAAGGAAAGTAAAACCAAGATATGAGTACTAGTCGTCTCTTGAAAAGGACATGTTGCGCAGCAGAGTGTTTGAAATTTGGACAATGCTATGCACACGTCATTTTCAATCACACCCACATTTTGACCACTATTCTTTATCTATGCACACACACAGTTCCTCAGAGGCTGAGATGGACAGTACATAGACCATAGGGTATCTGCTTCTTATAACCCATGACAATACCATGGCATGAAATACTTCTTTCAACTTTGTCATGAAAACTGACCTGACAACCGACCAAAGGAGAAGAGACATCTTACTATATATTTTGGTACAATATATGCCACATTTTTACAGAAAGTGAATACATTTAATAAGACATTGCAAGACAGCACTGCATTTCTCTTCAGAATTCAAGACTGTTATTACCATGTCACAGGCAAGTCTCTGAACAACATGATCAACCTCATCCTTATACCTGTTGTTTTCCAACATGCATTGCAACAGCATGCAATAGTCAGAGCCTGCTGGTTGGCTAAGTATCCTGCAGCTAATTCTACGTCTCTGAGAGCCTGAATCAATGGCATGGAATCACTGTCCTGCAGTTTCGCCTATGTTTGCTAATTTCTCCCTCCCGGTCACGCACACATACTCTCTCTCTCTTTCTCTCTCAAAAAAAAAAACACAAAACACAAAGCAAACACTATCTCTGTGGGGAGTTTTATTGGAGCGTATCTTTGGCCTGCTGCCGACAAAGCTCTCCAAGCACGCAGTGGGAGTGTTTGGACAAAACCCCCTTGCACTGTCATCAAACCCCTTGCATCTGAACCACCACCACGCCACCAGCAAAGACTCTCTTTACACAGCAAGGTTGGTACCAAATGCTTTGCTGCCCCCTAGTGCAAGACAGCTGGAACAGCAGGAGCTTTCACTCCCACAGCTCAAGCACAGAGGGGGTGCTTGGGAAATAGGAACTAAGGAATGGGGAGGGGCAGAGCACGGCGGTGAAGGTGTGTGTGTGTGTGTGTGTGTGTGGGGGGGGGGGGGGGGGGGGGGGGGCAGGAACAACACTGACAAGCGCAGAAAGTCTCCTCCAGCAGCCCGGGGTGCCGCATCCATCTCTGTCTGTTTGCCAAATTTGATTTTAAATATTTACAACGCCATACATCTTCGCTGAAACAAATTACCCACAAAGCGTTATTGTCTGCGAGAAGAAGTAGTAAGAAGGATGGAGGCTTTAGAGGGTGCATCAATGTTTTATTTGGTAAAATATATGACTATCAGGTATACAACTACTGCACCGCCACCCCCCCCACCCTCCTTATACGACCAAATGAAAAACACAGCAAAATGTCCAACTTTCTCAGGCAGAATTATGAGACCCAATTTTTTTACTAACTTCACCTTTCCCTGGGCCCACATTACTGTCACTGGGATATTTAAGCATATCCTTTGATTTGTTCAATTGATGGCTATTAGTTTCGAGAACCACATGGAGTTTTGATCTTTTATGCACGTCTGCGATTAAAGACAGACACTACAATACCTTTTTTTTCCGTGGAGAGATCACTTTAATGTTCCAACGTAGAAGGACAGCAGCTTTTGAAGTTAAAATAGCGTGACCATACCATTCTATTGCAACCTATTAAATCACATCAGAGCACTGTGGCGCCACTACATTGCTCAAATGCAAGTGCAATGGAGCATATATAATTTCAGGTGTTTGATAATTCACCTGTGATCTTAGCCCTCTTTCTTCACGCTTGATGGCCTTTCAATGTAACATAACACGACTGGGCATTCCCATTGTGTCATACATTAATAACCAAAAGGCTCTATGAAAGAATTACAGAATTGTCTAAAGGGTGGATCAAAGCCAGTCTCAATATCAGTGGATTTTTAAATTGTACTGATGTGCTTCCTGTGAATGCAGGTCCTATTTTTCTTCAACTTCTGCCTCCACATGGACTTTAAGGATGGTTATAAATTTCAGTGAACACTAGGTACAAAACATCGCCACAAAAGCTTCACCTCTCATCAAATGCCCCCGTGCTTCAAAGGCCACAGCAGAGCAGGTTAAATTGAGCGGGCTTTGGTGAGAAGCACTGGTGGGGCCTGAGAGTGCATTCAGAGTAATGGACCCCTTTTCAGCTGACAGAAATGATCTACAGCTTTCCCGAGGACAGTCCCCTCTATTTACAGTAAAGCAATTGCGGCAAAACATTTCTCCTTTAGAACACATCAAGAAAAAAAAATAGTGATGGAAGAAGGAGCCTGAAATATTGTTTGCCTTTCATCCACTCGTCTGTGTTCTTCAATAAATGGGGGAAAAAAACAGGAAAAAACAACAACATTTAATTCTGTCGCGCCTTTGCTGAACGCTCTGTATGGAATAACAAAATACCCCCCCCCACCCCCCCTAGATTACTTCCCAGTTGATAAACACCACCATGAAATAAAGACGCAGCCCTATAGGGTGTAAAAATTAAATCAACATCAAGCATCTAAAAAGTTACTGGCTCCATTTTTATTTTCATGATTTTTTGTCATGTTATCACAGTCTATCACCAGCCTGCCTTGGCACAGAAAAACCCACATTCTGCCTCTGATAAACAGACTTAATTAATCCCTTGCCAATTAAACACAAATAATCCCCCATCACTCTTCAGTGGGCTCAACAGAATACAGTAGACGAGAGTGCAGCATTCTCATTAGTTTGGAAGAGCTACTCTCCCCCCCCCCCCCCCCCCCCCAACAGGAGAAATTGATTGCTCGCCCTCGTGAGCGCAATGATTTGAAATGCTAACGTTGACAGTCCTTTCCCCGAGGTCAGCGCTTTGCTGGCATGAGCAGGGATTAGTGGATTTGTCTGGCACTTTTGATAACATTCACCACTGGAATTTGAAGGGTTTCCCCTTCATCATCATCACGTATGCTTGGCAGGGAGCCCTCACGGTCGGCCCGGGGTGGCGTGAGTGACACCGGGGGTGCATTGTGAGCCGTGCGTGGGAACAACTGCACCCACGTTGTGCTGTGTCACTTACTGTAGCAGGTGGCAAACTGGTGAGGTAGCATATTAAGGGATCTTTGGGATTTGTTTAGGCGAGAGAATAGAGTTTGACACGGAAACTAAACGGTTTCTAGAAAATTGTCAAATCAGTATTTATTGTTTGTTGTGTTTTGTTGTTACTTGAAAGTAATATTATCATGTACAGTTTCTAAACTACACCTTCAAATGACCAATGCAATGTTATGAGCATGTATTACAAAATAAGTTTAGCTTGTTCACATCTAAAGTAACAACGGAATGGGTATCTAAAGCTAAATATATACAGCCATTACTCCTTAAATTCATGGATCACTTGAGGGCTTATGTTTCCTTGATGCTATATGCTATAAATAAGGACAACCAAAGTAATGACCAATGTACATAATTCATGATCACAGCATTGCACTCTTACCATTCCCTTAACAGATTTTACATGCTAACAAATACTTGTGATAGGAAATCAGAATGTTGTCAGTGTTATTATACAACAATTCAGATCCTGTTACTGAGAATGAATAGGCACTACTGAACAGATTAGTTATCAAGTGCAAATTACACTGGATTATTCGCAAAATTGCATGCATTGCCACTGAATGTTGCTGTTGTTGCAATATCAACAAAGATCCACTGGGTGGCAATGTTTTTAAATCAAACACCATGTGGATCCAGAATGAGGCTTAACTAATAATGTGTTGCTTGGCCAATCAAGAAGCCATAGATAAATACATTTGAACATATTACAATCTCATATTAAATGTAGACCTTACAAAACAGAGAGAACATTACACAATGTCTATAAAAACAGTTAAATCTACTGTTCCTCAACAGAACCATATAATCCATAAACTGAATGAACAAATCATGGGCTGTCTATAGCCTAATCCCTCATGGAAGGCATGCAGTGTATTATGTGAGATTTTTACCTTTCTGAATTTCAGTGATTATTACTTCATTTTCACACTCAACAAAAACAATAAAATCCTATTTCCAAAACAGCAAGATCCCATTAATATGTGCAACTCAGACACTCAAACAACCACCTTCCTTCAACTAGGAACAAAAAACACAACCTCTACAAGCATTCTGTCTTACTGTTCATGTAGATCAGAGATCATAAACTATACAACCATCACCATCACTGGTTGTCTATTTTCTGTAATTCACCCTTAATACACTAGATGGCAGTAGTGCAGCACCGCCATAAATGACACGGTGGCTTGACGCAGTCGGAACATGCTGCCTTCCTCTTGACAAGAAAAACCTTTTTGTTCTAAGCACACTGACTGGGCGACAGCATTGGGTACTAATTAATTAGTATTACACAACAGCCGGCTGACTAATTTCTACATGTAATAAGACAGAACAACTGCATTTAGACTGTGACATTCCACAAGGCTAACACTACAGCATTTATGCAGCACTGGCTTGGCTGAATAATAACAAAGCACAGTGTAGATATGTATTCTGATATACTGTGTTTGAAGATATTGCACAATGCCAGTTTTGATGAAGCCTGGGACTGTTCAAAAGAATCAGGAAATGTAGCTCCTACCAAACACTGTGGCTCATTAATCACTGTGACAACCGAACAATAACTGCAGTGTTCATCTCACCCCAAATAGATATTTCTATTATTGGTGAAGCCACATATCCTATGCCACTGTAGGCTATATTTTAATATCACTTATCCTACATTACCAGCACTGAAACACACAGTAGAACCATGAAGAACCATGGCACTATACAGCAGAGGGAGTCAACATTCAAAATCTACATTTGTTTGACTGATATAGACCTGTTTAAATAAATCTACAGAACGTGTAGATGCACGTGGAATGCAAATCAAGACTTATGGCTCCATTACATTTTCGCAAAACCTCATTGGCTTTTGATGATCATAATCAGGGCTATGACTGCATCCAATCGGCGGGCATTAGATTTAATTTGCTTGGCATTTCAATGATGAGGAATACATTCATAACAGAGAATAGACCTCAGCGGGCCTTACAAAACCCAGGGACACAGGAGAACTCTTTCCCTCTGTGGAGAATTCTGTGTCATTACTGAGTCACAAAGGCCTGGGCTATCCAATGGGGGCTGAGTCCCAGAATGCTTTTGTAGAATATTCAGCGACAGGAGCCAGGCCCTCCGAGTACCTTGTTCGCATACTGGAAATGCCAATGGTTTATTTCCAGATATTGCATTTCACCCATATTATGTTTCCCTGAACTTAATTAACACACAATTCCTTTCTGTGAAGCTATCTTCAGCTGGCTACAGTCCAGCCGCCCACTAATGAGATTTAGAGAGCCTCCAGCACGCCTTTAATGTAGAGAATATGGAATATGGATGATGGAAGTTGTAAGGCTACATGGAAATATTCCATTCCAGCATTTCAGTAACAGTGTGATTTCATTAGCCTTGCCCCTGACAGGTGAAGGGTCAGCATATCTCAGTCCTCCTACATAATAATCCGGATCTGGATCAGGATTTGGATGCAGGATTTTTTATTTTATTTTATTTTTTTCATTTTCTTTACTGGAAAACTATAGCTCTGACTGATCTTGTTTTTGTGTGCACTCAGGAGGAGAGCATACAGAAGAGCACGTATACGGTCAGATGAACAGTCAGACGACTAGGGCTGCTCTAGTTTCATTCACTATCCTTCCTAATCTCATTCCAGACCTCTTAAAAACCCCACATGTAACACAGTGTGCTGTTGATGACAGAATGGGTCATTGTGACCAGACCAACTCATTATCTCAATTGTGCTCTACTGTCCCAGACACCAAGCCTAATACGTAGCTAATAAACTGGCAATAATTAATTTGGAGTCAACCTTGAACTGGCCTGTGGGTGCAACCACTAGAAGATGAGTGCTTTGTGTCAACTGGTGCTCTTGTTTGTAGTAAAATAGTAAGGTAAAAAAAACTTACCTAAACCTAAATCTAACTGATAATGCTGTCATAAACATCTTGATGCCAACCAAAACAACAGTAGAATGAAATAAATATTTGCATTATTCTAATGACACATATAAATCCAATAAATGTTCCCCTCAGTTTCACTTCAGAGTCAGTGGTGTAAGCCTTGCTACTGTGATTTTAAGACTAAGCCAGCAAACAAGAAAATACAAACAAGAAGATAATAGGGGGACAAAAAAAAAACAATATGTGCAAAGAGAGGATTTTATCTCACTGATAAGCCGTGGCAAGTGAAGCCAATGGAGAGAGGGTGAGAGAGAAAGCACCATAGCAAACAAGCTGTCCATGCGTTTAAATTTAGAGATGGCAAATTGGTTCTTCAAACAGTGCTTCATGGCTCCCCGAGTCGCAGTGGTAAACAGACACTTGGCTCTTTTTAATTCTATAAACACTTCAAGCAACAGGGCCAGACTTCAGAGCCAAAGGCTTATTCTCCTGTCATTCATATGGCTCTTCATACTGCTATGAGCAGCTCCAGAGGATATTCAAAGCCTGAAGAGGGAACCAGATGAGAACGAGGCTGTTTTTTTTTTGTTTTTTTACCCCTCCCTGTTGCTTCAACCTGGTGCTGCACAAGGACTTCCAGCAGCTTAAGGCTCACTGCCTCAATCTGGCCGCAATACAGTCTTCCTCACACACCGAAAAAACAAAGCAAAAACAAATGTGATTCATAAACATAAACTAGGAAACCCAATGGAATCAATGGAAGCCCAATGGAAGCTATGTTTAAGGGTGTGTTTGCGTTCACAGCAAGGCTGTGTTCCTCTGCGGCACCTTGCCAAGATAAATTGGCTATGACCTGCTCATGACCCTGGCCAATGTTCATGAGACCATTAAATCTCCAACAATAGGGGGCTAGAGGGTCTGAGAGAGAGAGAGAGGGAGAGGGAGAGAATGAGAGGGAGAGAATGAGTGAGTGAGTATGTGTGCATGTGTAGGCTATTTGTGCATGTAAGAAACGGGGTGTGATGGGTGAAGATTTCTCCCGACTGCAACAAAGGAATGAAAAAGAGATGTTATTTTACAAAAACATCGTCCTCTTTTTTACACCCTATATTAGCAACACTCTCATATCAACTCAGACGCTGAAATCCTATCGACTATTGTGCACAGCATTTTGCAAACAAGTGACACTCAGGTTACTGGAGTGATTATTTGTCATAATGTGGAGAGGCATTGCCCTCGTATAGAGATCACGGTGTCACGTGTGCAATGTCAACCTAGATGTTCCTAATGGTGGAGATTACTAGGCTGTACTTCAGGGTCATTTTATAAGAAGGCTGGACCTCAGGGGAACGGGTATGAGAGTGTCCAGCAATGAGCTCAATACATTCGCCATTCCCACTAACTGGTTTCACAGGGATTCTTGAGAATCTAAGGCCTATTTGCGGTGCGTTGTCACGTAAACATAATCCAGAGTGACGTCCGATTTATTTGTTTCTCTATTGTAACGACCTTGCATATAAACAGTCACCTCCGGCCATTCATTATGTGCACCCCCCCCCCCCCTCTTCCCCGCCCCTCCAGGACAAAATTAGCATTCAGATATGCAATCACGTGCCCTTTAAGGTCCATCTCTCAGAGACATTTCAAAGAAACACAATCATCCCGCAGAGCAGAGGAGATCTCGCCCAGATGGCGGCCAAGCATGGCCCATTACTGGCCCAGACCTACACCAGTCAGCGGCTAAATGGGTTATCTGGGTGTTAAACTACACTGCGGTATGAGCACAGCTTTCATATGCATATTTTATGCCCCATCATACACGGACCAGATTTTGTTTGAAGAGCCTTATAAGCCATGCTCTGTAAAATAATCCATCTTAGTTGTTGCATTAGATCAAGCAACCTGGGGATAAGGAAAATTAAGAAGATAAAGAACATAATGTCGATGTTGTGGATCATGAACCAGAAAATTGAGATGCACTGTTATGATATGTGACATTACTTTCCAGCTAAAAAAAACCTCTCTCTGGTGATTAGGGTCTCTCTGCACCACAGACCATAGAGCTCTTCTTCATTTAGAGGATAGCAAGATACATACATCGGTCTCACTTTCTACATCATGTACTCTGTACGCCTAACCTTCCGCGTTCTACTTGCTGTGCATGACGCATAGACATGTAATGGCTATGGCATGACCTCATCATTTTAAAAGTTTGTTTTTCCACAGTGGCATTAAGGTAGGACTTTAAGATTGATTACTCAATGTGTGCCCATGATAAAAGCATTCAGTGTGCTGTTGCAACTGGCAGCGCACAAGACACATGTTAACCTAATGGAGATCCCATTATCTCCTGCATAGCTTGCACATCTCATTACGGAGCTTCTACTCAGCAGAGATCTCTTTAGAGAACCGAACATTTACCCATTTCTCTCTTCCACAGCAATTATGTTTCTTATATTGAAAAGTATAAACTCAGAGAGAAGGACATTTTGGCTACAATTAATATTCTAGAGCAGCATTATATCACCCTTCAGTATATGAGCTTGCAATATTGCCTAGCTCTAGCAGCTATGAGAGTGTGTGTGTGTGTGTGTGTGTGTGTGTGTGTGTGTGTGTGTGTGTGTGTGAGAGAGAGAGAGTAAAAAAGCAATTTCCTAAAACAAGATTTAACTAATCAACAACTTTCAGTTCCAGTCCATCTGATGTACAAATTGTGCTTAATGAACCGGGTAAAATCAATTACCTAGGTTATATTTTGCATGCAAAAGAAACCCTATGCAAAGTACATGATGCATACGTAAACAGACATTACTCATAACAGATTATTTTGCTCCATTTGCATTGCATTAGTGTTAAGCACATCCAGATAGCTGGTGCCCATTTGTCACTCATGTCTATTGCATTAAAATGTAACTGGGCCAAGTGAGTTCTCCTTCACAAACACCACAGGAAAGGAGTATGTGTGATTTCTGCTTCAGATCGAAACGGCTGCATAATATTGTTTAGACTATATGGATGAAAATGTTTTCATAAATGTAATGTTAGATTCTATTTTGTTTTACTAGCGTTTTCGTTCCTTAACACTGCCTTCTTTCTTGAAGCTAATGCAGGGACTTTTCTCTCCATAAAGATCACTAAAAAGCAAGCCATTGCATTGTGGGAGCTATTTCCTGCATCTCCACCCGCGCAGTATAAACAGTTTGCACCATCAATTTCCATACATGGCTGACAGAATGTGGTCATGACATCATAACAAAACCAAATGCCTTATTAAGAAGTCCTCTTAAGCCTGACGGAATGTTAAAAATGATCCACAAGCAGGATGTACATTTCATTTTTTTTCCACTTTAGGGACTGCAATGTAAACGTGTACACGGATACAAATACAGGCTCTTTAAAAAATCTGCTGAACTCTACCTTGGGCTTCAACCACCCATTCCACAAAGTAATGTAGTGTAGAATTTTTCAGTTTCTGAGCAGTGAAGCACAAATCTAAATCTGGTGTCATGAATTATTAAAGCCTGCTTTATAGAGCTCTCTTCAGTGCAGAATATCAAGCACTGAGCAAGCTTAAGATCAAACAGAGCACAGAATAATAAGAGCTGAAATTTAATGCAAGAAAAAAGGACTGCTTTCTGTTAAAAAGGAAAAGTTGAGTGTTCCCGGGTACATTTTGCAGTCTCGTCGAACAAGTGCTGTTTCACATTTGATGAGAAGTGAACAAATGAAGAGAAGTATCGAGTGAAGACAGACACAAAAGAGGTCCCTGGAGATGGTCACTGTTGGTCAGTTCCATGGCAACGCTTCACTGAGTGCATACATGGGGGAAATGACACCAAAGTAGCTGACAAGATGATAACAAGAAATTGGCTTTGTTGCTGCGAGAGTATTGAATGGGGGAATAATATTCCTTGCTACAGAGGTCCATTACAAAAAAGAGGGGGAAAAGGACTCTGGGCTTACAATGGTGATTCAGATGCTAGTATGCACTGTGGCTCCATGTCTTGTGCTGGATTAAAACATTACCACCATTTCAGTGCCCTTTCTTTTATAATGAACTGCATAATCTGTCCAGGCAGCCAAATCTAATTAATATATTGAGTGAACACAGTATGTCTAGTGTGCTTAGGTCATTCTCTAACCTTGTCTCATAAATCCATAACCTCTGAATGTGTCTGACACCTTTACACAGAACAGTAGCCAGGCTGTAATAGTACCGAATGTTTTTAACAGTGAAAATCCATGCCACATGTCTACGACAGCTAAATAAACTGGATCAATATTGCTGTACACACAAGACACTGCAAGGTGTACAGTGAATGGTTTATGAATACACTACTAGTGTAATGTTTAAGTGGAGTTGGTCTCATTGCTCATTATATTATCTAGTTTCTCCAAGGAGCCCATTATAAACAGGCCTATGTGGTTGAACCTGAAATGACCTTAATGAGCTTTGCCCACCCATCCACACAAATCTACATTATTTTGTAAAATGGGCCTATTGTTGCAAGCAATATATTTTTAGCATTATATTTTTTTTACTAAAGCTTTTAATGTTTACTATCACAGGGACAAGAAGGCTCTGAGGACATCTCCGTACTTGAGAGTGATTTGCATTTTTACAGGCCACTTATGTTTTATCACTTCTGCTGTGAAAGTTGCACTGGACTGATACAGCTGAACCATCATGATGTCTTAGCAATTATGAAACTTGAGAATGAGAATCAAGAGAAGGTGAAGTGTTTTGCTTTCAAGACAGATAAACCCAGGAGCCTGAGTTAACAGCTTTTTTTCCTGAGACTTCTCTTCAGAGAAAATGATTTTCCAATGTGCATAACATTTAAAACAGCTATAAATTAAAGGGGGGCAAGCCAGTAATTTATTTTGTGCAGAATCTTCTCCACTAGACTGAATGTGTCTATAAAATTCTCAAAGAAAAGTAGGTTGCTAAAATGCACTTAATTTGGCATGATAGATTGAGTCCATGCTTCAGTGACTGTAATTGAATCTGTGACCTATTTCTTCTGAGAAAAATTGTCTCTTGGGTTTTTTGTCACCATACATTTTAATGGAATTCAATAGACTGTCACATAATTTGTACGTTTTCAGCTAATTGTTAACATAGCCTTTATTCCTTTTGAAAATCATTTAATTGATATTTATGTTATTCATCTTATAGGTAAACTCATAGCACATGTGTGCTGAGACCAGGGCAGTTTCCAATGCTCTGGTCAGAGACAAAGCACTACAGTGGACAGCACCATGCATTCACCCAGCTACCTCAGCAATACATTTCCCATATGAAATCACAGAAAATTAGCATGGTAATGCACTAATGCACTGCCAAATGAAAATGACTGTATGACATCATAGTCACATTGTAGCTACCCAGTGGTATATTTATTTAGTGCCATGTTTAGCATTAGATCCCGCTGGAGATTAGCTGCTTAAAGCTTGAAACAACATAAGCCTTTTCATGCCCACTTGCTACATGCCTCTCAGCAGAACTTAAACAGACAGAGAACATCAGCAGTGGGGCACTACTCTGAGTGTTTTTCTTCTCTCCAGTGGTAAATAATATCTGAAATATCTGAATTCAGTAGAATGATTAGGCCATGTCAGAGGCCTAGTTTACCATTACTATCATAATGTTAGTAGTAGTAATAATAATATAAACAATCTGAATCATAGACTGGGATGATAATATACAGCTTATATTAATTTGATAGATAGTTTGTTTACATTGAACCTAACCCTGATATGATTGTTTAGTCATAGTATTATTTTCATATATTCAGATTATTTTGGACATTGCAACCCAAACAATGAAGGGCAACATGGGATAAGTCCTCCTGAGAATGCTGGTCTTTGGAAACTAAGGGATGTCCTTATTATCTCTTTATCTTCTCAAAGACAACACTGAAAGTGAAATTTAGGCTTAAATATCCTGCCTCACAGATTTCTGTTTTACAATAAAGTGCATCAACTACCTTTTGACAAGAAGACTTTTTGAAGCTGTTGTGGAGCCATACTATAGAGTATATTCTTTGAGTATAGAGTAAACGATTAATACTATTATTGAGTAGAGTAATATTATTAATACTCTATTGAGTATGGAGTAATTGAGTATATTTTCCACTGCCCATCGTGCCTAACAACGGGCCTTAGCTGTAAAATCACTGGAACCTACGGCCTCTCAGGGCTTATTGCTGGGTCATTCCACATCAATTCAACCAGGGCCCACGCACTTAGGTGCTTAAATATCACATTAAGGGCTCCTCTATTGAGACTAGCCTATAGATCTATTTTCAAGTTTTAAGTTTTTTTTATTTGTCACATGCATAGTCATAGACCTACAACAAGCAGTGAAATGAACGCCTGACTCCACTCCAACTGTGCTATCACATACAGTAGTGTAATAATACGTTTACGAGAAGCAACATTTTCGCACATGGAAAATGCAGAATTTTATGAAGCAGGAAATATACTTTGCGTGTCCACAAGTGTGCGAGGGTCTACGTGATGTACATTTCCTCATCAGAAAGTGAATGTGTGGCTCTGTGCAGTTGATCGTGTACTCTCCAGATTATTTGGCCATGCAGTCTTGGGCGCGCATCCCTAAAGCTACAAGAGTGTATAGAAAATATAAAAGATGTATGCTTTTTGTTTCAGTGTGGATTTTTGGTGGGAGATATAACGATCCCCGTGCGTGTCCGCAAGTGACTATAATAATGCTCATTAGTCAGAATCCAATATGGACCATTAATGAAAATAGTGTGATGATTTTTTGCTAAGTCTTGTTTATATAGTTAGACACTCAATATTGTACATTCCTGAAGCCTTAGTAGCCTAATGCAAATAATAATAATAATAATAACTAGATGTACCGCAGACCAATACAAAATATGACTGCCGCCCAGTCCGGCACATTTGAAAATCAGGGTATCTGCTGGTCTGGCTGCTGGCTAAAAACAAAAGGTGAAAGGCATATATGACTTTAACTGTCTCACTGAATTGCATTATGCACACTCAATTCTCACTGGTATCTGCTAGACAACAAGTACCAAAACATGATTAGTTCATAGATTTCACATGTAAAATACATTTTATACAACCCCACCCCCATCTTGCCTGTTCATAATTCTGAGAAATTGTTGAATTGTGTGCATGTGTGCATGTACGTGTTTATGTGTGTGTGTGTGTGTGTGTGTGTGTGTGTGTGTGTGTGTGTGTGTGTGAGAGTATGTGTGTGTGTGTGTGTGTGCGTGCGTGCGTGCATGTGCTTGTGGGTGTGCCTGTGTGTGTGCATATGCATGCATGCGTACATATATCTACTGTGTGTGTATGTGCCATACGTATGATTACTGTGAATGTATGTGTGTGTGTGAATATCTGTTTATGCACATGTGCATATGGAATTGGTTAACATGACCCCTGGAGGCAAACATATGCAAAAATTAGTCATCCTAGGCCCTACGGTTCTCAAGATATTCACAGAAAACTCTGTTGGTGTACGGTCACTAAATGTACACATAAATTAATTTATTGTATGGCCCCCCATGAACGAAAGTCCACAAAATTTGGCATGCATTCAGAGAGTGTCATAAAGATCCTACACTTTGTGCAGTTTTGACCATGTCAGCCAGAGATATTGTGATTACAATACCTAATTTTTTGCTTTTTAATTTTTAACTAGGTGGCGCTATACATGAATTGAGTGGTAATGGGATGGATTGACATGGCCCCTTAAGACCAACATACACAAAAAAGGTGGTCCTCCTAGGCCCTACGGTTCTCGAGATATTCAAAGAAAACTGTGTCCGGCCACCTACAGGCCAGTTGGTGTACAGTAACATAAATTAATTTATTATATGGCCCCCCATGAACAGAATTCCATGAAACTTGGCGTGCATTCAGAGGGTGTCAAAATGATCCTACACTTCCAATTTCGTGCAGTTTTGACCATGTTAAGTCACAGATACCTGCGATTACAACACCTCATTTTTACTTTTTCGTTTTTAACTAGGTGGCGCTATACATGATATGAGTGGTTATGGAATGGGTTGACATGGCCCCTTAAGATCAACATACAAAAAAAAGGTTGTCCTCCTATACGGTTCTCGAGATATTCACAGAAAACTGTGTCCGCCCTACCCTCCTTTCGGGGGTCCAGTCCAGTCGGGGGGGGGCTACAGATCAAAACGAAAAACAATGGTTCCATGCTATCCTTGTGGGGCTACATGCCCAACAAGCTTCGCTGCGCGGCGGTCATAATAATAATAATAATAATAATAATAATAATAATAATAATAAAACGTCTTGAATTTTTAAAAACCTTTTTTGATATTTCTCAGATAGGCGGTCTGGGAAAGTGAAATAACTTTAAACACACCTGTCCTTTCCACAATAGTCCAACTCCAGGCCATTCACTGCAGTTCCGTGGTTCCAAGGATAAGCCTGAGAAATGAAAAAAGCAATGTACAGTAGGCAACCCTTACAAAACAATAACTGTACTATTGTCAAAGCCGTTTTCTGAGGAATTGTTTGCAGGAAGTGCAGTTTTTGGACATTAAAACTGCATGCACCATACTGCACTTGTGGACGCTTGTCTTTAAGAAAAACTGCATCATAACTTTTTAGTCAGGGAATGTTTCCAAACACATAGCTAAAATAAATCAAGCATAGGCCCTACTAACAATTTTCTATCAGCAACTGCCCAGCAGGCAGGTGATAACGTTAGTCATTTCACTTCTTTTTTGACTCAGTATTAAGAGGCATTCCTGTTTCTAGATAGATAGATAGATACTTTATTGATCCCCCATGGGGAAATTCAAGATTCAAAATTCTCTGTACCTTTCGACCAAATTTATGTTATGTTTATATTTTATTCGCTTTTGCTAATTAGCATAATATGGTAACCAACTGGTGTCAATTGCCTGTGTCACTCACTAGCATTAGCTACTGTAACGTTATTAGCTACTTTAGCATTACCAGGCTATGCTTGTCTTCTTAAGCTAGCATATATCATGTATGCACCTCTGATACAAGGCTGCTTATTTTATGTTATACTGAATAGAATATGTTCATATAACTCACATCTGTCTTTTGATTCTTAAGAGGAGTTTAAACAAGACCATCCTTCCCTGAAGGCCCAGAGGCATGGACTGTGGTGGTCTGCCTCCATGGTCTGCCTCACTGTCACCGTCACAAAAGAGGAACGCACACCAGGGAGCTGATTCGTGACGACTAGTAATTTTACTCAGTCAGAATTCCATATAGGCTTAATCCTATGTAATTTTATGTAATTTGGTTTGCTATTTTATTTTACAGATTATTTCATTTCTTCATCACAGGTACTTTAACCTCTGACCTCCAGGCAGCCATCTTGTTGCTAGCGCAGTCAGGAAATGTTTGACTCCTGCAGAGTACAGAACGTAAGTAATGTCCAATGCATATTTTCAATAGCCTATGCTAATACTACTTAGTAGTAGTAGTAGTAGTAATTAAAATGACTGGTATACAGAAGAAAGAGCAGAGGTGGAAAGTAACTAAATACATTTACTCACGTTACTGTATTGAGTAGTTTTTCTGTGTATTTTGTATTTTTTAAGTAGTTTATAAAATCGGTATTTTAAATTTTACTTGATACTTTTTGAGTGAAGTATTGTACTTCGCTACATCAAAAATCCCATCCGTTACTTGAGTAAAAAAAAAGTTAAGACTAACGAAAACAGAAAGGGAGAGAAAAAAAATCGCGCCCAACCACTAGCCTCGTGATAATGATCAGCATGTAGCCTACAACAGGACATGAATCAAGCTGGCGTCATGCAGTCTTTCTGAAAGTGATGGAGCTGGATCACGAGATGAATCAGATTAGCCTAACCTATAAAAGTGTATTTTTCGCTATTCCAATGGGTTGTCTCAGTTCGTTTTAGCACCAATGATGTTCGTGTTTTGACGTTTGTGCTCACCTTTCTATGGAAAGAAGTTTATTAGCAGTTGTTTCCCCTCACTTTGATGTCTCTGTTTTTCCTGTTTTGGCCTTTGTTTTTAGTAACCTGACTTGGCTTTCTTGGCGAGAAACACATTGCACCAGCAGCACAACAATTAGCGGTCCACTACTAGCGATGCTCAACTAAATAAACAAAAGATAGACTACTTTATGAATCTTGCAGGCGGACTAAACCATTTAGCTCTTTAGCAAGGGAGAGTGAGAGTGACCTTAGACAGTTTTCACTATGTTTTGTAACGTTATACAAAATACAGTCAGTCAAACTTTACATTTCGTCTGACATTCATTTTTACATTTAATTTGGAAGTTAAAATATTCAGGTAAAATGAATATATGGTGGAAATAAGTATTGAACGCTTTTTTTTTTTTTTTTTCAGTAATTAACCTAAACTTCCAGTGAGTCTATTCAAAATTTTCACCACACATTATATTAACACACATATAAAAAATCCAAACATAAGAGTTTTGTGTATTAAATTGGAATGACACAGGAAAAAAGTATTGAACGTGCCTACTGAAATTTCTTCAATACTTTGTGGAAAAGCCTTTGTTTGTAAAGACAGCTTCAAGACATTTCCTGTATGACAAAACTTATTAGTCGCAGTATCAGGTGTGATTTTGGTCCATTGTTCTAAACAGATTCCAGGGGTCCCTCTTGTGAATCCTGATCTTTAGTTCCAGATTACTTCCAGAACTGTTTGAGCTTTTTGCTTTTATCCATCATGAAATGTTTCTTGTGTGACACCTTGGTAATGAAAAACCTTTTTATAGCCCATCAATATGTAAGCTACTAACCAAGCTTATATTAATTTGCGCAGATAGAAAGGATAACTAATCTCTAACTACTTACAGATTCCAGCTCGTTCCTTCCCTTTCCTTGCCTTAGTGCTTTTTCTTAGCGTGTTCAATACTTTTTCCCTGTGTTATTCCACTTCATTACACATGACTCTACTTATGGAGTTGTTTGGATTTTTTATGTGTGGATTACCTGAGTTATTACTAATGCCTGATGAAAATGTTGTGCCCCCTGTATTCCACTTTTCAAGGGCCCTCTCCTCCAAAGTGGGAAGTATAGGGCTATACTTCCCACTTTCCCCCCCAGTTCGACGGCCTTTAATCTGCTGAACCTTCTGCTCGTTTCCAAATATAAAAAAAACTCTCTGCAACTCAACATTGGCCTGCCTGCCTCAGCTGCCTGTGAGGGGCTTTTCAGTTGTGCTGGATTACTGTTCACTGCAAAGCGACCCAAGGATGAGTGCAACTAACTTTGAAAATCAACTACTGCTAAAACTTAAAGGAGAACTCCGGTGATTTTTCACATAGATCTCCATTTCTCAACATCCTTATCAGGCAAGTACCTCCAAGTATTGCAACACTTTTTGGGCACTTATCGTACATCTATTTCGGCAGAAATGCGTGTGCGTAAGGCTTCACGACACCAATCTTGCTCCAGCAGCGAGATCACAACAGATGATTGGCACGATGTCTTCACAGCACACCACATGATTGGCTCAATGTATTTTACAACACACCACATGATTGGCTCAATGTATTCACATGTCAACGTTTTGCCGCGGAAGGGTTGTGATATGTGTAGACAACTGTTACAAACTAACCCCATGCACTACTATGGAGGATTTTTTGAGTGCTGTATCTCCTCATTAGAAAGTCTCTGGTAAAACTGGTTGTTCTGGTACCCACCCCCCCCCCCCCCCCCCCCAAAAAAAAAGTAACTAAGTAACTTTTACTTAAAGTACATTTTAAATGAACTACTTTTTACTTTTACTTGAGTACATTTTCAGATCGGTATTTTAACTTGTACTTGAGTAATATTTCATCAAGGTATTGGTACTTTTACTCGAGTACAATATTTTCATACTTTTTCCACCTCTTAGAAAGAGTGACTGAGATAAGCTTGTCCAAAGTGCCATGACCACATGGTAAAAAAACACTCCCTTCTACCAACACGTGCTCAGAATTTCTGAGTATAGTAAAATACAAGGATTTGAATTGGCATCAGTATTAAAGACTCAGCTTCAATTTCAATATCAACATTTCTTTTGATTTTCACGGTCATTCCCTCCAAACCTTGCTGTCCCTGTTCTTGTCAGGGAGTATAGACAAAGATTGTTAAGGCAGAGCAAGATATTTCATCAGGAGCCACTTCCGGGAACCCGGATCGCACGAGGGGGGGTCAAAATCCCCCTTTATGCCGAGCAGAGGCAGCGACTGCTCCATTGAAGTCTATGGGCATAGCTCAGAATTTCACCACATGTGCTAAGGTCTTGGTTCTATAGAGTTAGGAATGTGAATTTCGGGCACATTTTCATGATCCTCAAACCCTTCTGAACATTTCAGGTACATTTTTAGCAGTGTCGATTTTGTCCAGCCTCTTTTTTTTTGTCAAAGTTCACAAGCCCACAACGCAAGAACTAAACCATGTAGGAGGCTCAAATTTTGCATGGTGGTACATCAATAGGAATAGTATGTAGCAAAATCGTCACGTTTGGTCTGGATAATCCTGCATGGTCATAGCTGTCCCTCAAAGTTGATACAAATTTTATTGGAGTTTTTGGCTGGGCTCTGTTTAAGCCTTCAGAAGACATATTTGTACTCAACATAGGCTCTTGATTTATTTTCCTTACTGAGATAAGTAGAAACACTCTCACAAAAATCAATGAACAGAAAATAAATCCCTTCAAGGTCTGAACAGCAGACCTCACAAGTCTGAAAAATCATTTTGGTTATCATTTTCAGAGCACCCAAACACCTTGTGGGAATATACAAAGATTTTTTAAATATGTTTTTCCTTATTCTCAATGATCCCTTCTTTTTGAAAACACCAATTTGACTTGTCTTATTCAAATCTTTCTTTTTTATTTTCCACCCTGAACATGGGCAAAATGCCCCGTTGACATCAATATGTTTTATATTTATAAAATTTGAGCCTCCTACATGGTTTAGTTCTTGTGCTGTGGGCTTGTGAACTTTGACAAAAAAAAAGAGCCAAACAAAATTGACACCCCCCTCCCCCTCCCCTGTAAAACTGGCTGTATCTTGGAAAGTATTGATCTTACATAAGAGTAATTTTACAGTGTGTCTCCTGGGTAACATAGGTACACCTGGTAATTTTTTCAGAATTTTTTGAGACCTAAGTGCGTGGGCCCTGGTTGAATTGACGTGGAATGACCCCACTGTGTTTCCCACAGAACGGAATTCTATTTGTGGGGGTAGGTTTGCAGAATTAACTTGAATTCAACAGTTTTTAACAAATTAGCGTAGCATGGTTATGATGAACCACATTTAAGCACAATGTAGTACAACCTGGAAAATCATTGTGTGGTGGTCAATGTTGATATTGTGGTAGGCCGCCAAAAATAAGTCAATGTATGGGAAACACTGATACATAAAAAAATATTTTTGCATAAAGTAGGCTAGGCCTATTAGTGTTACAAGTGTTGTAGGTCTGATTTACATGCACTGTTAAAGCGCTATGAGCTTATTTTCTGGTTTAGGCTAACTAATGACAGACAGTTGAATTTCCGAATAAAAATAATTTTGGTGAAATTCATGTAGGCATATCCTATAACGACGACACCCCCACCCACCCCCCGTCCTGAATTTCACCCATTCTCATCTGGTCACCCTAGGTCATGGCCACACTGGCCATCACCATCCTACACCAAGGGAGGTTAAGACCTCATACAAGTCTGGAACGGAATATGTGCATTTCCCACTCAAAGACATGCGAAAGACTGCGAAGTACCCATCAGAACCTGACTGCACTGACCTCTGATTCAATATTGATGGCCTACCCTTAAAGGGACACCAGGCAAGCCTGATGCTTTTTCTCTACGAAACTCCCCCTCGCTCGGTCTGAAGCTCTTTTCCTTTTCTTTGCATCTTCCGTTAAGGGTTTTCGCTGCTTCTTCACCGGCTCTTGCATTATACACACGTTTGCAACAATCGCTAGCGTTTCGTTAGCCTCCCTCTGTGCTGTGGATGCAGGATGGAAACTGAAACTGCTTCGGTCGCCGGGTACGATACACTGAACTTGCAAGCGGGATATTCTTCCTACAGGCAGTACAGGGCGAGAGAGTCTTCATTCGCCCTGTAATGAGTCATTTAACCATATACCGACTTACGAAGATGAGTAATTAACACGAAAACGTTGCCTGGTGTCCCATACTATGTGCAGTCCACCTGAAGCCCATCTCTGTGTTTTCTATAATGTTGACTTATAGAGGTGCAAAGCCACATGATCTCCATTTCCTGGATGACATGTTGACCGCCATCGACCACCTGCTCTCCAATGGCCCACAGGGATAAAACAGTGACCTTCAACCTCCTGTGCATTGTGTGTGATGCTCCTGCAAAGGCCTTTGCAAAGAAAGGTGAAGCTGCATGTGCAGTGGGTACTATGGGTGTCACAGGTGTCTCCAAAAGGGAGAGTGGCACCATAAAGTCACTTACCAAGACACGGAACCCATGGCACGCCTTAATTAGTAGTTCTGTCAGCAGGGGCAGAGCAAGCACCACCATGGCAGCAACCCCTACTGGATTTGCCCACTGATATGATTCGAGCCTTCCCTGTGGACTACATGCACCAGGCCTGCTTGGAAGGAATGAAGAGGCTTCTCGTTGTCTGGTGCAGAGGAGAAACGGGATGGAGAATGAACACCCACTTAGTGCTACACATCGTGGAAGATGCTGTTTCTTTCAAAGGCCTGGACACCTTCAGTGCTTTCAAGTTTGAAAATTACCTGCAAACAGTACGATGGTGAGGCCATTCTTCATTAAATATCAGTATGTTATCTTTCACATTTTCACACGCACATATTGTTTATGGTTTTAGCTTGACTTTGACCTCTGTTTTTGATTACAGGATTTATAATATTGTGGAGTTCCTTGAAGACAGGCTGGTTGTATCGCAATGTTGGACCTACACAGAAAGTGGGGTAGGTATACAATGAATCTGTGACACTGTGACACACCAATTTTCCAAGTTCTACCAACCACCCCACCTCAACCACCATGCATATTATAACACAAACATCCCGTTTTAAAGCAACACCAAAGAACTTTTCCTCTGTCGCACGCACTATTTGTTTATCCAGTGCGGCTTTGCAAATAATAATGTCCACAGACAAGGTACAGTGGGCATCACTTTCAAATGGCCACTTCAGTCGCGCATTACGAGGCGTGAAGCTGCGTGAAGCTTTAGTACCACTTTCAGCCACTGTGCGTCGCTCTGCCACTGTACATCGCTCTGCCTGCCGCCCCTTCTGAAAAAGCTCGATTTACTGTACCTTGATTTAGGCTACTTGGGTATGGCTTAAGGCTTGACTACATGGTGGTAACGGAAATCGAAATTTGCTATCTACATTATTGTCAGTGTTGGGTTAACGCAACTACGCAAATCAAAACAGTGGTGTGATAATTGAGCCAGTAGAGAAATAACTGTTCAGAATTAATCTGTAGCCTTGGGTAGGCTTCTGCGACGTTTTTAACAGGCTACGCTATTAGGGGTTTGCACGGCGTGTCATCAGATCTGGATATCGCCATTTTGGAGATACTCGCCTCATTAGAAAGCATTAGGAACTGAAGTAAATCCCTAACATCGTCAAGGAAAATGGTTAATTATTGCCGTGTTTTAGGTTGTAGCAATAGGTCAGACTGAGAAAAACATCTGGTGTAGGTATCGACTTCCAAACGTTATTAAAAAAAACCAGGGAGAAGGGACAATAATGCCAGAAGTTATCAGAGGAAGGGGGGAGCTTGTGGTTGAACTTGGTACTTTGTCTCCCTCACCCAACTCGTATGGATCTGCGCTGCCAATAATCCGTAATTTCTCGAAATATCGCGCCTTTTCTTGTGGTCCAAGTCCTGCCCTATATGCCTTTGCATCTTAGACGCATTTTGATGAGCTTTTCTGTTGTTTAGACACGGCTACAACCACATAAGATATCCAAAGTGCATAATACTCCATTGTACTTCATTCACTGAGTATTGCCAATATGGCTGCGCGTGCTGGGTTACCATAGTTACCGGTGCAATTTAGTCAATTGACTGCTTGACATGTCATTTTTATTTTTCTGTACAATAAACAAATACATCTGCTTTATGCTGCAGAATTACATTCATATTTGGAACTTACATAGTCCAATGCATCGTTACACTACGTTAGAGTTTCCCAAAACTGGTAACTGCTGTGCAACGGCGGCTGTCATCTGCCGGCCTTAACGCAATGCGCCACAGAAGTATGTGCAGGTGCCCGTTCACGTGCTACTAAACGTCATTAACCACCTTAGTCCAGACTACTGAAGTTTGGAAACTATCATGGTCCAAACTTACAGTACTATGTAAGTACGACAGTTTTGGGAAACAGTCGTAACTTACATGTTGGTTAGTTGAACGATGCATCCTGTTAGTAAAAAGCTAACCTCCGTAGTTGTACGGGAAACGCACCCCAGATCAGCTTGTAGGCCATTAGCAATCTGTTTATTTTATTTTAAGAAGCCTACACAGTAGATCACATGCCACATTCTCACTTTCAATAGACAGATGCAATAGCCATTGGTCAAGTATTGAGTATAAAGCAATCAAGATAGTACCCTATACAAAAAGTACTTCATACTATCATAAAAATTTGTTAAAACGAATAGCATTTTGCAACTTGACAAAACACTGGATTAAATATTGTAGGCACAGGAGAAAACTTGTACATCCATTGGCCCGTGGGGAGATCACATGCCAGTTGCCTCTCCCTTCAATGCTATGACTCGTTCGGCTGTGAGCTTGTTTCGCCAAAAAAAAACTATTGCAGATATAAATGCGTCTTTGTTCATGGGTTTGGCCTATAGAACGGGCACATTTTGGAGAAAATAGAGAATGTACACACGCAATAATCTGTAGGCTATTTGTGGCTGGTTACCAGCAAACAATGTTTAATGCATTAACTCAAGACGTCAAACATTTTCTAAACAATACAAACAGAAAGGATGCAGCAGGCAGCAAATGTAGAAGAGTCATTTCCAGTGGAAGAACAAAATGCTGAATGAAGCCCAAAGATATGAAGGCATATCTGGCAAGTTGTTATTTTTTGAAGACGTAAATGGTTGGGCTATAGGCCTAGTTTGCAAGAAGGAGACATAAAGCGTGAGCATGCCACACTATCCACAGCTGTGGTAGCGGGGGGTAGGAGGATTACTGTTAGCGCAGGATTTATATAAAATTCTTCAACAGGCCTGCCTCGAATGCAGGCTTGCCCAAAAAAAAGCCTGTGGTTTGCGCAGCCTACAGTAAGTAGGTCTTAGGAGTGAGTTAGGAGTCTTTTTCACTTCTTTTCAGCTGTCTCAGAGGTGGAAAGTTGCGTTCGTTGGGGGCAGGGCCGGATTAACAATTCATAGACCCTTGGGAACAAATGTCTGATGCCCTCCCCTGCCCCCCAGCCAACGTGAATCAGGCGGTCAGTTAATAGGCCTATCGTGAAGATTTGTATTGCCATTTAAGACACGAGCGCATCTGTGAGGCCAAGCCTCACCAAGTAGCCCATTTGTTTACAACTAACATTACATTTAATTAAACTGCTTATAGGCTATGCCGAAATAGTTTCAACATTTTGAATATCAGTGTCGGGTGAATTAGGAAATGCCTTATGGCTGAAAGCTGCTTGGGATCCCCCCTGTCAAGCAATAACCATACAAAAAGTTAAAAACAGATGACATGATGCGCGTCACTGACATAATGCGCAAATAATATAGCCTAGATATTCCAATATATTCGAATACATGTGTTTATTTTAGAGGGGTAATTTTTTCGAACGTAATTTTTGAGCAATTTTGACAGCCCTAGTCCACTGTAGGCTACGCCAATCGTCTATTAACACCTTCCACCTAACCCCGGTGAGTGGAGGTCACTATAATGCGTGTGAAATAGCACCATTGAGTAGCCTATGCGAAATAGCCTTAAAATCGTTCCGGTGTTGTGTGCCTTCTGGTTTCTCCACCTACTGGTTTCCTTGCGCGTGCATGCGCTGCAGTAGTTGTCAGACATTCACAAACAAGTTGTTTTAGGCGGTTTGAAGTCGCTTTTCATACGCCATGAGCGCTCGGCTACATTACAACCACTCGGACAAAAGACATGTCAAAAATATATGTTTTGAAAACTAGCATTAAACTGGATTCGATCCCGCAAAAGCAACACACGCGTGACTCTCTCCATCCTGATTCCCAACTCTTTGAGCCAACTAATATGTTACGCGAATCAATTAACTATTGTAGGCTACCATTAATTAATAACGTAGGCAACACCCAGGTAACATGTTGTCCAGGCTATCTGAAACAAGGGGTTGCCTCTCATCTACAACAACTGGTTACCTTGGGCTGCTACAGTCGTCAGTGCACTGTGCACAGTAGGCCTATGCTACTCTTTGTGGTTGATCAACTAAAAATAAAAGATGTATTTGATGATGACGTTATTGTAGGACTAGTAGACCTAAATTCTGAGAAATTAAATGGTACGAGAAACGATCTACATAGCGCACCAGACCGCGATGTCTTCAAGGGTTGAATGAAGGGAGTTTGCAAAAATTAGTGTATTTTTCAAGTCAATAAACATTCTTAATTTTCGAATGTCTTTGTCAGGGAACATCTGACTTTTAAAAACCATAGGCCTGGTAGTCGCTCAGACAAGGAGTTATAAGATAAAGGCAATACCATTTGTGTCACCTAATGCAGTTCAGTGAATTAGCAAGATACCATCAGAAGGCAACAATCATAAAGCACAATGCGCGCGCTCTCTCTCCCCTGCGCATAAAGCTGTCTGCGTGTTGTAGGCTAGATTTGCGTGAGTTCTTTCTATCTGCTTTACTTTTGTGAGTTGCGACCACCTAGGCTATGTTATAGACGTTCTATGAGGTACCAGTGTTTAGCTGTGTCACAAAACAATAAGCTTTGTCAGACTACTTTTAAAATGATATTCAGGGCTATATACATTTTAAACATTCGGGGCTGAAGACCCGACAAAGCCTTGCGTTAATTCTTCAGGTGGGAAGTGTCAGGAATTTTCATACGAGAGACGCTCTCATTGGTGGTTAGTATATGAAGTAGGGAATTGACAGCAACATATCCAATCACATTATGAGAGATGCTGAATTTAACATAAACTGCGATGTTTGATTTTAAATGAATGTAAATTAAGCCGGGACTGTAAGCTGGCACACGTGGGTGCTCGATGTTTTCAGTGGGTGCCCGAGAGAGGGAGCACCCACGGTATCGGCGCCTATGACAAGCGTATCTCGCGGTTGCATCCATTACAAACAAACATGCAATGTGAATGTCTGGGATTGGGGAGAGCACTAAATGCTCTTCTGAATAAGCACGAAGTCAAGCCTTTAAATGAAAAACACTCTTTAATAATCAAAGAAATAAACGCTAATGAAGTAAACTTGTGACCATCAAAAATAGTTTATCGCCTGTAACTCTGTGATAACAGGACGTAACAGGAAGGCATTTGGCTGAGCAACGGAGGTTAATATGCTCTATATTTTGTCCAAATGATGTCTGTCTATCATCGTTGCACTCGGAGAAAACCAGAATGTTTAACTTGTCCTGCGTTTCTTCTACGACTGCAAACGGGATTCACTCGCTGTTAACCAAATATTTCTTTATTAGGGCAGGGCAGGCTGGCTATTAAATTATTTCTAAACCAGTCTGCTAAAGTCTGTAGTGAAGTCTGTGTAGGGTTTTCCAGCTCCATTTCTTTTTACGAGACACCCTGCTCACTTGAGACCTCTGCCGGTTGTTGCAGCGTCGTTGCAGCGTCACTGGAAAAATACAAATTAAAGTCGCGTGATGCCGCGTGATCCCGCGCGCGGACCGCGAGGGAAGCTGGCCAAGTTGAAGCACTGCCCACTGTAGAATATGTTGCATGATTTTATGAAAGTACGATGTATTGCGACATCAGATGCAAGTCAAATTAGAGTTTCTCATGTCTCAGTCCATCGAACTACAGATCCGCTACCCGATCCGGCAAACTTACATAGTGCGGTTATAGCCGATAGAGGGCCGCAAAGCGAATGCAGAAAGTGCCGTTCACCCTGTTACGAGTTGATGAACCACTGAAACGATTTTTGAAACATTATTTTAAGGTACAAAAAACTCTTTGGTGTTGCTTTAAAAACACTTAGCTTGCTTTGAATTGCACCCCGGCATTAGCCGCCCAGCCGTCTGTCCTTTTTCACGCTGCACCTCCAGTTGTTACCTCAGATCCTCAGCAATATAGGCGCGCTCACTCAAACACTTAATAAAGTATTTTGGGTGCGAGTTAAAAATGTCAGTCTTGAATTGGAGGAAACCGCACTCTCTTGTGTATTATACTTTTAAAAGGAATTATTGCACCATGCCCTTGACTACAAATGCGCTTCGGCGTCAAGCCGAACACTGGTTACAAGGTAACCAGCGTTTATACCTCAGATCCTCCTCCATCACCTCAAACTGCTCTCTTTGTAAAGAGAAGAGACTAGTGCTCATTTCAAATAGATCAAGCAATTGTACCGTCATTGGCAATTAGGCAGGCACCATACTTAACACAATAGCAAACCTGTGTTCAATTAAAAATAGATAAATATATAACAGTCTCTCCCATAGTGAGTCTACCTACAGTCCATAACGCACAAAAATCCAACAGTATATCAACAGTCAGTCTGTAAACAAGGCACAAGATGCACAGGGTATAAAGTTAGTGTACAGTATTTGACTACAGATCATTTTTGTCCATAGCCTATATGGCACTTGACACACACACTGGATTTAATTTTGTCTGCAACTGATCTCAAATTTTTGGGAAAATAAGCATTGATAAACACCAGCTTGTACTAACACAGCAGACCATTTATGGCAAATTTGCCTGAAAAACTAGCTTCAACTAAATAAACAGGTGTCTTGTATAAGAGCAACATCCATAACAAGTCAGGCTTATAACCTGCTTATGTCCCACATTAACTCAAGTGCAGGGTACAGTTTTGCGGGATGTAAGACAGATGTGTTATAGAAGCTTGTAGTGCAATTTAGCTAATCTACTCCTATAAAACATTTGTAAATGTTCATTAAAATGGACCTGGATGGTTTTCCAACTTAAATCAAGCTACTCATCATTACTGATATGCCCAAAACAGACAATAGAGTCAGGGATACAACTCTATTGAATATAATGTCAAAATCATCCCTCAAACAAAGTTAGGCATCACATGAAACCAGGCATGAGATCATTTTCATTGGACCATAGCACAGTTAAAAGTAAAATTAGCCTAACCTCAATGACTTTCTTTCAGCTCAGTGAAAGTTTACAGAACAAATGAACTACCGGTAATAAGGCCTGTGTACCACAAATCAGCAGCATGGCTATTTAAAGTGGAAAGACCATATTGCATATTCTTTTATAGACTAAAAAGGGGCCTCTGTTCGCTTACTTCTATCAGTGAGAATGTTTTCTGGCTTGCGTCCACTAGCACACTGTTTATCATCAAGTGTTCAGTTGGTTGGCTCTACATGGAGATGTTATCCATATCACACTAATGAGTTCCCTGACGTTTTTGTTCTAATTAATGCCTTTAATTCCTGTTAATTAATTGTAGCCAAAGCTTACTCCATCTGCTAACTTGTGAGAAACCTAAAATTAGGTCAGTATTAAAAGAGAAGAAGATAAAGTTTATGTATGGTCTTTGTTCCAAGAAGAAGATAAAGTTTATGTATGGTCTTTGTAACCACCACCTCGAGATCCCATTAGAGTATCTAAGGCAGTGGAAAGGAGCAAGTGTTCTGTCTCACATTTGTAATAATAATGATACAGTACATCTGAAACAAGAACTAAAACATGGCCATATTGTCAAATTTTAGCTTTCAATCAGAAAACAAAGGAAGCTCCCGTACACTTGCAGTTAAAAATGTATATATTGCAACGTTTAGGTCAGATGACTATCATCAGGCAATTCTAAAATAAAATGTTATATTCATGTTTTAATATAAGAGGCTGACACATGTGTTTTAGCTAAATTATATGACTGTACTACAGTATAATGCAGTGGTTCTCAATGTGGGGTTACACATCTGCCAGAAAACATGGGATAGTGAACCTGGCTACAACTTCAGAGAATACAAATGGCATATGCTTAATTCTTCAGATTATGAGAGGGGACTAGAAAATGTTCTCCCCCTAAACGGGTCCATGGAACCAAAACGTTTGAGAACCCCTGTTGTAATGAAATGCTGGAGTTAATACTGACTAAATTATTTTTTTTCTGAGATCAGCATTTTTATTTAATCAAATTTCATAGGTTGAAAATGGCTCAACACACCATCTTATCTCCTGTATTGTCATTAAAGCAACACCAAAGAACTTTCCCTTTGTCGCACGCACGCTATTTGTTTATCCAGCTCCGGCTTTGCAAATAGCGATGTCCACAGACAAGGTAGAATATGTTGCATGATTTTATGAAAGTATGATGTATTGCGACATCATGCAAGTCAAATTTGTAGTTTCTTATGTCTCATTCCATCGAACTACAGATCCGCTACCCGATCTGGCAAACTTACATAGTGTGGTTATAGCCGATAGAGGGCCGCAAAGTGAATGCAGAAGTGCCGTTCACCCTGTTACGAGTTGATGAACCACTGAAACGATTTTGGAAACATTATTTTAAGGTTTAAAAAACTCTTTGGTGTTGCTTTAAAGGCTGATGCTGATATTTTTAATTCTGATGCTGATATGTTTTAATTGGAGTAAAGAGCGTAATCGGACTGAAATCTGATTGTTTGTTTGCATGTAGCTGAAATAATAGACACAAACAGACACAAACAGTTGTTACATCCCTATGATACTGTATACATGGACTCTTAGTCTAAACTTTCTCAGTTAGATAATACTGTTTCTTCTCATCCCAGACCCTCCAGGTTATTGTGGTTTGCTGTGGATGTGTGCTGTGTTGTGGATGTGGAATGTGTGTGGTGTGTTGTGGTAAAAAGTGAGTGGATTCATGACCCGGTAAAAATGCAAGATAACAGAATCCTGACGGGGCTGTCATTCTTCCTTTATGGAATGACATCATATGATTGTTTAGACACATACAGTGCATAGAGGCCTCTCATTCATATTAATAAGAAATGTGCATCGCTAGGACTCTTTAATCAAAATGCATGCAGGTTCCATGGAACATGTCTCTATTAGTCACCAATTAGTCTAAGAGACGATGCTTTGACTTATGCTACACATCTAATTATGCCTTGAGGTAGAGTCAGACCCTGTCTCCGTAGCAGTCCGCTGGCACTTGTGTGATGAGCGGTAACCTTGCTCCCATGGTTGGCATGCACGGTGTCACTTTCAATCACTCATACCTTTTTTGGTGGTTTCATATTGTATTATGTGCAGCAAAATTGAAATTTTCATGATTAAAAGGCTCCGAGATGTAAGCATTAAAAATACTATGACCATGAGAATCTATCAAAGAGAGATGGAGAAAGCTTGTCTAATGGAGGGTTTTTTTCCCTCTCAAATGCATTAGCTTTTCGTAGATATTATTCATAACATTAGCAAAGCCCAGTCTATAAACTCTGTGTTTAATTATATACATATTAAGCCAACCTTCTGAGGCACAGAGAGGATTTAAAGGGAAAACAGGAGGTAAAAATCAAGACCTGTTCAGAATGCACATGATTTAAATGGTGGCAATTTTCTTGATCTATGTCTGCTTCAAGGTCTTTTAATGCAATTTCCTCTGTGCAAGTTGTGAGTGAATCGTTTTAATAGAGAGCAGAGTAGAATGCGGGAAATGGAGGTGATAGAAGTAGGCCTTTGCCTGCAGGAGTCAAACAGAGCAGCTCACACAGCAGCTCACACAGCAGCCCTTACTTTCCCCACGTGCCCGGAGAACAAAATACGCAATATGGATATAATCTTCCACTCGACCTGGCGCTTTACAAGGAAATTGTTGTCTTTGTTTTAATACAAAGCTTAGAGCCATGGTGTAAAACTCTATTTATTTCTGTCCTCTGAAATGAGCAGATTGTCACAATGATTACCATCAAGGAAAAGCAATAACACACACACACACACACACACACACTGTTGCTAAGGGATGATTCAAGCTCCCTTTGCTCAGCTAACAGAAGCCGGTTAGAGAGATGACGTGATTACATCTGTGTGTCTCCCTCAATAGTCCAATCCACATAAGGCATGCATGGGCAAGGCCAACATAAGATGGCCGTTATTTTACAACAACAGCACACACGCACACGTTTATAGGCACACCTGCCCAGTGCCCATAAGTGGGATCTTAAACATGGTCTTTATTTTAGAAACTGTTTTTTCCCTCAGTGTTGCAGTCAGGATGACTGATGGGGAATTAAGTGCGTAGTTACTCGTTGCAACCTACAATTGAAGTCCTTGCAGGTGGGACCTGGGGAGAATGAGTGTGCCGCAACACTACAAATGTCCAGCTGTTTGCTTCTCAGCTTGGGCCCAGATGTCACAAAACACAAGCTTCTCTTTCTCAACCCTAAAGAGTGTGCACAGCAAACCAACAAAGGTATAATCTGCTCATCAAACCATCTAAAAGGGTAAAGACTTAAGGGTCTCTGTAAAAATCTATACACAGCAAAGTATGTCAAAAGTACAATTGCACAAGTCTAAAGTAATATACTAATCTTTGACAATGATTTGATTTTTGTAAGTCTCTTAATTATAAGATGCAGCAATATCATTACAGCAAGGATTAACACTTGTGTGAAGGGTCCTTAAGCTTGGTATTTACAATTAAGATGTAAGAATTGTTTAGAGACACTAACAGACTCAATGTTAATTTTCAATGTGATGTGTCTTAATGAAAAATAAAGATCAAAACAGCCTACTTCTGTTTACTTTCCAGTTCATTGGACAGAAACTGTATTTGCACATTCAGAAAAGGTCCCATGCAACATGCAAGCTGTCCCTTGTGCCTTAGTAGACCATATGCTACCAGATGTGTGTAATTTGCCATTATACCTCAAAATAACCCCATTCTTAATGCAGCTACAGCTACTTAATGCAGAACAGTATTGTTCAAAGTGCAACTCAGTGTTCTTTGGTTTTGGCTCTATGTTTCCTGTGCCTCTGTAAACTGTTCTGCCAAACTTCAGATGGTGATCATTATCATTGACCAATCCCAATTATGAACAAAAAGCACACAAAATATAGGCAAAACACACTTTTATAATTGTAGAAATAATCTGTGTTATATCTTGATGCATTGATGACATTTCCTACTTAAGACACAAAAACTGGATTGCCCTGACAGTCTGGGAGAGAGCTCCATTCTGATCAGTAGGGTTGATTTCCACTGCTTACAACAGGCCATGTCTCTGGACACTTGCCACTGTGTGTGAGCATGCCAACTCCATATGTTGCAACATATGTTATCTAACATTTCAAAGGACCGTAGTTATTTTTACTCATTGCATATGACTAGAGAAGGCTGTGCACAAATAACAAATAAACAACAGAGTGTAGTGATTAAGTAAATAAATAAGTCTACTTCGTGTCTGCCAGACACAAAGACTAGTTTGTAATTTAGAAATAAAACCACTCATTGCTACTTTGACATGCTTAATTCTGTCTTTGCCACCTGACAAGCATATTGAGATTATAAATATCTTAATAATACATTTGCAGACTTGCTCTCAATACAAGCAATAAAGCAGAATGATCTTACAATGTCGGTGACCTCAAAAGACAAAGAATTAGGCTATTCAATGAAGCAGTGCAAAGACTCCGATCACCACTTAAAAAAATAAAATCCTTATCAAGCTACTTTATTCAAACTAATAAAAATCATGTGCATACAGATTAATTTGCATAGGTTAATTAAAAGTACTGTCCTACTTTCAGATCCAATTGATTGTTATGAGCTGAATACTAATAAGGATACAATTAATTTATTCTGTTAATAATGCTTTGGGCTGTTCCCACAAGTGTTTTCTCCAAGCCAATGGGCAAGGAGACTGTCATGCACTGTGTGCTTTTTTGTCATTTTACTGAAGCTCATGACACCAAGAGAACTTTCCAATGTTGTTGTCGTGTAAATGCCCAAACCTTAAATAAGGATGCCATTTTGCTCATTCACCTGGAGTGGAAATATGCTTAATTAGTATCTCAGCGACAGTCCAACCTCAGTGTGAGGACTTGTATCAAGAGACATCTTACAAGGAAATTGTATAATGCCTCTAGCAACCAAATGCCCTCACAACATGGTTATAAACCATAGCATTTTTTCACCTGCTACAAGTTGCAGAGTCTGCAGATAGATTAATAAAGAATATTATCAAAACCTTTAAACTAACACTTAAAACGGTGCAAGACAGTCACCTGTGATTACCACCATTTAAAAAAAATATTGTCCAATTAAAAGTAAAATATTCCACATTAAAGAAACATTGGGACATAAGGCAAAGTTTTGCTCCCTTTTGACTTCCTCAAATCATCTCTCTAATGCATTGCTTTTGTGGCTGTCGTTTATTAAGTCTAGTAGCAATTAAGATCACGCAGCTGCTCAACCAGATGCTTGCACACCCAGACTCTTTCCTTTCTTGAAAACCCTTTTGCCAAATTAATCCAGACACTCACTCAAACATCAACTCATGAAAATTGACCTTCACTGTTTAAAATGTATGAATTCATGCAGTGTATCTTTTAACTGACCATAAAGTTATGAGCAAATCACAAATGTGTGAGTTATATCCTGTGTAATTTACAGCTATATTGTACTATATACTATATACTTTGCATAATTTTTGCATCAGTGCTAGACATTAAAGCCTGCAACCAAATATGCAATATGATCTTAGCTAAACAGGCAATCTGCAAGCTATAAACTCATTCATCATTCATATATATGCCTCTCTATAATCCCCCGTCACTTCAGGGGGGATCAAGTTCAAACTGGGCTCTGTAAAGTGCCTTGAGTCATATTTGTATGTTATATAAGGGATAATGTATTGTCCGCCAGTCATTATCGGAAAATATGTCCCAACGGAGCAAACATTTCTTTGTCCTGAAGGGACTTATTTTCCAATAATAACCAGTGGAGAATACATCATCTTTCTTATTATACAGCTACTTGCCAAACCGAGAAAAGAATACAATGTGTCTTTTTAAATTATTTTGTCACCGTTTCATGGCTTCTGAATCAGAGGAATCAAAACCGTTGCTATTATTATTATTATTATTTTGTAGCGGTCATTATACAGAATTATTGGACATCTGAACGTTGGGCAGGCCTGTTCATGTTAATTGAACTCTTCTGCAGCATTCTGAAGAGCCGTATAATAAGCTTTTTTATAAATTAAACCGAATTGAATAGGAAAGGTGTGGGGTGTGTGCACTCCACTACTTCTGTTATATTGCTCCTTTGCTTCCATTGGTTTCTATGGGAAATTATACCTGGATTGTAGTAGCAGCAAAATAGTTTGGTGCTGGTGTGTGGAATAGTTCTAAACAATGCAAACTAAGTAGTCAGTATGCCAGTACATCATTATGTGACATGCTTCATAGACATGTCACATAATGATTGGGTTGGAAATTTCAGTTCAGTAGATTGTTAGTACTAAATTAGATAGACAGACAGACAGACAGACAGACAGATACTTTATTGATTTAGTACTAAATTACTTGTCAAATCAATAGCATATACTTATATCAACCTGAATCATGATAGTAAGGCATAAACTGCAAATCTTTCCATTGTCCACTAACTGCATTTTTATTGTATTTTATTTCTTTCATTTCAGCCTTATTGTCATTGAGAAGCAGCTTATTGACTAGAGAACCTGCCCAGTCAGCTACGGCAACAGGTAAGTCTATTTAGAATATAGAATATTTAGAATATAGAATATAATATTTTAGAATATATCAAGGGTAAAATATGTAATACTCACACAAGCATGTTCATTTCAAAATAGCCACTAAAGCTCAATGATGCAAGACGTCCAGTTTAATCTACTGTAAGTGTACTGGGCTACTCATTATAATTTTCTCAGTTGCACATCCTCTGCACATCCTCTGACATGTAATAAAGACAAAGAAAGGATGACTTGACCATATCTCAGGCATTATAAATTATGTCCTGCACACAGGAGAATCCCTACACTCTTAAAATGAATGTGTTAGAAACAACACAAATTGTGTTGTCCCTATCTGGACATAGAAACAACACAAGTTGCGTTCTTTTCAACACCTACTATGTACACTCTTAAAGTGAATAACAATAGCGAGGTGTTAGAAACAATAAAGACTGTGTTGTCCTTATCTGGACATAGAGATTGTGTTATTTTCAACACATTCATTTTAAGCATGTAACTAAGAAAAAAATAAGAAGGTAATAGAATAATAACAACACAATTGGAGCAGTTTACAAAAATTAACCCATCTGAAGTGCTGTCCGATCCAGCCACTTATAGAATACATCTGAAGTAGTTTTGATTCCCATTCTTTTATGTAATGTCCTACAGTATATGTCACATCTCTGTGCACACAGGCTACGTTAGCTGTGTTAGCTGGTGCAACAGTCGACATACTATACCCACCAGCAAAGTAGGAGGCAGTAAAAATGGCAGCAATACTTATTTCACAAGATAAATGTGTCAGGCAACACTGTATCCAAATAAATCCAAAACAATGCATCAGACAGATCAAGAGCCTTAATCTATTGCTAAAAAATATAATGATAATAATATAGTGATATATATATATATATATATATATATATATATATATATATATATATATATATATATATATATATATATATATATATATAAGAAGGAACCCGGACTATCCCCTCATATATATCCGTAAGGAATGTTTTAATGTCATTTGAGGGGATAGTCCAGGTTCCTTCTTTCATCTTTGTTAAGATCAATGAAACACCACAATATACATCTGTCTCATCAACAAAACTATTTAGATGTTTTGGCAAATGTGTAGAATGCAGTGCAGTAAAATATAGTTCCCAGCGTAGCTGAAATGCTTCAGAACTCTGAGGAGTTGGCACTTTAACTATGGTAAATGTCATTTTTTAACATGAATCTACACTGTCAAATAGATTTCCAATATACTGTACCGAATACATTTTTGAAATAAGAAGAGGATTTATCCTAGGCTTAATGTTGGCAGACTCTGGGATTGCAAAATGTCTAACCACCTGAAAATTCAGCTGAAATGAAAGGACTACTGTTAGTTTTGAAAATATAGAGCTTTTTTATATAGCCAAAGTTGGCCAGTGTGTATTTCAGCGTCATGTCCCTGCGCTCTACTTCAATGAAGTCCTTTGTGTGGAACAAAAATGAGGTAATGATAAGGGTCAAACTTCAATATATGCCACAAGCTCTCTTCAAAAAAACCTCAGGATGTTCACTTGAGACACAGCATTCCTGTGTCGACTCAGGATGACAAAATGGAGAGGTCTGTGAGGCTGTGTTTGCACTGAAGCTTTATTCATGTGCACTTAGTGTCGTCTCTTTGGTGAAATATTTGAGTTCACCAGTCACATGTCCTTCATTGATGTTGACCACTGGGCTTGCTGTTGAATCTTAAGACACTTTCTGACACAAAATTAATCACAATATTGTTTTTTTACTGGCTCTAGTTTGATATGTTAGGAATGCTTGACATGCAGTAGTTTTGTGTGCAAGGAATTTATTGTTGAATGGTGGCAAGCTCTCTTTGGCTCGTCTTCAGTTAAAGGGCCGTTGAACTGAAGCGATTTGTGCTCGACATGGTCAAGTCTACCTTAGGGAATAATGCTTACACTGTTCTACTGCAGAATTCCAGACATTTTTATCAAGGCCACTGGGCAAGTGAATACTGGATTTCAACCCCTGACCCTTTCGGTCCATACCCAAGCACACAAAACACCAGGACAATGGAATGAAACCAGTATTTTTTTAACCCCTTTTTTGAGAGTGAATTACCCAGTGCTGCGGTGCAGATTAGATTTGTCATCTCCTTGCCCCATTAAGGCAAAAATGCAATTATGCTACTCCATCTTGTTTCTGTACTCTCCAGTTATAGGCAGCGAAGACGATACACAAGAAGATATTTCCCTTCGCCCGAATACAGAGACAGTTTGAATATATATATATATATATATATATATATATATATATATATATATATATATACAGTACATACATTACATACATATATAAATTTATAGTTTTATGTTCTCTACAATTCATGACCTCGTCATAATTTGGAAACAGATTCCAAACAGTCTTTTCTTTTCTGCTATATCATGGCTTCCTTTTGTGGTAATACTCTGTGAGCAGAAAAAAAGATCTTCATGCCTGTCTACGATGTTGTAGATCAAGTCAGCCTTAATAGTGCTCTCATCAAAGAAAGGACTATCTTTGATCTGACACATGACAATAAATCTCCAACATGTCATGGCTGATAGTA
>NC_055970.1:6989338-7284338 GCF_018492685.1 Alosa sapidissima
TTGTTTGCGTTATCAACAGCACTCCTCTACTCCAGGCGCTGGTCTCCAGGCAGTGGGGCCCTCTTGCCGGACCCCTGCGGTGAGCATTAGTGCTCATGTATATAGGACTGGCAAAAGTGTCAGTTTCACATGCGAGTGAATGGGAACAGGAAATTGCACCTGCTTCTTTGTTCTACCCCCCTCAGCCTCAGGGAGACCTGCGTGTTTGTGCTTAAGCACTCGAGGGTGTAGTTAGCCAGTTTAGCCTCCGAGGCCATAGAACCACTGAAAATGAATTAAAGAGGCTTTCCCCTCTCATTTAGGGCTAAACATAACAACATGAAACCATCCTATTTTGTTTTGGCAGTGGAGCAAAAAAAACTAACCAGCAGACAGCAGAAGACAATACTTGTAGGGAGAGAGCTTTGTGTAGAGTTTTCTCTTGTGCAAACACACACCTACTCACATATAAACACAATCTGTCCACACTCTCTCATACACATATATACACAAACACACACACACACACCTATAATATATATATATATATATATATATATATGTATGTATGTATGTATGTATGTATGTATGTATGTATGTGTGTGTATATATATATATATATATATATATATATATATATATATATATATATATATATATATATATATATAACACGCACCACACACACACACACACACACACGCACAGTCTAGATGTGGAATCAGGCACTCTGCCAAGCTGTTGCCATGCCTTTAAAATGTTTCAGTGATTACAGACAGAGAGTGCTCTAAAATAGAAATCATTTGAAGGAGGGACTGTGTACAGTGTGAGCGGGGATAATGTGAGTTTGTTGTTTAAAATTCACATAGCATCCTGGACCCCATGCTGGAAAGAGGTCTGTCCTGTTCCCTTGAGTTGCTTTCCATAGTCTTGACAGAGAGCCTGATGTAGAGGGGTGAGGGGAGGGGGATCAGAATAAAAGGAGTGTCTGTTCTCTTCCAGGTCAGTCATGCCCTGTTTGGGAAGACTGGAATTCGAGATTCAAGGATAAACATCACCTCCTTAGACAACGCCTGGTAGTCATGTTTGAATTGTGCAAAAAGAGCACGAGGAAAGAACCCTGTCAAAAAAAAAAAAAAAACATACAAATGATGTAACCCTTCATTGACTAATTTGCACCGTCTTGCTGGAAGGCAGTGTAAAGTCATATTTACATGTGTTGTACTACAATTTGTACTTCTGCCCGAGGCAAAAAAACAGTGCCTGATTTCAGTATGCCAATACAAAGGCTGGTGTGTATGCAAAGATTCAAAGCACCTCATCACTGTGTATCTTATACCTTACAAAGATACAACAATATTTACAAGGCACTGCATAATAGGTTAGATTACCACTGGATTGTTGATCTGGTTGCTCCTATATATTTTGATGTAATTCAGAGAAAATAAGGGCCGAAGCAGCGAACATGTTTTCCCTTCTGTCTTTCTTCAAGGACAGCCATAGAGTGTCTCTCCATCAGCAGAGACATGAGAAAACAGCTGTGGCTTTGTGTTCAGGGCGCAGTGGCTGCAGGTAATCAACAACGCATCCACTTACTCAGAACCTTCAAAAAGAGGAGATTGCCTCCGGCCGCACCGCATGATTGGATGCATTAGCTGTGAATGACAAACCACTGTTTATGTCATTTTCCACACTCACACCAAACCATTGTGTCTTTGTGCGGCTGCCTAACGGAAAAGAAGTCTCTTTTGCACTCTAGAATCTACAAACCATACATTCAGTACATTGAACCACTTACAAGATTATGATGAGGACATTATCCTCGTGTTTGTTCAAAACAAGTAGCTGCACTGAACCCATTTCAAATTAAGGGGAAAGAGTAGGAGAGGAGGAAATGAATGTTACGTTCAGACGGCCATGGTCATATTTTAAAAGAAGCCGAGGTCTTTTTTGAAAACACGTTCTACTCCATAGGATTATAATGCGAAACGGACGCCGGCAGCTGCAAAGTAAAAAGGCCTAATTGAACGTACCTTTACACATTACTTTTTACAAACCGTAATGCCTATCTTGACTTATTTGCCCCCTGTGGACCACCAGTTACATTACTTTTGCATTACTCCGCACCATCGGCTCAGAACCAGTGTCACGTAACTCCCAGTTACTGTAGTGTGCTTATTTGTAATGTTAATATAAGACTGTAAGGCAGTTACTACATGTAGAAACAGTAATGTGTTACATTGCTGTTACAGTCTAGCCTGGCTAACGTCAGACCTCATCTCATTAAGATGGGGTCTGGGAACTAGACATTCATTTTCTCATATTTGAAACGTGGTTTACAAATGCCCAGAGCCGTTTATTGGGCGCTACGAATGTCTATCAAATGCATCTGTACGTAGCTCATAACGGCTTCGATGTGTCGTCATCGTCTTGCTGCCCTCCCTCCATTCTGTGATTGGTTCCTTCGTTGAGGTGAAAACGAAGTCCATAGAATCCAGGCTGCCTAGCAGCGTGAATAAAATCACGCGCGTAAGGCAGCCTAGCAGCGTGAATAAAATCACGCGCGTAAGGCAGCATGGGAAAACCCAGGCTAGTTACAGTCTAGTGTGTAATGTGAACCTAGTCGTGCAGTCTTTTGTAATGTGTTACACCCAACACTGCACAAAGCATCTTTTTAAACCAACACTCCAATAATGTAGCCAGCCAAAACACTGTCTGCACAGGAAGCTAAATATCATGTGTAGTGTTTTTTTCCAGCTGGCATCAGCATTTCAGATTCGTTTTCCAAATTGATAACTAAATACTTGTGCTAAGACAATACAAATTGTGTTTGTGGGTGCACGTTCTGTAGCATACACTTATGTCATATTGCTTGTTAGCCTGAAGGATATCAAGTGTGCTGGATTAATCACCTGAGTAATTATGTCATTAGTGGTTGATTGTGGCTAATAACCAGAGAGAAATTGCAATATGAAGTGGAATCTCAGAGCAGAATGACTGCAAGGATCAGTCATGTCCATCAAACTTTGGTTTTGCACCATGCAGAGCACAAATGGTACAGAAAATGTTGCCATGCGGTGTCATTTCTAAGACTGAAAGTAGTGATATGTTCCCTTAACCTGACGTACTGTAGTCATACACAATTCAAGTCAGAATTTGAGTCTGATACTGCTCCATTGGGACGTGATTATGGGGCGTGTTTCAACTGATACAGGGGGGTAAATGCCTCTGCACTGAATTGGATAGACCTAACCAATCACAGCAGCATAATAGCATAATAGCCTTCCGGGAACCCTGTAGGAAGAACACCCAAACCATCCTTTTTCTTAACAAATGCCTTAACGCGGTTTTCTGGTTGTTCATTAAAGTTATTGCGCTGTCAATATCAGACAGACACGATATAACAGACATCATAATATCATAACAGACACGATAGCGGAAATCTAAATGTCTAACTTCTAGCGATAGGCTTTTTGTTGCAAACAAAATCAACGCATAGGGAACATATCGCTGTAGAGCCCACATTTAAAGTAGATGTCAAGTCATCTGTTTAAGACAACAGTGCCATTTACCTCAAATATTTTAACACTATACTTACAGTAGTAGAGATAGCATCATTTTAAATCATGTTTGGTGCTTTTAGGGAAATGGACCCTAGTTTAAATGCACCACAACACCTCAGCAATAATCAAATCAAATATAAAGCCTGTGTACCATGGCACTCCTGGAGAAGTTTCCAACCAAAGATTTGACATGAAGTACATTCCAGTTATATGCCGTATCTTATCATATCGTACACTACACACAGGGATGAGTGCATTCTCTTTTTTGTGCAGCAGTTATGCATTTTGTTGATAAATTATCTGGAATGGAAACAGCACTGTGCTCTTTGTGTTAGCCTGCTTTGTGCTATTGCATGTCGGTATATATTTAAGTACCACCCACATCTCAGATTTCACTTTATTAGATTGCTTAAGGGGTTGCCACCAGTTACACATGAACAAGATAATATGCTTTTAAAACAAGACAGGCATTTGTGCTTTGGAGAGAAAATCAGCACATCCAAGGCTATAATATATGTCTCTGAGATTCGAGAGTGTAATTTGATGATTAATGCCAAGCTGATTCGATTTGGCCCAATGATCGTCTTCTCAGATGCACAACATAATGGTGCAAGGCACTTCTAATTCCCATCCTGTCCTATCGTCCGGCCCCTGACTTATCTCTCCGTCTCTCCATCCCAGTGAGATGTCATGCCCAATATGTCTCGTGCCAGCCAGAGTTAAGAGGACCAAAAACAAAAGCGTCTGCTCTCAGGGGTGAGCCCGGGCTACGGTACACCTTTTGCTGATCTGAGCCGGCCCATTCTCCTCTCACTCTGCTGCTTGACCACCTGTCAGTGGTGAGGCTTAAGGAACCATTCAGAGATTCCACCTCTGGAATCAGAATCACTCTGTCTTCGGCAAGTGTGGATGGACACAGAGCTTCTTGCCTAGTGCATGGGGTCAGTGCGTGAGACAGAATGGGTCACCCCCCCCTCCCCCAGAAAAGAAGCAAACCTGAATTTTAAGATGATTAAGAACCCTAAAGGTTTAATTTGTGGACTGGAGAACTCATTTGAATAAGAAAATGGGCAAGGATCCTCTTCCTTATCGTCCTTGTAAGAAAGAAAGAAAAGGATTTTTGTGTCTAATTTACACAAGAATAATTACGGGCACACAAGGGAGCTGGAAAAGAACAGGCGAGCACGGCACATGAAGAAATTGGAGTGCACATGATTATAACATAATTACAGGGCCTGGCTTACCTTGACTCCATTAGGACAGGGTGTTTTTTTTTTCCGTCAAACGAACCTCTTGTGTTTTTCCCGCGATGCTGGTGGTGGTGTTTATTAACATGAATCAGCTCTGGGCTATATTTAGAGCATTATCATAGCACAGGGAAAAGGCCTGACTCCTCTTCAGTGTGACAGAGATGTAATTTGCTCTGCAAACCTCCACATACGCCCAACAACTAAGTAGCTTTATGTGAAATGTAGGCTTACATAGGCTTGTATATTTAACCTTAAAGGAAAAGAAAAGAAAGTTCTATATGTGAATGTCAAGAAATTACAGTGAGAAAAGGCACAGCAGTAGAATGTTTGCTTTTCCACATTTTTACAGTGTCTAATTTTTTCCATGGATAATGGGCTCACAGGGGGTTTCTGTGAGCCCATTATCCAGGGGTTTCACCAGGCCTTCTTTTAAAGGAAGATATCCTTGATTACTGTAGCCAGTTTTTCCTCCCAAGGAACTGCTTTTCCAAGGGAGAAAATATCAGTGGTGAAATAGTCAAACCTAATTACCTTCAGCATTACAATCTACACCACATGATGAAACATTCATGTTTGGTTTGCACAGCTTTCAAAATATGTGCCACATCCCCGTTTAAGGCAAATCCATCATGGGTATATCAAATGTATCAAATATAATTGTATAATTTTGTAATTCTAACAAGAAGGTAAAATGTACTATTTATATGCATCACATGCAGTTGGACATCAGAGCTATTGCTTTTCCAACACGAGGGCAATGCACAACACACACCCCCACACACACATAGACACAATCCTTTTCGTAGTACTTTGTTATTCACCACTGGCTTGCCTGGAGCTGTATTCCAGCGCTTGCTCCAGTTGTGTTGTGTTACATTGGATTAGAATCACACATGACAGCCCAACAAGTTTGAGGCAGATGGCTCTCAACGTGGCATCAGTTACAGGTCTTACAAAGCAGACCCTTTCATCCTTTTGTTTAACCTTTTCTTCAAGCACAGCGAAAGAGAGAGGAGAGATAGAGAGTGAAAGAGAAATAGAGAGAGAGAGAGAGGGAGGGAGGGAGAGAGAAAATCACATCATTAGAATCCCATTTTTCACCACAGCCATTGCACCACTTGGGGAGACAGATGTCGAATGGGGTGTGGACTCTGTTGTACTCAATGGCTTTGTTTGTTGTTTATTGGTTAACTGGGCTGATCCTCTCTTAGAGACTGTTCAAGGTCAAGCGTACCACCACCACACAGGAGTCCCCCGATGCCAGATCTGCTCGTTTGATCATTGTGCCGCCGAAAAGATGCCTTTGTCCTGCCTGCCTCCAAACAGGCTAACACGTGCATCTACACCACAATCATGAAGTCTGTTTTGTGAAGGAGACCGACCCCCAAACACACAACAGGGCCCTGTTTGTGTGCTGTGTGCAATCTGGAAGACGAGCAGAGGCTGGCTGCTGTCATCTCAAGCCTGCACTGTAGCTGCAGCTGCAGCTGGTGTTTGTATTAAATCACCAGGCTACTATTGAGACTGAGAAATGTGTCCTGTTGATGAGTTTGTGTTTAAGGAAATGCTTTATTTCTCGGTTTCAAAGTACGCCATCGAATTACAAGAGAGTAAATATTGCTGTTCACTACAAGCAAGGTCCAATGATCAACATTCTCTTCTTACTTTTAGTAGAACAGCTCTTTAGTATTAGCCCTTATGATGTTCAGCTCACACTCTCTTCATGCCTGTGTGTGTGTGTGTGTGTGTGTGTGTGTGTGTGTGTGTGTGTGTGTGTGTGTGTGTGTGTTTTCTTCTCGGGTTACTACAAATGAAACAAAACTGCAGGTGTTATCAATTTCATAGTGTCAACACTGAGGACAATCCTGCAGCATCTTGGTAATATCGTCATCACAATTCTCAATTTGACTAAACTGCTCCTTGGGGGAAGGCTGTTCTTCAAGTTCATTGCTCCACTGGGCTGTACTGTGTTATGGTCTCAAACTCATGCCGTTTGTGTGCTACCAAATGTGAAATGAAAACAGATTTTTTTCATAGATCCTATGCTAAGATGCTGAAACCTTTTTGGGTTATATTGCTATGAATATTGTGGAACAACCTCAAACATTTGGTAGGCTACTGCTGCTATGATGTTTATCTTATAAGCTGTGTGGTATTTACATAATTTGTGGAGGACAAAAACGGAAACACACAGTCTAACTGGTAAAGCAGTGGATCTTAAATGGGCCCTTCACAGAATTGGATCTATATTTAAGGAACAGCCGGATATGAACATATACAGGCATAAGACAAAGTACACAGGATGTTTTAGCTGATGTCCCCTTAATGTAAGATGCAGCGAGAGGACATTGTGTTCAAATCTGGAGCTCATCAACAAACTTTACTGAATGCTGCAGACTGCAACAAGTCGCCATGTTGAATGCGTCTGCCTTTTCCATTTGTACAGCTGCAATGACTCACTCTGTCCATGCACTGCAGAAAATGAAGGGGAAAAAAATAATGGATGATGTGGGTGATGCAACCAACCTGATGGAGTACATTTGCTGCACACAATAATTGATGTTCAGAAAAAGGAGTCTCGTCAAACCACCATGTCTGGTCTCAGTGTCTGTCAGCTAGCGTCTCCCAAACTCTGTTTTGCTGGCCTCTTTTTAAAAGTGCTTTTTTTGAAGCCATACTCCTGAATCGGTGTAGAACTGGAAAGATGTTTATCTCGAGACAGTGTCTCTTATTTCAGCCAGTGGTCCCCATAAGTCTGGGTGATACTTGGCTGAAAATTGCCTCTCTTGTCCAGTTAGTCTGTCTGGAAATATGGACACATTTCTGTAGTGTCTTGGTGGTATCTCCCCCTCTCTTGGTTTGTTAAAGTGGAGTTCGCTTTGGCCTCTGGGGAGAGTTCAAAGCAGCAGAACTACTTTATCTTGTCCAGCATGTTTCCTCTTCAACATTTGAAATTTCATGGATAGTTTCAAGGTCTTTTATTACCGTCAGGGGCAAGTGTGTGTGTAAGGTTCTCAGGAAGTGATGAGACTTGTGGAGCAAAGATATTTCACTGCGCCATTTAAAGATATCACTGTTCGCCCAGAAGCGGTCCACACTGTGGCACCCTAAACTTTGAGGACCACTTAATTTCTGTAGCTGGTTAAAGTATCATCTGAGGATTTAGGATTTTTGGCTTTTAAGGCCATTGTCTTTACTTTACTTTTGCCATCATTGGCAGCTCTGCAGCTTCTACATATAACATTTCCCCTCATCATTATTGGTTGATAGTTGACTAGCCAAACCCTAACTCTGATAGAAGTGATGTCCTTTCAAAATCACACTTCATACTGCATATGAAACTGACCTAAAACAGGCTTTGTCATGGAAATGTATCAGAACACAGAATTGTAACCTGCCCTTTTTACTTCAGCATATCACATTTTATTGACACCTCCATTAACAGCTGTTTGTTGGTCTGCTTATGTGTGCTTGTTTTGTTCTGGGACAGCATAAAAGTAATTGCACTGCTGACTGCAGCATAGTGTGTCCCAGTTTCTAAGAATGGCTGACTTTATTTTTGTGTGTCAGATTGTTTTAGACACACCATGTGCATCTGCAAACTGGAATTTAAGTAAATAAATCCCTTACATGAATAATGAATATTTAAGTCATTGAAAACAAATAGTCAACAGGGTACGCATTCAGCTCTATTCATCTTTAGAGGCTTTGGAGTGGATGTAATGCTATTCAGAATAGCATATGGCTGCACAGAGACAATATGTTATTTAGTGTTTGCAAAATTGCTTAATTAATGTAGTCATAAGGTTTAAAATATTTATTTACCAGGGGCTACAACTTATTCAAACCTTGCCAGAAAGCCAGGTTGAACTCAGATAACAGAAATGTCTTACTGAATAAACCAAACCGAATGAACCAAATCCTCCATTATAAAAGAATTCAGCAACAGCACACACTTTTCTCTTACTGAACAAACACAAGAAGCATTCTGCTGAACTGTGTCACACTTTAAAGAAGAAAAAAAAACAATAACGTCTTTATAATAACACAATAGAGCCAGCTGAATTTTCAGCTTCCCTCTTGTTCCCTGTGAATAAAACGGTAACAAGTGTGGGTTTAAAAGGGGGCAAATGGTGTCTTGGTTACGTGTGTGAATCAGATAACAGAATGAGCCTGATAATTAAGCCCATGCTGAGTCAGTATGAAAAGAGAAAATTCAGCAGCTGCTCTCTTCATGAATAAGCCCGAGTTGCCAGCCGAGTGTGTTTAGCAGAGCTATATGGAGGGCCTCAGCGAGGCTGTATCACTTTACCCTGAGTAGACAGCCACAGAAATGTTGTTGAAGGAATTTGGGCGAGAGAGAAGAAGAAAAAAAACTCCTACTACCTCGATATTCCGTACAAGCTATGTTCGCAGGTTTTCCTTTCAGTTCGCTGTGTTTAGATGAGCATTAAGGGTTCATGTGTGTAAAAATAGTCGACAGAGTAATAATGCGATTTTTAACAGAGATTAAGATGTTATTGCTCTGGTAGGAAAAAAAAAATCAATAGGGCTCTTTGTTGAGGAGATGAATCCGCACTTCCTGTGCCAATAACAACTATGTAGTTCTGGAGTGTCTTTTACACTAGCCCATAACGGAGGGAGCCAAAACGTAAAGAGGACTACACTTATGCTCCATCATTCATCATAGAGAGCAGGAGAGCTAACATCCATCTCCACATCACCTTGTATACAACAGTGTCTATAGATCACTTTAAAGGGGGCAGCTGGGGGAGACATCGCCTGACAGTAACCTTACCAACGAATCTGGCACACATGAACATTGTGTGGATGTCTAACTAATTGGCACGCTGTTGTATAGGAAATAATTGGCTCATTTATGGTGGCTGAGTGATGGTTGAAGAGTGTGTGCGGTGAAAGGGTAGATTTTCTGTTCTGCTGGGAGTAATCTGTGAAGTGTTCATATTTATTCGCTCGTCTCAGATAAACATAGATTTCCTTGTCTCATACGTCAAGGCTCTGAAAGAAAGCAATGATTAATGAACTGTGTTCCTCCTTCAAGTGTCATTATGTGCAGAATGTCCTCCCAGTATATGTGCAGCTCTGGTCCCTTTTGTTTAGAATGATGCTCCCTTATTAGAATGTGCAGAGGAAAATAAAAGGTCCGACTTGTTTACATAGATTATTGCACTGTTCAAAAATACAAATTTGACCTGCCATTTTCTCATAAATGGCTTATTTCAAAAACGATCTTCAAATGCAAGCCTGGTATTAAACTTGACAAAACGTAATGCAATCTGCATGGCAGGAACACTGCCTAGCACTTATTGCTGCAAAGTTAAATATGCATGACAAAAGGCTGCAAAATGTGTTATATCAAAGCCTTAATGGAAAGTGAGGGTTTTGTCCTTGTAAACCATAGCCATAGTGCAGAACACATTGATAAACACTGTTTCAATTATACCTAAATCATGCAATGTGCAAACGACCTAGAGGCTATTTGCTTGCAACATAGTTGTTTGTGCAGTATCTGTATATGACAATAACCCATCCTGATGGATGCATTGCATGCTGAAAATGGAAAAAGTTAGGTAAGAATATCACTTATATTGTGAGATGGTAGCCTTTGAAAAACATTAAGGAGCATAGCATTTACATCTCTGGTTGACTTGAACCCCCAACACGACAGTTTTTATTTTCTGACAGCAATCACAAAAATATCTGGATGTCAATGAATTTGTATGTGCACAGCACATTGGCAGGGAGGGGGTTATACTACCTCTCAGAAAAAATATGTGGAAAAAAAACAAATATAAGAAATCTGACAGAATGTATACATATTCCATATTTGGAGTGCACAAGTCAAGTCACTGTACAAAACTAAACATCACAATCCTGTAATTAGTTTGGTCATACAAACCTGCCAACCATGGGCCTGACACAAGCATGCAAAATCACAAACCAAGAGAAGAGCCGCAAAGACTAAACAAAACGAACATTTGTGATGGCACAGGGAAAAGACAGCCAAACCAGCTGGTACATCACTCCATGACATCTAAATAAATATGATTCATCATGCTAAACAACAGAAATGTTCTTCCTTTCTAGTCCCAGAACTGTACTAAACTGGCTTTGTGAAATAAAATAGCCTCATATATTTGGGTGGCAGTGGCTGCAATGGTCCACTGCACACGCACTGTGTGTTTAAATGTAAAAGAACAGCACGACCAAACCCATTCTGTAGTTCAGTTTGTCTTAATTCAATGCAGTGGAAACTAATGGTTCAGTATTGAGATTCTGACAATGTTAAGATTAAATTGCCCTACAGCTTCCATTAAATCATTGAAAGATCGCTGATGTACTTAGAGGGAAAAAAAGAAATGACAATGTTGCCGAGTATAAGGGATGAAGGATCCATTATGAGTCTTATGTCTCATCATACCACTCCAAGCAACATTAAAAGCACACATCCACTGTGGCAATATATTTGCTGCTATGTGGACTACTTTATTGTTGCAAGAGATCTAAATCATGTTGTGCCAACATTTCACATTGTTGCATAGCAACTGTGGGGAGAAATAAGCTTAACACGGTGGAAACGGCTGTGCCTCACTCTGCATTTGACTCTTCTGGATAAAAGCGCCTGTGACATCTCCTGAGGAAGAGAAGAGGGTAAAATCATGAGTAATGATCTTGCCGTGCACAAAGAACCCTTCATTCCACGAGCCAGATGGAAAATTCAATTCAGAAAGATACATAAATAATGGAATGCAATAATGTAAAATTGCTTATGAGCTATGTGCACCTGGCAGTTGGGAAGACCGTTATTTGGGTAAAACCACTTTGTAGGCAGTATGACTACATGTAGGTTTATTTTAAACCGCATAGCCTCTGTGTGTGTGTGTGTCTGTCTGTCTGTCTGTCTGTCTGTCTGTCTGTATCTGTATCTGTGTGTCTGAGTTTGTGTGTCTATGTTGGCATATGAGCAATGCATATTTCGGTTTCATTACGATCCGATCATTGCAAATAGTTACAAAAGGGGATTAGCAGCGTTGCAAAACCCCACAGCCTCATTCACATAATAACTGTGCTTGTTAAAGCTCAAAAGCCATTAATCAGGAGGGATCTGCAGCCGAATATGGTGTCATGGAGGCCACAGCCATATTGGGCCACAGTTAATCTGATGAACTGCTCTAGGCTGAAACTGAGACCATTTACAGTGGATGGGGTGTCCTGCAGTAAGTAGGCCAACACCATCGTGGAAGCTAATAATGAATGTTCCTCCTGCAGCTTCAGGGGCCTGGCCTGAGGTACAGTGTGCTCTTACAACTGACAATGGATTAGGAGCCACTGCCTGGGGAACAGATGAAGGGCCATGTCTTTTTTTCTCTCTCTCTCTTAAACCAGGATGAGCTTATTGCTGTCGTGGCTGTGGTACCCACCTACCCTTTTGTACCGTTTTCCCAGAGATCTGTGACCGTGTCTCTGATGAGTTCAATTACAGAGCAGACAGAGTCCGTACAGGTTTGGACCTGATCTACTGACTCAGTCACCACCACAGCTTGTCACTGAGACACTCACTACTACTGACCTTACACCTGGGGCTGTGGAAACTCACTGCAGGCCTCATCAGTTAGTTTGAAACAGGGATGGTGTGGCACTAATGGAAGACAATAAACGTAAACATCACAAATAAGGCACCATATTTCACATTAGTGACAAACGAACAAGTAAACATTGGTTTGTCATTAGAAGATGGAGAGTTAGCGGGCTAAAGTTCATCCATGTATCGTCATGTTCACAAATCTACACCTCAAGGCCCATTTAACTGCTTTGAGAAGACATGAAGAATCTGTGTCATGGGGACTGTAGAATCGATGTTGTGAGTAGACAGTAGTACCTGATCACACTTATTTGTATAAGGGCTGACCTGTCACTGTCAGGGTATTAATGTATCAAAAGGGCCATTGAGTGCTGGTGCCTTAATTATTTCCACAGATTTGTTATAGTGCAAGAGGTTCATTGACCCAAATCCATAGTCAGAGTCACCTCCTGCTACCTATCTGCTGATTCAGCAAGCTTGTAGAAAGATATCTGTAGGCACTCGATTGAACTCACTGCATTTCAATCACAATCTTGTCCCGGTAATTTACTCACACATACACACACACACACAAAAAACATTACTATCCCCATGTCATCATCACATCTTGGGAGAAGCTGTTAGAAAAAAAAGATTTGGGGTATGTACGGAAAAGAGATTTTTTATTAGTTGCCTTATTTTGAACGATGCATGAGTCTATAAGCCACTTTATGCAATGTCTTCTCTCTCTGAACTACGTTTATTATGTAAAACCAAGTGACTGTGAAATGTTACCACTGCCCATTGATTTCTTTTGGGCTGATGAGACATGAGCAGAGGCCATTAAGTTTGCTCCTGGAGTGTAGCAGAGTTTTTAGGGGTTTTCCCCCCATCTGTTGTCAGACGCCACAGCTTTGCAAATGAACAGCTACAAAGGTAACCTTTTTTCCTCCCTTTGTGAAAGATATACTATCACGCTTTCAGTGGAAATATAGTGACAGCTCTCACAGTTTCATAGCTTAGTCATCTTTACTATTTGCCATTTGTACATATGTTTGTGATACAAAACAGCTGCAAGACAGTTTCAGAGAAAGAAAAGGGAGTCGACTGCGAGACGACACAGCCAGTCTAGCTCTTGGCTGCATCAGAGACTTTCTAATGAGGAGACACAGCACTCAAAAAATCCTCCATAGAAATGCATGGGGTTAGTTTGTAACGCCAATATGGCAGTTGTCTACACATATCACACCCCTTCCACGGCAAAACGTCGACATGTGAATACATTGAGCCAATCATGTGGTGTGATGTGAATACATTGAGCCATTGATGTGGTGTGTTGTGAAGACATCATGCCAATCATGTGTTGTGATCTCGCCGCTGAAGCAAGATTGGTGTCGTGAAGCCTTGCGCACGCGTATTTCTGCTGAAATAGATGCCCGATAAGCGCCCAAAAAGCCTTGCAATATGGCCACTGAGTGGAGGGACTTGCCTAAAAGGGCTTTGGCTGCATTACATTGACCCTGGCTATAGGTACAACTTGTGTCCATGCCATGGGTCTCGTCGTTTTTGCAGCATGAGTTCAGGGGTTGGAGCAGTCAGTGAGACGTGTGATCCCTCCCCAATCGCCGTCTGTCACATTCCCCTGCCCTGGCAGTGGCGTCCAGACTAACAGGACTAAACACCCTGAGCCTTCAATCTCTCCCACGAACAGATGGACCAGTCCAGTCAGGTGCGGGGCGTCCAGATACTGTGTAGACACACTTGCTTGGTCAGTAAGTGAGCAGAAACATATTATTACTTTGTGGAATAATAAAAGCTGAGGCTGAGAATGTCTGTGAACACTGGGCCCACTTCGTAAAATAAACAAAAAATAACTAAAATATAATAACAATGTTATGAACAGGGCCGTTGTTTCTGGTCTGGCCCAGAGAACGCTGTGGCCAAGCCTTTGAACTTGTTTCTGAACGACTGCAGGCCTGAGTTGTTTATCCAGTCATAGTACATTACAGACCTAAGCATGTCGACATTCAGAAGGCATCTTAGATGAAGCATACTGATACTGGATTGGTTTTCCCCTCCGGCTCGTAATGAGGACCACCTGTGCCCTTATAAGGCACGAGTCTCGCAAGGATATTAGCCTGCAATCGATATCCTTGAGGGGTTTCTACCTGTTTCAGCCGCACCCCCCTTGCTTTATTTGACAAATGCTTTGATAAAAACCATACAATTAGCAGTTAGTTGCGAGTCGTGTTAAAGCAATTAGTTGCACTCGGTTCCTGGGGACGACTGCGAGTAAATGCGATGGGAGCAGTGCACGGACCAGGACTGGCTTACATTAATCGCTGCACAGAAAAGCCTTAGCAAAATTACCTAATGATTTGAGTCATCAGAGAGGGCGCCATCAGCCTTGCACTAAGGGCTGAGATGCAGTCAAGGGTTAGTCTTCCTATAAGCAGAGCTCCAGGCTCTGAGATATTACACAGCAGAGAAGCAGATGTGGGGGCGGCCAGAGACCCTGATCTGATGTTTGGCTGCTTACGCTCATAACAAAGTATTTATGTAAAGAAACATGCGCTGCCTTGGAAACAAGCAATGAACATATTGTTAAATCCCATATTTACTTAATTTGAAAGAAAAATGAAACATTTATACTATGCTGGTTATTTATAATCTGTCGTGCCTTCTCATTCTTTATAAGTACTCTGGCCATTTAGATTCAATCTGCTCACACATCCAGCTGAGGTGCGTGTGCTCAGCGCTACATATGAGATTTGCCTGTGCTCATTTGTCAGACAATGTGGGTGTGTGTTTGCACGCTGCCTGTTTATGCGGCTGTGTTAATTAAACGCCTGTAAAGGCCCACAGAGCCATGCTCAGTGTTTATCAAACAAATGCGATCACAGCAGGTTTTTTTGTCCCTCAGTGGAGCAGAGAGAGAGAGAGAGAAGAGAAAAAAGAGAAACAGGGACTCCAATAAACAAGTTCTCCATCCTTTGTTGTGCCTGATGACTGATTGTTGTAAAGTGACAACAGGGAAAAGGCTAAGATGGTTGCTGTGTCTCAGCTGCTTCTCTGTATACGAACAGCAGATAACTACCGCTAGCTTCGCTTTCAAAGCAGGAATTACTGTTCGACACTAATAAATGAGAAATTCCAAGAAGGGATTTCTCAAAACTCTGTGTGAAATCAAAAGATAAAACTCTGGAACAATGATTGAATGCATTCAATTTAACATCATGTCCTTCTACCGAACAAGCAGGGGTGGTTCTAGGGGCGGGGCCACAGGGGCCCGGGCCCCATCTGAAATCTCATTGGCCCCTGACTTGCCCCTGTACCGTCAATTATCAATAAGTGTCAAACTTGTTGAGAACGACGATCAGAGATGCAATTCCATTCCCAAACAACTGGTGGCAGTAATGCACCTATGAAGCTTGAAAGCTAAAGCACACAGTGAACTGTAAAACTGGCTAACCAGAAATGTCTCTGCTAATGTGAAGAAACGATACATTTGGCTCACGGAAGTATCAGCTAACGTGAAGAACCGATACATTTGGCTAACGAAAGTATCAGCTAGAATTCTAACGTGAAGAACCGATGGCAGCGTTTCATCCTCCACAGAAGTTTCTTGGTGAGTCACAAATCTCTATGTTGGTTATTATCATTATGTGAAAGGGACGTTTATTTGTTGCTGTCACAATATGTTAAGTTTGTCAATTAAATTACGAAGCAGCAGCAAGCTTGCAGTGAACTGTTAACTGACTTAGTCAGTGAACTGTTAACATTAACTTAACGTTAGGTTACTTGAGTTGAGGTTTGATTGTTTGTTAGCATGCTGATAGATTTTATGTATGGAAAGGTAATGTATGAAGTGTTTGAAATGGTGTTATATGAAATGCAGAGAAATGGACATCCTGTTTGTTTGGGGTCCAAAATTAATAATATTACATGCGCTAGTGCGTGCGCCTTACCAAATGTACCGTAAAACTCCAAATAATAGCCCGGGCTTTTATTTTCCCAAATCGCCAAACTGCACCGGCTAGTATTAGAGACAGGCGTCTATATGAGACAGGCCTTTAATTCCCTTTACACAAAACTTTTCCTCTGCAAAGATGGAAAATATTATGAAATGAAATATGAAAATATGGTGAATGCTTTGCGACGGCTTGAAACGACGTGCAACATCTAATTCACACTGCTGTAACCTCCTTTCTGTAACGGTTTCGTGTCATTGCGAATCTTAGGTGTGAATTGGGCTTTAAACAGACGATCTGACGGGTTTTAGAAGATTAAATACAACCCGAAACTAAAAAACAGACCAGGCCTCTACTGGAGACCGGCCTTTAACCCAAACCTGTAGCCATGCCAGGCGTTTAAAAGAGACAGGTGTCTCTTTGGGACTCGGCGATTATTTGAAGTTTTACGGTAAGTAACGTTCGATTTTTTTTTGCTTGAGGAAAACGTTTGGCAGCTGCTAATATGAACATGAGAATACATGCCTAATAGCTAACACTACGTTTTTGTAGTTAATGTGAGCTATCATTGCAAAGTTATTAACCACTATTCTGAGTTTATTTGATTCATGGGCTTCGCATGAATTCTGTCTCAAAGTGTTAGGACAAGGAGAGTTTAATTGAGATAAATTGGTTACATTTTCTACTCTATTCACTCAAGCTTTATATGATTTTAAAAAATAATAACTGGTTTTACAGTTGCCAGACAACATGCTGAATACAAGCATAGATTTTGTGAAACCTACACGTAGGCGCAGGAGCTGACTTCAACCCACAGTCTTCAGAACCACCAGTCACCAAGCATAGCTGCTCCTAATGGTATGATGCTATTTCCTATTGCCACTACAGTGAGCATATTTTGTCATTCATTTTAAAAACGCCAGGTTGACAGTGGGTTATGTAAGTTAATAACAATTAAGTTACTCAAACTTGTTTCATTTTCTTCTCTCCAGACATTACCCATTCTAGAGCAGATGGTTCTGTGCAACCTCTCCTAAACTGGTATTCCGCAAGATGCAGCACGGAAATAGGAAGAGGCCACTCAATGACTTCTGATACAAAGACTTCAAATGGTAGGAATATTCCATCTTTAGTGTTTTGCTACCCCTTCCGTAATTTTCGTTTTCAAATGACCCATCGTCAGTCTTCAAATCAGAATCAGGCTTTTCTAACTGGAAGCAAGATGGTGGCTTCAAAGACCATTCCAAATAAGTTGTTGAAAAAATTGTGTAAATATGATGTAGTTGTTGCTCACATGCTGTGTGTGTGTGTGTGTGTGTGTGTGTGTGTGTGTGTGTGTGTGTGTGTGTGTGTGTGTGTGTGTGTTGTTTTAATGTACGCAAACTGGCAGTGAAAGTGGTTTCTCTTATCAACAAAAGGGGAAACAGTTTTATTGAACGAAAAATGTGTGTATGATGTATGATTTCTGTTTAAAATATCAATGTATTTCCACTGAAGTGTCTATTATATTTTAGTTTTATATTGTGTTTTCAATGCACATTATAAATAAATGGGAAAATTGTTAAGAATTGTATTGGCTTTTTTGTTTTTTAGCATTTAGCAACAAGGTAAGACTGGTGAAAGGTATGCACCTTACTGCTGTGGTGTAGTCTAGTTAGCTGTAGTGGGTATACTGTGATCAACCCCAAATATTAATACCTATCCTTGTCTGTTTTGGGTAGTGGGTATACTGAGATGGTGATGCTTTTTAAGTGGGTATACCAGAGACTTTCTAATGAGGAGACACAGCACTCCAAAAATCCTCAATAGAAATGCATAGGGCTAGTTTGTAACACCGTATCTACACATATCCCACCCCTTCCTTGGCAAAACGTCAACATGTGAATACATTGAGCCAATCATGTGGTGTGATGTGAATACGTTGAGCCAATCATATGGTGTGTTGTGAAGACATCATGCCAATCATGTGTTGTGAACTCGCCGCTGGAGCAAGATTGGTGTCGTGAAGCCTTGCGCACGTGCATTTCTGCCGAATAGGATGCCCGATGAGTGCCCAAAAAGCGTTGCAATATGGCCGTCGAGTGGAGGGACTTGCCTAAAAGGACTTTGGGTATACTGCGTATAGTCCTGCATATCACGTAGACAACGTGCCTCTGCCTTACTGAACAAGGGATTTTCTGTGTATGGATGTTGACCAGTTCTTGGCCCCTCAGTGTATGATGTGGCCCCTTTATGGCCCCTGTCTCAGAAAAATCCTAGAACCGCCACTGCGAACAAGGAAGGAACATAAACAGTGAACCAGCATGAACCTTAACGGAAAAACTTTAGGCGGAAGCTCCACAAACTAAACCGAACACTTGATTGGCCGACAGAAGGCCATGACCTTATTAATTGCGCTGTTCTTGCTCACATGTTGGAATCATTTTCAGACTGTATTTGACATCACACAGCCCAAGATGTATAGCTTTTCATCACATCACATAAGCACATCCTGAACTGTGTTGCTGTTGGCACAAAACAGATCCTGTTTATGAGGTATTTACTGTCTGTGTTCATAGCGTGAGCTGTGTGGTATGTGACTCAACAACAAGCACATGAAATGGCAACAATATGTATTCAATTATTCATTCGGAAGAAAAGGTCAACTAATGTGTAAATGAACTAAGCTGTGTGTTGGATGGGCAATTAGGTAGGAGCTTGTATTTTGGGTGCAGGGGATAAATAATGGAAAGCATGACACATACTTGTAAACCAGGGGAAAACCTGTGTGATGATGTTCATGCTTTACTGGAAGTGAGATGACAGCCATCAAAACATGCTGTCTGCTGTTTTTTTTTTTTTAATTAGTTAATCATTGTGCTGTTTATATTATTGCTTTGAAATGATATCATCATTGCTGTTCTGTCTTGCCTTTCCTTCCCTGATAATATTAGGGTAATATGCCAGATATTGTGAGTACTCAAAATGTAAACAGTTGTATGTACATATATGCACACTTACAGTAAAGCAGGGTATATTGCAGACTTGTAGATTAAGTTTACATAACCTGGCATAAATCCAAACCATAGAGGCAAGCATACTGTTTTTTTTTTTACTGGTGGAATCCTCCAAATTAATGGCATTGGAATAAATAGTAGAGTTTGGTCATCTCTGTGCAGGATCAAATGCTCAATGTGCAATGTCCTGGTGAAACGACATGCCTCTAGTGTTAATGCATTTTTCAATGCTGTCAACTCTTGTCATGTTAAATGCTGATGCCATGTCTTCTGCCATCGAGACAATAATTAGGAAAGGTTATGCAGACCTTTCGGCAGCGACATGTTAATTTTTCAGATATTATTTCATGTGCACTTGAAAAATGTAACCAATGAATGTCTGTGCTTAGAATTTTAAAGCAGCTTAAAGCTTTTGGAGTTGTGTGCATTATGGCGTTTTGGTCTATAATTAGCAAGCTAAAACTGTCTTTTGGGAATGTTGATGGCACTGTCGTGTTGCAAAGGCTTTTTGCTTTTAAAAATACTGTAAAAAGACATCAATAACCTTATTTGTTTTTATGTAATACTTTTCACATGGTTGATTTGCTTCCACAGAGTATATGGTACATTTTGTAAGGTAATGTTCTGATGGATCATGAAAAATTGTGATTATGGAAAATCATGTGATTAATTAGTTATCTAATAAATTGACTAGAAATAGAATTGACAGCTCTTTTTTCTTTAATAATTAAATTATGCTCACATCATCGCATGACTGCTGATCATTTCATGACAAGCCCTGATGACATTCTTACCATCAAAATCTCATCAATATTTGCCATCTCACACCATTTTGTTTCACCCCTGATGCTTAACCTATATGCCTCAGGTTAATGGACATCTGATTTTTTACTCCTTTCCGGTTATAATACTATTGTGCACCCAAAAAAGCACAATAGTATTTCATAAACAGCATGTATAATGCCTTGTATAGAGTACAAACACAGTAATGTATACATAGACAGGCAAAAGGTGGTAAATATTACTTTTGTGTAAATACAGTATGAACACAGTACAATACTCTGAAGATATATTTACCCTGAATGTGAAATTAATTTATATGGAGTCAAACAGGATAATATATTGTACACTACCTAATATTGTACACACACACACACATACATGCACAAATACTCAGCCTTACAGGCTCAGAAATCCAACCATTAAAATAAATGCTTGATTATTATAAATAAAATGTTTCTGATCAGTCAGCAGAAAAACTAATTTCATTTTCTCATTAGAAGTACTGCCTGAGGCCCATTCTCATGTCAATGTTTATTACTCTGAAAACAGAAAATTAAAACCATCAGCTTGCTCAGAACTGGAGCAGTGAATCACCATGTTTATGAGAGAGACAGAGAGAGAGAGAGAGAGAGAGAGAGAGAGAGAGAGAGAGAGAGATGAAAACATTCATGAATGGAAATGATAATAGGTATCCACCTCATTTTAAGTGATGCAATGAATGTATAGTCCACCTGACCTTTATGTTCCCCTAGATTTGTTGTCATGCACTCTGAGATCACCGTCTTGACATGTCATGATGTATTGACTGTGTATTTGCAGGGGAAACTGATCCCGTTTTTACTGTGCAGGGGGGTGGGGTGTGTGTGTGGGGGGGGGGGGGGCACCGGACAACTGCAGTGGGTGTCTGAATTGAAATCGTTTGTCTGAGAAAACGGATTCCATCTCCATGGTTTTGTTTTGAATCTAACAACTTGGAGGATTCCTCCTGAGGTTCATCAGTGTGATATTTACTGTTCACTTCTACAAGAGGTCTTGAAGTCCAAGGCCAGCTGCGTAATTTATTATCCAAAAAAAACTCTTCAAAGCATTTTGAAATGCCAAGGTGCTTTATTAAGCCTGACAGCAACACAAACGTTTTCCTTACTCCACTGCAGATTTATACCACCGGGGTAACATTATTTCAACAACTATCCCAAAGCCATTTTTGTACTTTCTAGCAAGACATTAATCATGCTCTTATGTTACTTGAGGATAATATACACAACATATTGGAAATAGTGGAAAACAAATCTATAGATTATTTACTATTACTATAGACTATTATTTTCTGTTTTGTTTATTTTGGATGAATGTATATACATTCATCCAAAATAAACAAAACAGAAAATAATAATCTACCAATCTAGTCTTTAGGATTGCCCATGTTCTGTGGTCAGATGTGATATCTGCAATGCAAGTGTCTTGTTTTTCTTCCTGTATTGATGTGCTGCATCCCATCCTGCCAACATCAAAACACTAGAGTTGTATAACCTCTCAATGAACAGAAATAGGAGCTGAGTACCTTCTATGCATGAACAACATGGCCTCAACTCAATCATGTTCTCTTGATAGCCTTGTCAGATATACAACCCAGCATGTTCAGATTTCTGTGGATGCTGAAATGGGGAGCAGTTTCTGAAAACTGTAACATCTGACATTGGAAGCTTTCACTAGTTCAGACCTATTCATCTTGTCTAGAAGACAAGAAGAGATTATTTTCAATGAGAGCAATTCTGAATCGGTAGTGATCTTACATATTTCACTGTAAAGCCTGCAATTCAATAAAAGTCCAGTCTGAATGCATAAATAACAATCATGTTTCCTACCCACAAACGTAATAGAAAAAACCCATGAGAAAAACCCCTGTGATACATAGCTTGCTGGACCAATGAGCAAAGGAGTCATGTGTTCACTCAATTTCAATTACATAATTGAAATCCATATGAGTCTGCAAACCTAATTTCAAACTCCAGGCAACATTGTTTTTGTACAAGGCATAGAAACATTCACGCACTATGAAAACAGCTTAAGCTGAAAAGCCAATTGCATGCCTTGTCCAATAAAACCTCATGATTTGAAATTACCCAAACGAAATAAAGGGGAGGAGAAAAAAAGGAGAAAAGAGGCCATGGGTCTATAGAAGGGAACAATGGGTAAAGTTCATCATGGCTTGGTCAGTTCATTTGCCAGACTGTGAACAGTGCAGCTGTTAGAATAGCCCCCCCCCCCCACACCTCCCCTCTATTGTATCAGCACATTGGCCTGCCGCAATGGCCCAAACCATTGCCAGAGTCACTGACCCGAGGTTGCACGTAAAGACCCCCAAATGAAATGTGGCGTAAGAGTTGCATAGTGCAGTCAAAAGAAGGGGAGATTTCGGGTGCAAAGCCCCTGCCTATACAAGCCTCCTGACTGTGGAGGACTGGGCCTTTTTTTGTTTCTGTTTCCTTGGCCCACTCCACAGTGTTGGTCCTGGCAGGTAAATGACTAGAAAGAAGGAGCTCACAGATGTTACAGTGAATTATTGTCAAACTGTGTAGTTAGAGACCTAAGTGGTGATGTGAATAATATTTGCCGCACTTCAGTGCAGCCTGAATGTTTGACATTCAAACAAGCAAACTAGAAAATAAATACTGAATATTAGAGATGTTTCCCAAGAAAACAAAGACAATGTTTTGTGAATGAATACAAAGTTGCTGTCATAGCATAGCATCTTTGCTAAAAGGCTAATGCTAGACATCTCAGAAACATGTGTCCTGACCTTTCCAAAAGCCCATCCATTTACTTTTTTAATATAGTTGCTCTTGTGAGGTGCCCTGCTCTCATAGGCCGTGAAAAGGTCAGAGCAAGAGCTCATGTTTTGGGCCGTCCATCTGCCGAATTAGCTTTGTCACCTTTAATCTCTAAAAACCCTCTGCCGCTCGCCAAGGCTACAACAGGAGCCGTCGAAAAAAGTGTGGTTTCATCTGCTGCTGCTGCAGGCGTGAATGTGTCACAGTGCTGAGCTCCTATGACACTCAACGGTGGAGCCAAACATTGTTAGCAAAAGAGTGTGAGAACTAAATAATTCAGAGAGTCTGGAACTGTTTGTCACAGAAGAAATAATTTACAGTTGAACCCCTGAGGGAGAGGAATTGGGGGGAGGGGGGGGGGGGGGGGGGGGGCTGAGAGGAATACAGTGTGCTGTCAATTTTGACCATCTCCGAGATACACACTTTTCCACAATGTAATGGTCACCAAGAATAAATGTGTGTGTGGTGTTTGTGTGTGTGTGTGTGTGTGTGTGTGTGTGTGTGTGTGTGTGTGTGTGTGTGTGTGTTGTGCATGCGCGTGTGTGTACATACGTGTTTTCTATCAACATCTGAATCTGCCTTATAAATATTATTACTTGTGTAAGCAGAGCCTTCACCTGGTGTACCTGTACCGAGATAATAAGGATCCTCTATCTTTTCATTTCCCCAGAGGAAAGCATTGTGAAACACATGCCCAGATAACAATGTGTGGCTTGCACACATTTAACTTATTTGCTGTATTTGTTATTTGTTTGTCTCTGGAACTCCTGTTCAGGCTATTCAGGCAGGATTCTGAGTTATGACTTACCAACACGCAGTTAAAACTGAGTGATGTTTTGAAATGATGAACATGTTAAAGTGTCTTCCCTTTTTAGGTTATGCAAATGGGTTTTTGAAAAGAACATGTTGGGGCTGGGGTGTGGATGGGGGGGGGGCTTCTGTCAACTTGACGTTGATCGATGAAACCACTGAAGCTCGTGAGCACAGAGTTAACACACAAGAAATAGCATGATAAATAGACCCACCACCGCTTACAAATACAAATTGACTGTAACCAATCAGCTGAACCCTCAGACATAGTGGGTATAAGGTAGTGGGTCGAACCTTCAAATAATGGGATTCAATTCAATAGGTTGAGTAGTAGGTAAACAAAGTAAACAAATAGGCAATTGGATACGTATAAGTAAACATACTGTAATACTATGAATTCAATGTAGCAAAAATGTATGTTTTGTCAGAGCTATATCTTTTGGTTCATGTGATGTAAGTGGCACAAATCTGCATAAAGCACATTGAATGGCCTCTAAGCACATTGAATGACCTCTGTGTATGAAATGTGCTATATAAATAAACTTGACTTGACTAATGAAATGCAGGGTTTCAGGCCACTTTACATAGCACAGAACATAGATAATAATAAATAATAATAATACATTTTATTTGTTACATAGCGCCTTTCAAAGCAGCCAAGGTTTACAGAGTAAACAAAAAATAATAATAATCAGCACACACAAGACATTTTACACATAAGACAAAATATGCCGGACAGAGCGCGTAGTCGCCAGCGTTCCCGCGACAACAAGGCATAAACAAACAAATTTACAAAATAACAAATGACACAAGACAAACGATGCCGGATGGAGCGGCGTAATCGCCAGCGTACCCGAGACACCTAACAGTAGACATATAAGACAGACGACAAACAAAAATTAACAAATTATAATAAAACACTTTAATTGGTGTTGGAATTATGTGATTCAAATGTATACCAGTTACGCATTCTATCTGTGTCATGGTCTTAGCAGACATAAACGTTAAGCTTACTCCTAGATAGGTACATCCCTTACATATGACTGCAGGATATCAAAATAATGTTGATCAATCATCAGGCAGAAGTAGTAGCATGTCACATGTTAGACATAGCTAAATATTGCTAGCTGTGAAAAGCACACAGTTGTGCAAGCCACTCCATCTAAAATAGTGCTCTACCTTCCTGTTTCTTCAACAAATAGCTGTTGCAAATCTCAGAAGCATCCTTTACATTGTTGTCCTGCTGCCTGATCGAATTTGCACCTATCCGGTTTGTAACTCGTTGGCCTCTGTTTAATTCTCACAATTTACCAGCTGGAGAGCAGCTCTGAGTAGAGGGTATCAAGTTCTCCTCCAGTTGCTCTATCACTTGTTTACATCTCTGTCTACACTTTAATCCAAACACATCCAACACAGGCACATCTGTTTGGAATGAGCCCAGTAGCCCGCGCTGTGTTGTTTTGCCCATCTTAACCTTCCCCTTTTTCATGCACGTTGTTGCTTTTCCTTTTAATCTCTTAGGCCAACACTGTTGGTGTGCACTGAAGCAGCCAACTGAGAAACTTTACAGTGTCTCAGACTAAAATCTCTAACTACTGTATCTTATGTAATTACGCTCTTGGTTGGACCTCCCTATTTTTTTCAATCCTGATCAGATGAAGTTTTGTTTGTTTATGTTTTGCATTTTGTTTTTGGAAAAGGTCAAATATGGATAAAACTGTATAAGGATAACATAAGGGTTTACAAGTTCATACTGATGAGATGATACTCCATAGAAATACACACGTTAGGGTTGCAATGGTGTAAAAGCCTGACAGCCTGGCGTCTATTTGCCTAAGGCCACCACTGTCCTCCCAAATCAGCTTAGCTTTAGCTTGTACCAACTGTAGCTATTTTAATAGCGTGTAGTGTCACTGCATGACAACTAAAAAGTTTGGTTTTACTCTAATGAATGAAGACCTGTACAGAGAGAGTACAGTAAAAGACATGTTCTGCATTAATGAAATACAAATAAAGCAAAGCAAGATGAGAAGCTTGTGCGTGCATTCTTATTATATTTCTTCTCACATGTTTTGTCGGCATGCTATCTAACAGTGATGGGCAGTAGCTTACTACTCAAAGCTACTAGCTTAACTACATTTCTCAGTTGCTTGGTGGTAGCGTAGCTTTTTTTCTGAAGCAGATAGCTTTTCAATAGCTTAGCCGTTTTTTTGACCAAATAGTGCAGTAGCTTTTACAGAAAGCTACATTTTCCAGACTCTCTCAGTACCTGCCTTTTGTTATTATGTGGAGCCTTTTTCATGTGAAAGTAACAATCAAGGGTAATTGTTTTTGAACTGAACATATGTTATAGCCTATGTGTAAATAAAGGTAACTAAGTTACTGTGTATCTGTTTGACTGAGTTATATTGACTAGGCCATTAAAATAACTCTGAGTTGGCATGAAGCTGGTTCACTTTTTTTGTTTATGTTAATTTTTTGTAAAAATACAAAGTACCTTCTGATGTAGTAAACTATGAATGTAACTTTTTTGTACTTTGAAGCTTTTGTGTACTTAAGCTTCAATAGAGTAACTGGTAGCTTAGCTCATTACATTTTCTAAGTAGCTTGCCCATCACTGCTATCTAAGGTGTGCTATAAGTGTGCCATCATTCTGGCTTTGGTGTTGTCAGAAGAGAGAGGGTTGGTACAAGTCTGTGGCTGCCCATTCTATGTTGTTGATGATGAACAGCATCATTTTTTCAACACTGAGGAAATGTCACATTTTTATGGGCAGCTTGAGTGAAACCAATGCTTTAAAAGAGCTTAGGTTAGGAAAGCCTAATTCACATGCAATATACCGTACTGTATGAGCTTATATATCTGCCATGTTTCTGATTAGATAAAAAAGGGCTATATCTGACTCAAGATGCATATCATGAATCGATGAGGTAATAAATGAAAAGTAGTGTGTGTGTGTGTGCGTGTGTTTGTGCGTGTGAGTGTGTGTGTTTGTGCGTGTGAGTGTGTGTGTGTGTGCGTGTGTGTGTATGATTGTGAGTGTCTGTGTGTGTGCTGCAATAATAAATGAAAAGTAGTGTGTGTGTGCGTGTGTTTGTGCGTGTGAGTGTGTGTGTGTGTGTGTGTGTGTGTGTGTGTGTGTGTGTGCGTGTGTGTGTCTGTGTGTGTGCTGCAAACGTCTGGCACACCCAGAGGCCCCCAGTTCCTTCTCCCCCTGTAGTGGCCCCCTCTACCCTCCCCCTTCTCTCTCTCTCTCTTTCTCTCTCCTCTCTATCTCTCTGCAAAGTCCAAACAAAGAAAGGACACAAACAATGGCTCACTCTGAGTACTGAATGGCTTCACAGGTCAAGCACTGAAAACCCCCCTTTTGACAGAAACACAACCCATACTTGTTCAGCTCAAGAGAGGCCGACCCGCCAGGCAAAGACATAATGAACATTGCCTGTGCATTAAACTGATAAAAACTACGCTGGACTCAAAATCAACGCTGTAGACAAATCACTATGGCGAATACAGAGAGCCTGTCCCCCACACTCACCCACTTTGTCCTTCATGTGAGCCACAGTACAGTGCACAGATGAATATTTATGATTAAAGGAAGCGGAAGACTGATTGACCTCAAATGTTTTCTGAGGCAGGTAGCAAACAGCTTCGCTCACTGAATTCAGCTTGTCCTTCACATGGTTTTGCTCTAATATGGACCTCTGGCTTCTCCGAATTCCTTTTATAGCGAAAGTAGACAAGTGGGTGCTTAAAGGAGAATTCCGGTGTGATATTGACCTAAAGTGTATTGAAACATGATACCGAGTGTGAACGTATGTCTCATAGCCCATCTCGACTTGTCCCCTGCACTCCAAAATCTGGCGCTAGTTAGCAGATGCTACCAACAACTTTTTCAGTAGTGGTGCTTCGGCATCGGGCTAGCCATGCAAATAAATCACTGTTTTACACCCATTTACGAGGCTCAATGTATCTCCACACTTCATTGGTAGACTTCCTAGGGCCCTGACATTTAAAACGAGACATTGAGAACTTTGAAAAAGCACTGGTAGTTTACTTACAAGACGATTTATACAGACAGTATCTTCACGAAGTTTAACGTTTGCAGCCATCTTGAATTTAGTCACGATAAGTCGAGCAACGAGTAAGAATGAACAGGTATGATAAGGGATCAGATTCCAAAAATAATTCAGTGGAAATGCATGGATTCCAGTTTCTTCCAGTAGCAGCAACTGGAATCCATGCATTTCCACTGAATTATTTTTGGAATGTGATCCCTTATCATACCTGTTCATTCTTACTCGTTGCTCGACTTATCGTGACTAAATTCAAGATGGCTGCAAACGCTAAACTTCGTGAAGATACTGTCTGTATAAATCGTCTTGTAAGTAAACTACCAGTGCTTTTTCAAAGTTCTCAATGTCTCGTTTTAAATGTCAGGGCCCTCGGAAGTCTACCAATGAAGTGTGGAGATACATTGAGCCTCGTAAATGGGTGTAAAACAGTGATTTATTTGCATGGCTAGCCCGATGCCGAAGCACCACTATTGAAAAAGATGTTGGTAGCATCGGCTAACTAGCGCCAGATTTTGGAGTGCAGGGGACAAGCCGAGATGGGCTATGAGACATACGTTCACACTCGGTATCATGTTTCGATACACTTTAGGTCAATATCACACCGGAATTCTCCTTTAAATAAGGCAAATAACTCTGGCTTTGCTTGTTGCATTCTATTTTATGCATTAATTATGTATTTATGAATACATTGGAGTAAATATTGTGGTCTTAAGTGTCACATATGCATATAAACATGTATGCACTATGCACACACACACACACACACAAGAAAATGTAAACACAAGATTATGAATACATTGCATACTTATGCTTTTCCCTGTATTTTGGCAGTATATATAATCACTGTACATCACATTAGCATTTCATAGAAATAGCGGATGTGTGTGCTTGGTTGTCAGGTGGGGTGATCCCCTGCCTGCATGGTGGCATCATGAATTCTCTATTAGTACTGCGTTAGCAGAGCTGTGACTATAGCTCCACCAGTGGGCTCGGGCCCTCGGCACTGCAAAACGCCAGGCTGAGGGTCTGAAGGCACGCAAGCTGTTCGCAGTCTTTCACATCCTCCTTTGGCCGCCCACTCCTCCCCCAGGTCAACAGCCGTGCAGTATTATACCAGAGGCTTCCATCAGCGCTCCGGCTACGGCTCGGGGAGCCTGGTGCCAATCACACCCCAACACAGAGCATTCAGAATGGGGGAGAATGGGGGGCCTCATTAGATACACAAGCAGATGCCCTTGCCCCTGTTGAGTTCTCTGATAAAGGTCTCAGGACCTGCAAAGAGTCAGAGTGGGTGCACAGGCTGCTGTGTGTACAATATTTTTTTGGAGGCTGGACTGGAAAACCATAGCAGCTATACAATTTGATTTTTTTTTTTTAAATGTTACAGGGCAGCATTTTTAAACTTGCGTATCGTAACGCCTCCAATTATCACCACTTTCGTTCGGAAATTCTAAAACAACGATGTTTTTCAATACTTCAAAATAACATTTGATAAATGAACCTTACATTTTTCAGGAGCCATAGGTGTCTAGATTTGAACAAAATCTGTTTTGGTTCTTAACGGGAGCATTTATTGTCTGAAATATCCGATTTTGTTTACCACGTTCGGAGGTTAGTGCTGGCCTGGTGGGTCGCCTATTGACGCCATTTCAACAGCACATGAACGGTTAAACCGAGAATTCTCGTCATGAAGTTACAATTCCACTGGAGCTCCAAGCAGATGTGTACACGCAGCCTTACAACAATGTTTACAGCTCTTCGAGTCATGGTAAAATGTCATTTTTGGTACATAGCTGATTTAGATACACCTATGGTGTGAGTGCTTGCATTTCTTTAGGAATCCGCCGTCTTGGTTTGTATAGAAATGGATATTAAGTGACACATACGCGCAAGACGGCGGAAATACGGGACCGACAGTAATAGACAGAGTTCCGATATGTACTTTGAATTCAGTTTTCCCATCTGGATTTGAGCCGCACAACATGCTCATACTCATTTTCACATTAACACTAGACATTTTGTCTAGTACAGCATGGTACGCACAATCGCACATGCAACGCTAAGAGCATCGTGATGAACCATTCAGTCTTCTGATAGTGAATTTGGTTTTGTTCCAGCAAATAATGGACTGGCAGTAATTGAGTAAGAGCTTCTCACTGCACTACAGCATTCCCCCCCCCCCCCCCCCCGAAAATATATTTTCACCGCACTGTTTGTTTATTCCTCCATATAGTATTTTATTCCTACGATGAATGGAAAGATTGCTCTGATGTGCATGTTTTGTTCTCTTCATCTGTACAATTTTTACTGATTGGATTACCAAGCCTATGGTTTCTGTCACATTTTCATCTGAGCTCTCTCTTTTTTCTCTCTCTCTGTTTGGAACTTGTGTCTAACCTTTCCCTGCCCCCTTTGTTTGGCTTTTGTTTGGCAACAGCTGTTATCAGGGTTTTTTTGGTCAGCTGTGATTGCTTCAGGCAAAACAGGAGCAGATGGCGTTTAGCTATGCATGAATGGAGCGTTAGAGGAGTTTGGACTGAATAGGCCAAGTTTTGAATGGTGTCTACACAGCACCTGCCTCTTATAGCAGCAGTACAGAGACATCCTCGTGGCACGATCCGTCTCTGCCTCCCTATTGCTGGACTGAACAGGAGGAGGAGAAGGGGGGGGGCAAATAAATAAATAAAAAAGACAAGAGGGGACCTTGTTGGGCACTGTCCATATTTATTGATTTTTCTTGGAGGAGTGGCATAATATGCCATACAGTCAGTTTGAGCTAATTGGATATGACACAGCGTGCACATGTAATCTATCACTTTGGTCTCCTGGTACACTTTATCAGTTTTGTTGCTATAGAAACCTGTGCACCCAGTAATAGCTTACATTAACAGGCTAAGTAAGTCGCAATAAAAGGCAATTTCAGAGCTAGGCCCTCTGTCGAACACAAAGCCCATAAAATACTGATGAAGGGAATTGGAAAGTGACAATGGGGCCGAATAAGCATGGTTTTTATATTCCACTACTGAACGCGAGCGGATAAAGTGAAACCGGTCCCTCTTTAATCAAGTCTGAGGACATCCGTCAACCTCTGGGGCTTCATGGTCTGTCACAACAAAGCAAGTGTTCTCAAATCATTGACAGCCTGCAGAGCAATTTTCAATTTGAGTCTCTAACTCAATACAAAACAAATACCACATTGACGCTGGCGCAGTACATTAGTTCAAACGCTAACTACATGCAGCCAGACTTCTAAGTGTCTGTGCTATCAGTTTCATATGGCCCCAGAGCGAAGATAAACCATTGTCAGCTTTCACTGAAATGATTCCTTGCTATTGTTTATCACAGAGTGTATTACATGAATCAGTGCAATACTATGAGAGAGTCTGTCATGGCTGTCAAACTGATGTTTTGTGTGAAATTACCAGGTCATGTCGTAAAGACAGTGTAAGACTCATTAGAAGGGAAATAACACATTCTCTAGGATCAGGTGCCTGTCTCGAAATGAAATAATTGAACTTTTAAATCATGAAGGAATAAATTGTGATTGGTGAGTTTAACCAAAGTAGGCCTACTAAGTAGATTTAGAGACAATATTTGAAATGTGTGAGCCTTTGCATTAGCCTGCTTGTGTGAACAGTCATTCCTTTTTTGAGTAAAATGAATAATTCCTGCACATTTTGTATGCAGCGCAGAAAGAAAAAAAACAGCTTTCCCAACAGCAGCTTGAAATTAAGTTAGGACCATAATCTCTCTTGACATTAACAAAACCACACATGTATCCTGCAATCATAAAAAACCCTTTTTAAGGATTATTTCATTTTTCTTTACTCCTAGTGTGCCTCACGGAACACATGGGTTACATCTCGAAAGAGGATATCTCAAATGCCTTGGTTTTTAAACATTTATGTTACCAAACGCTGAATTCTTAACAATTTATTTATGTGGTGTGGTACTATTAGCTAATCTTGTGAATATCATTCGATAAACAATGTAAAACCACAGCCTCTCAACTCACAGATGACGTGTACCTACTGGGAAAGTGTAAGCATCTCCTGATGAACATTGTTATATATAATCTCCCTTAATGGCAATGACAAGAGACAACTGTTAGCAAGGTCAGTGCCAACTTATTTTTGGGGAACCGAATGCTATACTGGCAACTGCAATCCTACTAAATGACTGTGATCCTCATACGCCAAAATAACTAAGATCATTCTTGAGAACTTAATGTATTTTCCAGTCATTAGATGCCTTTATCAACTGGCCCCTCTGAAAGTCAAGTTTTTCCATGCAAAGGTTACCATGAGCCTGGTTCAAGTGGACAACCCCAACAGAAAGAGAGAGAGAGAGCAAAGAGAATCCCCCACACAAAGTTCAGAGCTGAAGTTAAAGGTCAGCAGTTCTGTAAACAATGGAATCCACTGTGCTAAGCTCAACAGGCCGCTTCACAAAGCCTGCCACTGAACGTAGGACTGGTGGACTGCTCTTCCAAGGACCAGGTGTCTCTAGTTAGGTCAAAGGCTATATGTGCCTTTTTTGGGGAGGGTTGAGGGGGTACATTTCTAATGAACAATACAGAGCACAATATGGCCGATCCACATCCCCGACGCTGCCCCAAGCTGAGTGGTGAGTGGCTGTGGTCTGGGCTTGTAGGTCGCTGGCAGCAGGACGATTGTTACACTTGCATTGTGTCTGTGCAATGAGCAGGAAAACACAAGAGCAAATCAATCATTACAATGTAGTTCAATACAGCACCCACATCTGGCATCTACAGCCATACAAAAGAAGCACTTGATCTTTATCTGATGCCAGACAATAATATCCACCCCTAGTGTACTCATTTTGTATCATTATAAACATAGTTTGACACGTATAGATTTTTTATGCATGGCTACTATATCTATATGTACTTATGTATGTGTATATAGGCTGATAGCATTCTGCTTGTGCAAAATGGATTGCTGATGTGCAGCTGATGTGAAAAGCATGAGTGGCAGTGAATATGTTTTACTTTTTTACCCCTTTGAAACGTGCTGGCAGAAGTCATTAACATCACAGTATTACCACAACTGGAGGTCACACTAACGTTCATTGCAAATGTCTCCGTGTTTAGTGAAAATATCAGTAACCTTTTTTATTGAAGTGCACCAGAACCCGAGCTACGCCCCTTGCTGTGAGATATTTGTACACTCGCTGACCACAGTGCTAAAGGGTTATGGAATAACAAGCCGTTCCATGCATTATTGATGTCTTCCACAGTGAATCTGTTCGGAATAATAACAGCCATTTCCCAGAGCCTCATTACTGTGTGTTTTTAAAGCATGTGTTTGGTCGCCATGGACACCACTCTCAGAATCACCCCCTCCCCCTCCCCCATTGATATTCAGGTCATGCACAGCACTTGCTGTTTTTAATTTTCATTTCATCATAAGCGCTTTAAGATGTGTTGCCAGCGTTTATTTTCAGTTTTTCCTGTGGACCTCTTCAGCACCACTCCTGACAGGACAGATGCCGCAATTAATCACGAAGGGAAGAGAATTGGGCATCGCTGCCACATTGAGCTGAAGAGCCAATCACTTCATGCCGGACTGACCCTCATCCGAAATTACAAACGCATTTGAAGACCAACTAATTGAGAACAAAATTCAGTTTGGAAAATTCTGTCAAGCTGCGGTGAAATATGTGAAGGCACATTTTTGTGTGTCTCTGAATAAAAAACATCCTTCCAGTGCATGCTTTTGATGTGTTCTTCTTTTCACAACTGCCCCAACCCCCCATAAACACCCAACCCCATCACCCCCCTCACCAAGTCCTTTCCAAGTCCACCCGCTCCAAATGCTTATTGTGGATTTATGATAATTAGTGTTTGCTATCTTCCCCTCCCCCTCTTACCATTTCTCAGAACGCCCACAACCCTAACTCCCTCCCACCCCACCCCTTACCCACCCTCCTCCACCCCCACTCCAGGGGCCATCTTAGAAATGTGGCAATTCAAAACAGAGCAAGAAAGAAGAGTCGGATTCAGAGTCACTGGTCAGTGAGAATGGGACTGTTATTGAGACAAGTAGCAGTTACATGCTAACCCTGTCCAGTCTCTACACTGATTTTTTTTTTAAACACACACAATTACAAGGGTACTCAATTGTAATCACTGAGAAAAACAGTACACACTATCATAATGGCAACATGAACCCTCTGCAGAGGACTGCTTTATAGAAAACATACAAATGTTGCCTCTGGCTTGCTCTGAAGTGATTTTGGTGCTAAGCATAGACATTTTATTTATATTTTATTTTCAAATGGCCAACATGGAAACAGGATGAGATGCCTCGTACAAAATTATGGCTAATATCATCTTAGAAATGAACTGATTCTTTGAAATAAATATTTGTGATTGTTTTCTTTTTTTTAATTGCAAACAAAGAGACACAAAGAAATATATAATACTCCATACAAAATTATGGCTAATATCACATTAGTTACGGAATGTCTCTTGTTTCTTGAGTGGCCAAGCAAAACTGAAATAAATTTGCCTATTGAGAGCTCAAAAATATCAGATTCCATACTTAAATGTGTTTATTCTATGGATAGATTTTTAAAAGCAGTTGATTTCTTTAAATCTGTAAGCAAAATACAAACAAATGAATTGCCGCTAATGTAACTCATAAAAAAGTATAAAAGAGCAGAAATGCACTATGTGATATAGCAATCCACAGGTCAGTTTACCAATGTTTTAATTAAAGCCTCACATATTAAAACTTTACACAAGGTGATATGAAAAATGTACATCTTTTTCTCTTTTATTTTTACAGAATCAATTACAGCTGGCACAAAATACCTCCAATGCCTTTTTCTGTTGGCTTTGACAGTGCAACGAAATGTCTCAGCTAAGTATCTTCTTTATCTTCTTCTGCCGTACGATAAGTTTGTGGTATCAAGGAATAGTGTAAAAATACATTAATCATGAAACCATCATCAACCTACAACTGGAATTTTGTTTCCCCCACCCCCATAAAATATGCACTTTATTTCACAAAATGAAAACAAATAGAAACATAATTTAAGTTCATTAAACATCTGAGGTAAAGACAAATACATAAAAGGAGGATTTATTTCTATTTTTGGAGTGCCATTTACACACCTTTGAGCAAATAAGCTTAGACCTGCTCAGATTTCTCTCTCTCCCTTCCATACACCAAACAGTACAGCAGGTATGGGGTACAGTCTGACGACGTACTATGACTTAAAAGTATCTATGACAGCCTCTGGACCCTCTGTCCAGTCTTCTTCCAGCAAGACACCATACACTGTCCTTCAGTTCCCTTTTTGTCCTCAACACTTGATAACAGAGGATGAATGTGCTCATACGTCACTTGGTTTGAAAAGCGTTTTGAGTTGATCATTGAGTTGATCATTGAGTCCCCTCAGGTAACTGTTGAACAGCTAGATCTACAGGAATGTGGGGTGGGGGATCGGTTAAAGAGAGAGGATATCGGCGGTCAGGGAGAGAAAGAAGAAGTTCGACAAAACATACTGGCCAAGGAGGAAACAACCGTTTGAAAAAAAGAAACGTGTCGACCACTGGGCTTTGTACCTGTGTTGTTAAACTCAGTTCTGGTGTTCACCTTTTTTATGTAAAAATGTCTCCTTCAGGATGTGTCATCCACCGAGGTCAAGCCTGTGCAGTTTTCTGTTTGAGATCCGCTCGCTTTGCCAAGAGCTGGACGAAGCACTGGCAGCAACGTTGACCTCATAAATAAAGCTTTGTTAAATAAAACCGGGGCATGTGTCCTTGATGGAAATCACTGTCTGTGTCTCACCAAGCTTCGCCCCAAAAGTTCATTTTTAAAATCGACGACTGAGAGAAAAAACAGAGCAAGACTAACATTACATACAAACAATAATCGGGCACTCAGCAACCAGCTTTCTCATAGCGCAGCCTATTTTATAGACAAAGTCCAGCTTAAGATATTTCCCCCAGCCCACCCTCCCCAACCCTCGTTTTTTTACACATCTGAATATCCGTCTAGAACAATGGACAGTTCTTTGTAAAACATTCTAATTCTTACACACTTCTTAAGTGCAACTTAGAAAAGCAACTTGGAATGATGCTTTTATTTTTCTTCCTCTATTCCTCCACTCTGAAATAGGATTGACCGCACGTGTGTGTGCATTTTGGCTCAGTAAATGCTGACTTGGGAGAGGGCGTGGGCCTGGATCTGCGAGGGGTGGTGCTGCGGAGGGGCCGAGGCTTGGGCAGGGGCTGGGCTGCCTAGCGTGGACGAGTGGGGGGTACCGGGGGAGTGTTGGGCAGGGGAACACTGAGACTGGTGCTGCTGCTGTTGCTGTTGTTGCTGCTGCTGCTGCTGCTGCTGCTGGAGATGCTGCATCTGCTGCTGGTGCAGCTGATGCATTTGCATGTGCTGGAGCTGCAATTGCTGCTGATGCTGCTGCTGCAGATGTTGCTGCTGATGCTGCTGCTGATGCTGCTGCTGCTGCTGCTGTTGCTGCTGCATGTGATGCTGCTGAAGCTGCTGCTGGAGGTGGTGCTGGAAATGCTGATGCTGCATCTGCTGCTGGATCTGCTGGTGGTGCATCTGCTGCTGCTGCATCTGGTGGTGCTGCAGATGCTGCTGCATCTGCTGCTGCTGCTGCTGGAGCTGCTGCAGGGACGCATGCTGCTGCGGTGGGGGCTGTTGCTGCACGCCCGGCATGGGCGGGCTCATCTGCGACCCCGGCCCAGATACCTGTGGCGGGCCGCCGCCGCCTCCTCCCATGGCCCTGCCGCCTGGGCCCATCTGGCCGAGCAGCTGCGACGGGATGCCGCCGGGCATGTTCTGGTGGGCCACGGCCACCGAGGTGACGATCTGGTTGCCGCCCATCTGCAGCGGCTTTGGGGCGATGGCTCGGGGCAGGGCCTGCTGGAGGGCCTGGGCGGCGGCCGCGGCCGACATGGAGGGGTGCTGGTTGAGCGGCGAGGGCAGCACTAGGGCAGGGGACAGGGTGGTGGAGGCCAGCGTCTGCTGTACAGAGCGGATGGTCTGGGCCTCAGCCGACTCCGCTGCCGCCTTGAGGTGAATAAATAGAACACTTCAGTTGGGCATTTCTTGACGTAACACACATAGACGGTACACTACATGATAGATAGATAGATAGATAGATAGATAGATAGATACTTTATTGATCCCCAAGGGGAAATTCAAGTGTGATAGAAACACAGATGCACTAGCATGGGGTGGTGGTGGTTTAGACAATATCACAATAGCTACCACTATTGTACCCCTAAGCAACAGAATTAACCCCGAGAAACTGTAATTCGCTCTGAATAAGAGAATCAGCTAAAAAATCAGACAAATAATATATATAACAATATAATAATTATACAATATAATAATTTAAATAATATAATATTGGATGCATTTTTATGGAATTGTTTGTGCCTCAATGTTAAGCTAGGGGATAAATATGGATATTACAGGAGGATGATAGATGGTAGAGGATATGGATTAATTTAGAATATGTAAATATCAGTGAAGACATTAAAGATACCAGCGGGCATGGAAATGTTGCTGAATACCTCACAGATGCAGCGAGTTAATGAGGCATGTGGCAGAATGTGAATCTATAATTTAGGATCATTAAATGCACTCGCTACTTGCTATTATTGCACTTCCACAGTGGGAGAAAAAAATGAGAGAAAAGATCTCACCTTTGAGACCAGACTGGCACGGTAGGCTGCGAGGGCCTTTAAATATTCCTTTTTGGCAGCTTCTGTTTTGCTTTTGTAGACCTGAGAAGACAAGAAAGAAATTGGTGTGAAAAACAGGCAATTAACAGCACATCATCTTGTAGTGTGTGCGTGTTTATGTCTGCTCCACCTGGAGGCTGTGGCATTGCAAAATGATTTAAACAGGGACACAATTAGGAGCCGATTTAATAAATCCTGAAGATCTGACACCGGCACTGCCTAGCATTGCTAAATGGTTTTATACAGTAAATGAGAACACAGCTAGAAACCTCATCCAAATAGTTATTGGTGGCAAACAACAGAATAACATTTTAAGGGCAAAATATATTTTCTTCAGGATTCAGGTCAGGATTCAGGTCTCAGGTTATTGGGAACTGAGCATGTTGTATTGTTTTTTTTAACAAAGAAAAGATAGCAGTAGACAGCTAGCTTTTACCATACATTTTTAGCTGCGGTTTATACATTGATTTTGCCAAATGTCTTCAGCTATGAGGTTAATGCAGGGGGGGGGGGAGCAGTTAATATGGTATTCATATGTTTTTTTTTTTTTTTGTAACTTGCATAAAACACTGTCCTGCGGCTTATACACAATGCGGCTAATACACAGGAAATGACTGTAGGCTAACTGAGGAAACAAACTACAGCCACACAAATAGTACCTGTTTCTGTTCCTCTGCCAGACCGTCCCACATGGAGGCCACAATTTTGGACACCTCCCCGAAGGTGGCGTTGGGGTTCTGACCCTTAATGGCGGCCTGGGTGTCTCTGAAGAAGAGGGCGTAGGCCGAGACGGGCTTCTGGGGCTCGTTGGGGTCCTTCTTCTTCTTCTTCTTGGGGGTCTTGGGCTTCTTCCCGGCATCGGGGGCTGGACGTTTCTCCCCGGTCATCTGCTGTAGAGAAGAACAGATGTAGGATGTTAGTGATTTCCTTGGGCAAATATTATCCAGAAAATGTTTGTTTTCCCATCACATTTACTCCGTCAGTAGATACATGTTTGGTTCAAGTAACATTTAATCTAAAACACAGCACCATGTAAATGTCCCTTTTAACCAAACACAATGACTTTGGCAAACCAGATAATAACATAGTCGATTTGACCTTTCCTGTGTTCTCTAAAATATCACTGGCACAATAACACAGTCAGAAGATATCCCTTAAGTGCGGTGAAGAACCGCTTCAGGCAAAATGTCAATGAAATTTGTATGTATGTATTTGGAGGGAGCGGTACTGGCATCAGTTAGGGAATTCTGTTCTTGAGTATTGGTAGTTGTGAAAGTAAAGAAGAGTCACTCACTCTGTTGCCTTCGTCGCCTTCGTCCTCGTTGATGGAGCTGGAAGGGGAGGGCGTGGCCGACTTGCTGGCAGGCGGGGATGGGGAGGTGTGAGCGATGTTGGGCCCGCTCATGTTCATTCCCAGCTGAGCGTTGAGCTGGGACTGGTTGATGGTGGTCAGCTGGTTCCGCGACATCATACCATTGGGATTGTTCATGCTGATGATGGACCGCATCACCATGGCTGGGTTGGGGCCGTACTGGCGAAGGTGGGCCTGCCCAATGTTCTGCAAGAGAGAGGAAGACAAAGGCAACATATGTAAGCATACATCACCTCTGATTTACGGCTGCCTGTCAGCATCTGAAGAGATATTATTTTTTATATCACCAGTCTTATTATTTCACATAAAAGAAAGCTCCTACAGAATGCGAATCCTCCAATTTTTCTGTTGCTACTGGACTGCCAAACCATTACATTATAACACTAACAGAATTCCAAGTAATAGCTTTTCACAGAAGTCTCGCCATAGCTCTGGGTTATTCTTTGCCACACCCTTGGGACCCAAAGTGAAACACAGTCCTGTCTGCCAAGCGCTTGGACACGTAGAATAAAACACAAAATGCAGACACACTAAGTACAAGGGAGGCCTTTTGGATTTGTGTTTTACAAACAGAAATCATTCAGCGTGTATAATTTTTGTGAATTCTTCCTAGAGCCTTGAGCATTGAGTTTGTGACAAAGGAACAAAATAAAATCTCAAATACGAATGACTCAAATACGGATGACATTCTTTTGGCAGCTGTCATACATAATGCTGTCAAAATCCAAATTTGATACATGTGTAAGGATAAGATGTGAGAACTGAAAGATACTCATTTTCCTTTTCCACATAAGCATAATAGTTGAGTATAATATTCTATAATTTTCCACTGTATGTTTTGCTCTCTCTCTCCTCCTCGTTTTTATATGATTTGTGATAAAGCTTTTTCGTGGACAAAAGCTCTTAGTGGAATGTGGAGGTGAAGTGTTTGCATTGATTGCACGGCCAGTGAAATTACACAACCTGTCACTCTGGCTCAGTTTAGACCGATCAGGAGGGCAGAGGCACTGACAAAGAATCGCACAAAATAACCCAGCCCAACAACGGCGACGACAACAACAACAACAACAACAAAAACAAGAATGAGAGGGGAAGAAAAGAAGTGATGATTTGTTCTCCCTCAGCACATCCATCTGGCATTCAGCAGCGCAAACTCAATCTCCCCCAATGTCAACACATCATAAAGCTACGCACCTGGCCATATTGAAAAGACCTCATGAACTCACTCTCCGACACACACGCACACACACATACAAAAACAATATTTCTAACACCTTTTCAGACACACCCATAAAAAAAACATATTGGATTTGGAGTTGCTGTCTCTCTCTCTTGTCTTAGATGCCAAATCCATGACTTGATTGTGATCACAATCTCCAAAAGGCAAATATGGTTCTGTTGGTGTTCCAAAAAAGATTCCACACCACGAGGCACTGAGAGATGAACCGTGGCATCGCCACACATTTCCACAACAATGGCGAGCACATCGATGACTTTGATTAGAGCGGAGCGATGCCATTAGCGTGAGTGATTTGAGATTGACTTCTCTCCAGTTTTTAAAGTGCCATGCTTGATCTGATAGTATCATTGTCATTCCCATTACCAGGGAGCAGTGGAGGGCTAGCCGAGGTCTCGGCTCATAGAGAACATCAAAGATGCGCGCACTGTGCTCATTAGCAGTGGCCATCTGTAGAGAAGCACTTCTGCACAGCCCCAGAGGTACCATTCCACTAAGAGCAATGACACATTGTGCAAATTAGGTAAAATGTACTTTTTTTTTTGGGGGGGGGGGGGGGGGGGGGGGGGTCGGTTTAGATAATATCTTGTCTTTGTTTTAACTTAAGCAGACCCACACTTATGAGTGTGTGTGTGTGTGTGTGTGTGTGTGTGTGTGTGTGTGTGGCTCGGTGGTATACTAACAGTTTAATTATCCTAAATGGGCCATGCTTGTTTTATAGACTACCGTCACTGATGGGTTTCCTCAGTATGATCGACTAAGGAAAAAAAATTGCCACTCTGTCAAGTGAGTCAAAATCATTAGAGTAATTAATATTATGATTAAAGCCTCTCCGCACTGACTCCACCGGCCGTGGTTGATATGGAAATGAGAAACGACGGAGCAGAACTTGCCGCTTCCTGACATGGGTGCTAACAGCGAGGGAGGGGGGTCTGAGGCGGAACATTTTCTTTAGCCACAGTGTTTTTCTGCGAGTGTGTGAGGTGTGCGCCTGTAACAGATCTGTTTATTTATGTCCTCCCGCCTCGGTCCCCATTTGCATTTTGATTGGAACACGGGAGTCACAGCAGACATCTAAATAGATACTTTGATAGTCATCATAAATCTGGAAATAAGGCCTTATCCTGAGTGCAAAGAGGCCAGATGTGCCCTTTGTGTGTGCGTGTGTGTGTGTGTGTGTGTGTGTGTGTGTGTGTGTGACAGTATGTGGGATGGAGGGAGTGGGTGTTTACGTGTCAATACGTATACATGTGTGTGTTCATGTGTGCATGTGTCTCTCTCTCTATCTCTCTCTCTCTCTCTGTATAACAGAGGTTTTTTGTAATGGAAATACTGAAGATGGATGCACACACAGCACACTCAATGCTTTTAAACGCTGCAGTCTGAGGCTGCTATAGAAACCTGCAAGCACAGGGGCAACAACGGCAACAATCGCCTGTCAACTGGCCAGGCCATGACAAACACACTGGCAAGTTTGATAGATGACTGCTCGCCCCCCAAACTTCAAATACTATCCACTGGCCCTATATCAAGGGCTGATGGAACAGCACTAAAGCCCAGCTACAATGGTCACAGCTCCACTTCACAACACACAGGCTAATAAACATAACAGCTGGAATGAAAAATGTAATATTAGTCACTGCAAAGTATGCGGATAAAAATCTAAAGAACGATGTCAATAAAAAAGGGGAGCCGTGGGTCTGTTCTAAAAGATTTGGGGAGGTGGAGAATTTTTATTAAAAGCAGCACTGCGAGAGCTGTAACAGGCTGAAAAGAATGTTAACAAGTTCAATTTCCATTCAATCAGCCGCAGTGCTCTTGGAAATGTTCCATTGGAGGAGAGGGGTAAAATCATCTATATGGTAATTATAAGGATGAATCCCCCAGTAACTTTTGCCAGCATGAAAGGTCAGTCCTATTAAAGATAGTTTATCAGTCCCCTGCACATATTCCTTTACTGTGCTTTTTAAACTACAAAACGATTTTATTTTTTCTCTCAGTCTTTCTCTCTCTCCCCCCATTTATGACTACCTGCAGAAGTCAGTGCTTAAGCCAAATAATAAAAATGGAATTTTGAATGCTGGCAAAGGCTATAATAGTGTGAAGATAAATTGTTTTTGCTCTCTGCACTCCCCTGTTTCATACTCTATACACCTCACATGTTGTGCTCTGCATACTGTCTTTGCTTCTTTTTCTCCTTCCATCTCCATGCTTAAGAGAAATGTTATTCTACCTTCTACATTGCTTTCCTCTGGTTGACCATTGGGGTAGCAACAACAACCACCTCCACCAACCCCTTCTCTTTCCACAACCAACCCCCACACTCCCTTTATCCTTCCCTCCTCAAACCAGCTCCATCGCTCTCTCTCTCTCTCTCTCTCCCCTCCCCCTCTCTCTCTCTCTCTTCTCTCCCGGTGCACTGTGGGTATTTAAAACTTGTTCAACATGATTTCATTTCATTTCAAGCACTGCCTGAGAAAACTAAATTACAGAATCAATCACACAGAAGGTCAGCTTGAGACTTCATTACGAGTATTGCATGCCTGCATGAATATCTCTCATTTCTGACTGACCCAATATGTCACAATAGCTGTCTGCTAGAGCAGGAGAGAGAGAGTGAGAGTGAGAGAGAGAGAGAGAGAGAGAGAGAGAGAGAGAGGAGAAGAGCGAGGGTGGGGGGAAAAATCCACTTTCTGAAATTGATGTACAACTGATGTCAGTGCTAGTCAGCTTGGAAGGGAGATAACAGAGGTGTTAAAAAACATGGTTTCTGCAACACCGGTCATATTTTCCATTTTATTTGAGATACAGCAGCCTGTGACCTGTCGCTTTCTTCTCAGGGTTTTGTGTGAGGGAATTGTATTTGCAGACAAACTGGACAAAAATCAAGAGTATTTATTTGTATACTCTGACAGGCAAGGATAGCCCATTAGGTAGCAAACACAGAGAAAATCACCATGTACTGCAAGTCTGCAAACAACTACAAATCAGATGACATAAATCTACAACAGCCCAGCTGGGTTGTTATGATGGCAATTGCTGCATGTCGACAAACATCTCACAAGCCAGCAGACTAATAGTAGGATTGATTCGGAGAAATAAAAACAAGATGTGCGTGTTTGATTTTGGCTTGCACAAACACTGCATCTGAATACACTTATGAAGTAGCGGGGAGCAGGGTTTCAAGGCCAGTCCAAGACAATGTTTTTATAATCTGTAATCCCATGGAGAGGAAGGCATATTGTGTATAACAATGCCATGGGCTTTAAAATAAATTAACAGGTCTAGTTCCACGGAACAAGCAGCATGGGACAGAGAGAGGGATAAGAGAGAAAGAGAGAGATAGAGTGAGATAGAGAGTTAGAGTGAGTGCTGTCCACACCAATCTTGGCAGCGCTACCACCAATGGCAAAAGCAGTGGGGGCACAACTGAAACCGAATCAAAAAACCAGAGGGACTCATGCTGGGAGACAAAAATGAGAGTCAGGAGCTTGTTAGGGCAGCAGATTAAATAAATAATGACTTCAGATTCAGGCCTTGCCAGACGTCTCCGCAGCTGAGAAGTGTATTTTGCTTTGTAGGGGCCACAGCATCTGTGGCCAATTTGCAAGACATACGCGGGGCATTAGGGATTGCAGAATTAGCGGAACACTTGGCAGCGCGGTCGCTCAGAAGGGCAAGTGAAAGTAGCACAGGTACACTGTTTATTTTCTCCCCCGTTACAATATGGCTTGTATCACGGCCCGGCGTACTCACAAAGCCGCAAGAATGTCGCTTTGAAGCTTTTAATGAAACGAGGCTGGGCTCTCTGAAGAGAGGTCTCATGGCAGACTCGCAGCAGAATGGTTGTTGTCTCCCCCTTTCTGCCAATCTTCGGTTTCGAATGTGAGCCCAGTAAGATTCAAAATAAGATTGAAATATGAGCAAAATGGATTTCGCTCACACAATGTTGTCCTTGGCTGCAACACGTCTGATATAGTCAACCCACTGGATAGCACATGAAAGCCCTCGCTATTGGGCATTGGAGTGTGTTACTTGCTCAAATCTTTCTGCCTTTTCATGAGTGCGACAATGAGGGAAATCAGTGGGATTTCAGTGCATTGTCTTTTGGTCGGAGGGGTTTTTGGAGGGAATCAATCCCATTTGCTCGTCTGAATGAATGCCACTGAAGAAAAAGAAGAAGAAGAAGAAGAAGGCCTCTCTATGGCTTTTTTTTCCAATGTGCGATGGGTGATAAAGTGGCAGCCCAGAGCCCATGCAACAGACTCTCTGCCACCAGGCGAAAAAGGGAAGAACGCAGCGCCTCCCATTCTTCTCCCGTACTTTTTAATAGAGTCTCCATACAATCAGAGACATGAGGCATGCAAATGGCGTTAAAGGAGGAATAATGTTTGAGAATCAAATCTAATCCTGCGCCGAGTTGTGAGAACAGACAGCGCCCGTAATTGTGTCAAGGTTCCGTTTCTTCCAGATGTAGAAAGCTTAACTGACCATGAAATGAAAATTCTTTAGGCAAAAGCCTTCAGGGACTCACTTATGCAGGGCAGATATTTTAAAAGCTGCAATTATTTTTACACGCCAGCAGCACGGAAGGTGGGGGAAAAAAGCTATAAAATTTTATAGTGCTTGCCCATATTGGAATGTAAATAAATATGCCTAATATCAGGGCGCAATTCGCCATATGTGTGGAATTGTGAGGTTTTGAGACCCATTTAAATAAATGAACAAAGTGATCATGAGGCTAGTCAGAAATGTCAGAGTCTGCCTTTCCCCTCAAAACCTCCACAACATCAAAAGCACAACATAGTACCCAAACCATGGCTCAGCTCAGGCTAGTTCATTCCTTCTGACAGTGGCTGCCTTTCTGAAACAGTGCTTTTAATGCAACTAGACAGACTGTGACATTTTCTCCTTTCTTCTTTTTCAGACGTCTTACCCTAGTCTGTGGCATTTCAAGAAAAGTCTCTCTATTTTAAAAATCAATAGCCCAAAGTCCCCAAACACATTAAATGTTATGGTTACCATGTAAGTGATTATTTGGACTGTTATTATGAAACCTCGCTCAATGTCAACAGCATTGCTATAAACGGCTGAGCTCTCTAACCCCTGTTTCTCGTGGCTAGTAGTACCTTGTGTTCTAGCCATGGAGAGACCACACTCGCTATTGGCCCTGGAAAATGCTGGAGGTCTAGACAATGCCCTGCCACTCATGCCAGCGCCCAGCTGTAAAAACAAGCTCTGGTAACGCTTCACGTGGCTGCAGAAATGAACTCTGTGTCAGCACTCAACAGTTGCTTCTAGAAATCCCCACCAATAATGTATGAGTGTGCCATATGGTGCACGGTAGCTGAGGCACAACGCTCACTTCTCACTAATAGAACTGGATGAGGTCTGTCATGAAGGCAGCACAACGCTGTGTTTGCATCAGCTGTTTTTTTTTTTTTTTTTACTCGGGACACAATGAGATCTTTGGTTCCTAGGCTGTCAGGATTATATCTGTTATGGATGCGCCTGTATGTTTATTTGCATGTGTTTTGTTTTTTGATGTGCCAGGTCTGTTTGTGTTTGTCGAGAGCTCACCATGGGCAACAGGCCTCCGTCCTGGTTCATCATGTTGCGGGAGATTGTGATGGAGGGCAGCTCCAGGCTCTGAGGGGGGAACTGGGGGGTGAAGTTGCCCCTCTGTGGAGGTGGGGGCTCGGGCAGGTTGGGGAAGGGCGTGTCACCCTCTGACAGGCCCATGCCAGACTCCGTCTCCGGAGGAGGGGTGATGGGGGGGATCTCGAACTCCTCGTCGCCCAGGCTGGGGGTGTGGAACGTCTGCAAAGGGGTAGAAAAGGTGATGGAAAAGGTGGGGTGGGGAGGAGAGGGAGGATGAGGTATAAATCAGACACAAGTTTCATTAAAGTACGAAGGCATACAACTGCAAAGAAAAACACCCTCAACACCAAACTCAAATGCAAGACAGTAAAAACTAAACCCGCAATACACTTGACAAAAATATAACTTAAAACATGAATTTTTGCCTGGTATGGGGGATATTAGAAGCAAACATGTCAAAGCGCTAAAATATCGGCCAGCCATCATGGGAGAGGGAGAAACGATGAAAACCTTTAATCTGGGGGCTGGGAGACGCTCGGCAGAAGTGTAGAGAAAACGACATGTCACAGGGAGATGGGCTTAAAGAACATTTCTCCAGATTATTATGCTTGGCCAGAAGTGTTTTTCTTTGTTCCCGTCGCTTGCACTCTTAAATCTGCTCATCAAACACGCTAATCCCGCTGCCTTCGAATTAAAGCTGTTGGTCACACTTAATTTGCTTAGTTTGGATTCTCCAAGGCGGGACTTGCTCACCTTCTCCTCTGGTCTTGTCTTCTACAACTTCCTGCAGTCTCTCTCTCTCTCTCTTTCTCTCTCTCTCTCTCTCTCTTTCTTGCTCTCTCTCTCCCTCTTTCTATTATCTACTAGCATTCCAGTAAAGTGCCTTGTAAGTCCGCTTTAGGGGTAGGTGTTTACCTGGCATACATAGACACACAGGTTTGTCTATGTATGCGTCTTGAATACAAACATAGTATCATCATCTCCATCCGTGTTTGCTGTGAGACAGTGCTCAGTCATCATTTTGTTGGGTGTAATGTATCACTAGAATGAGCCCACAACCACTCTTTCTCTTTCTCTCACTTATTCTCACTCTCCATCCCTCTCTTTTCTGCTCTATGTTCAGTATTGTCAATTACAGCCAGATAGGACATCTAGAGGCGTTCTCTTCTCCTCTCGCTGTCACTCTCTAGCCTAAGTTGTTAGAGGAGAAAAACACTGTGTAGGCAGCAGAGGGAATATGCCAGCATAGCCCTTGATTAGAGTGTATTAATGTTCCCCTTGCTTGCTTTAGCACACAGACACTTGAAACTAATTCACAGCCTCCTCACAAATGCCGCCTTGACGAGCCTGATGAATTCCAGTGGTGGTGGCAGCTAATAGAGTGGAGTGCCTTTCTTCTCTCTCTCTCTCTCTCTCTCTCTCTTTCCTTCTCTCTCTCCCGCACTCTCTTTCCTTCTCTCTCTCTCTCGCGTTCTCTTTCCTTCTCTCTCTCTCTCTCTCTCTCTTCCCCCCCTCTTGCTGTCTCTCTGTCTCATTTGTATTACAGCTCCATCCAAGTCTAACTTTTTCTGACACTTTATTTCCCAGCTGTGAAATCGTCTCTGGTTTCTGCACTGAGGCCAAGCCGAGTGGAGCATAGCGCAGCGTAGCGCGGTGCGGCATGTTCGTCTCCAGTCGACCCCCTTCGCCACGCCTGCAGGTTTGCACATCGCAGTGGACGCATTAGCAGCACTTGAAACTGAAACCATCGCCCACCCCTCACTCTTCACTGCACTGTTTTCCAACCCCCCCCCCCCCAAACACCCACACACACACCCACACACACTCCCACCCACCATCCTCTCCCTACTAGACCAGTAGCTCCTGTGTCTTAAAGCACGTTTCTTCTCCCATCCCCACCCCTACACCTTAGCCCCATTACCAAGCGAGCTAATCGAAACAGGGAGGGAGCTATGAACTATGCATGCGAAGAAGGAAAAGGGGGGGGGGGGGGGGGGGGGGGGGTGGATTCAGCCGTGGGGGGGGGGGGGGGGGGGGGATATTCAGCCGTGACTCAAGAGTGGGAAGAAGAAAGGGGCAGCAGCAGCGGCAGCAGCGGCACATGGAAGTGATCAGGGAGATCAGATCATAGCAGGCCCGGCGCCAAGTGTTGAACCTGTCATTAACAAAAGAATGACGTGCTGGGGAAACACTGGGCTGTTTGTTTGGCCCTGTCCCACAACCCGCCGTGGGGATAGATTCAAAAGGAAGGCAAGCGAAAGGGAGGAGGTGATGGAGGAGGAGGAGGAGGACGTGGAGGTGGAAGAGGAGGAGGAGGAGGAGGAGGGGGGGGAGTCATATTCATTTGCTTTACTCCGTGACCTTTTCCTTCTCTGCAAGAGATGGGGAGTTGCTCTGAAAAGCAGGTTTTCTTGTTCAGCAGCGGACCAGCGAGAGGAGTGTGTGGGGGGGGGGTGGAGAGCGCGGAGGGAACAGTAGCCCGTGACCTGGTTCAGAGGGCCCTGAATAAAAGCCATAAACAAAAGATCTGATACAACATGCAGAGATAACAAGGTGAGGTTAGGTGAGTTTCTTTCTTTCTTTCTTTCGCTCTCTCTTTTTCTCCTGGACTCTTTTTTTTTCCACCATCACCCCTTCTCTTCTGCTTCTTCAGAATCAAAACATAACAAATGTGACTCTGACCTTTTAGACAAACAAAGACCTGCCTCTGCAAGAACAAAATGGGGGTGGGGTGGGGTGGGGTGGAGAGGAGAAGGTTCTACAGCCCAGCTCTGAGTCAGCGGGAAAAGAAAAAGGAGAATGTGTAGAGTGGGTGGAGTGGGTGGAGGCACAGTAAGCATATTATAAAAGAGAGAACAAGTGATATCTCTATCAGAGGACCTCCGCAGTTTCTCCATCTCCCGTCAGTAATGATGATCTGAATGAACATCTGTACAGACGAAGGGGGGGGGCTGAAAATGAAGATGTGAACTTTGGGCTTGTCTGGAGTGTACGGAAGGTGTCGGCTGTCAACACAAGTCCCTTTCCGCGGGGATGAGGTGCAAGAATAAGGATATCGCCTGGTGGAGCTGAGACAGAGTTGTACCACACTGCCTGCCTAGTGTCACTTCACATAAAGCCTGCCTAATTCTAACGTTGGGAGCAGCTTAGGGACGCTGTTGCTGCTGCTGCTGAGTGTGTGTGTCTGTGTGTGTGTGTGTGTGTGTGTGTGTGTGTGTGTGTGTGTGTGTGTGTGTGTGTATGTGTGTGTGTGTGTGTGTAGGTGTGTGTGTGTGTGTGTGTGTAGGTGTGTGTGTGTGTGTGTAGGTGTGTGTGTCTGTTTGTGTGTGTGCTCATGAGTTGGTTTGTGGTGGTGGTGGAGCTTGGGGACTGATCTGAGATTAAGTGATGCACAATCCACTTTCTTCACGTCAGCAGCTTGATTATCCATTTAAATTGCTCTGAAAGCTCAGCGCAGGCATGCAGCAGGGCCAGATGCTGGCTGGCTCGCTTGTGTGATTTGGGTAGGGTTGTGTGCGTGTGTGTGTGTGTGTGTGTGAGTGTGTGTGTATGCATGTGTTTCACTCGTGTTTGTTTGTGTGTGGATGTTCCTGGCAGTGTGTGTGTGTGTGTGGATGTCTGTGTGTAATGGGTGTGATGTGTGTGAATGGCAACTTCTGTATTTGTGTGTGTGTGTGTGTGTGTGTGTGTGTGTGTGTGTGTGTGTGTGTGTGTGTGTGTGTGTGTGTGTGCACGAGTGTGTGCGATCTGATGCGATGTGTATCTGTGTTTGTGGAGTGTTTGCTGATTGTGGCTGGTTCAGCTGGCACACGCCGCTCAGATGGCGAGGCGGAGAGGATGGCAGGACGGCAGTCATAAGAGACATGCCCGGCGGTGGCAGTGAAACCCTCGCCCGAGCCACCCAGCATAACTCAACAGCCACCACGGGCATCCCCAAATAATCCCCCTTACATCTGTTCAGCATGAAATAACCGCTGCTGCCCAAAACAAATACCTACGCAAATGATGAGGTAGGCAAACAGGACATTATGAAACCATTGTTGAGTTATGCTGGTTGGCTCAAGTGCGGAGTTATAAATCAGAATTTTGGGCCAGAGTAAATGAGTATTCTTGTCAGTTGCCACTGACTGTAGAGGAGTTGGAGGAATGAGTTGGACATTTCATACCCAAGTCTCTTCCAGACCAGAGGAAGTGGTGGGATAGAGCTTTTTGAAGCAATACCCTCACTTTCTCAATAAAGTTTGTAATCCGATTCAACGATGCAATAACTGGGACTTGTTAGAGGGAGCAGCAGGCAATTACAGCCTATAATAGGCTGGGGATCAATAGAGGAGGGACAAAGCCGAGTTTCCAATATTGGTGAGGCGGAGAGCTACGCCGCTTGGATGACATCACCACTGGGCCCCAGCAATGAGCATACCTCAAATTTCTGCCATCGCAAAATCCATTTCAGCATATTTATAAGTAATTACATGTGTCTAATTTGATTGCTTGAGACAAGCGATACTGCTCGACGGAACTCAATCTGCGCGTATCGGTTTCCGTTTTGGAACGGCTCCCTGCTAAAACGTACACTCTCGGGCAGGGGAGCCAAGGTCATCTTATCAACCATGCCCAAGTGCATAAGACAGTGATACACGATCCTTCCCAAACACCCACGCGCTTTCTCTCTAGAAGCAAAACATTTTATTTCAGCTTAGCTTTTATTATTTTTCATTTTGCAGATGTATTTTGAAACAGATTAACGTTAAGTAAACAAGCGAAGCTCGAGAAATAAACAAATGACCTGATACAGAAATGGCTCATTGCCATTAGACAGAAATGAGATAATACATTAAAACACGTGTGTACTGTTAAGCACTTCTCTCAGTGGAGGGGGGAATTAAACAATGCCTACATGAGCACCATTTTTTGAGATGTCAGTGCTGGCAGATCAGGCATTTGTCACTGAGTCAGATGCGTTTTGGCTGGAGCTGGTGTAGACTCCTGACCCCCCCACCCCACCCCAGTCCACCCACTGCACCCAGGACCCGGGGGCTGACACATTAAGTAGATTAATATAGCGTTACAGTGGAGAGAAAACTCATTTCAGTGTGAAATTACACAACGCTGAGTGGAAAGTCTCTTTTAATACCACTTCTGCTCAGGTTCCAAGAAACAATGCTTTGCAGACACTCAAAAAAAAAATCCCCCAGCTTTTCGTTAGAAAGTACAACAACAACAACAACAACAAAAAAGTAACACCGAAATGAAATCTCTTTCCCTGATGCCGTTGCACTTTTAATTTTTAAAATGTGCGCTACAGTGCAACACCATCTGCACCATGACAGAGGAAACAGTTGTTCCTTTTGATAAAATGCAAATGAGTTGGGGAGGGGTGGGGGGGCTGTTCTCTCGAGTCCACCCAGCCCCCACTGCTCTCACAAGAGGCCTTCACAGCTGGGGCTGGCTGTCTCAGCTCATTGCCACAGCTCCGGGTCCGGCTGGCCAGCGCTCAGCACAGTAGAAGCGCTCCGATCCGGAGGGATGCAGCCAGTTGGATCTAACGTGGGGGTAAAATTATACTTGCCCCGGCAGGTCCAGTTTCACGGCTCGAGCCGCAAATCGGAGAGGAACTGGGCTGTAGCTACCGTGAGGCTCGGCTACTGTGGGTATACTGCTGCCGAGGCGAAGCCGTATGGATGCTATAAGGTCTCTCTCCCCCCCACCTGGGATTTGCATTGGAAATGCTTTAATGGGGAAGGAAGCACTATGTGCAATGCCTGGGCTTGTTAACAATGGTTGCTATGTGAAAGTGGAATACAGCAACACAAAGGGCGTTGAATCACTGTGTGAAAAAAAAGAGCCCCCTCTCTTGTGTAAGATCATTTTTTCCTTTTAAAAAGAATAACAGCATAGGCCAGAGCTGTTGAAGTGCAGATGAGATGGGATGATCAGATGATGCCGGCGTTTCTGTCACTATTCCAGCGTCAATGAAAGAGCTGCGACGCGGGCCAAGGGGGAGCAAAAAGTCTATTTTGAACACAGCTGGATCATAATTTACTCCAGCCTCCAGAGGACACGAACCCAGTGAGACTGGGAGTCAGAGGGAGAGAAAGGATGAAACTAAAAAAGATTCAAGACAGTAAAAGAGGGGGACAGAGAAAGAGGGAGAGAGAGAGAGAAACAGATAGAGAGAGAGAATTTAGAATGTATTTTTCAGACGTTAGCTCACTGATTTACAGTAGCGCATTATTCAGACTTATCTCTAATGACAGGAGATGGCAATTGAGGCAACCCTCCTATGACAGAAAATGCCAAAAATATAGATTTTTTGGGGTGGGGTGGGGGGTGAGCAGTGACACGCGCATCAGCAGAGTCTCCTTGATCACGTCTCCCAACGAGCCTGGGAACAGGTGTTTACAGACAAACTCTCTGTGGTGTCGGCGTCAGACCCCCCTCTCTCGCTCTGTCTCTCTCTCTCTCTCTGACGGCTGAGTTCTGTCAAGGCAGATGCATCACTCACACACACTCACGCCTGCTTCCTCCAAAATCCATGATATTACACCAACTCAAATTGAACACGAACACCCATAATCCCACCCCAACACACCTCCCAGGCTCCCGAGCCATGACATCACGAAAAATAGCTGTTAAGATACTGCGCCACCGCGATGGAGGCTGTATGAAGAGACGGGGTCAGGCGAGGGGAAAACACTCTCCACAAAACACACACACACACACACACACACACACCCAAAGCCCTACAGAAATGGGATCAGTGCATCTTCCACTCAGCTTTGCTTTATTTGGACACTTCACACACAGCTCCAGTGCATCCGAGCGGAGGAGGACGCTGGTTGAGGGAAGATCATTTATCACTGCGGGCCCCAAACAGCCTCGCAGCTCCCAGTGACGATGCAACCACATGTCGCTGTGTTAGCGTTGTGAGCAGATGGCCGCACATTGCGACACACCTTATGTTTCCCTGACAAAGGCCAGTGCTGCTGCTGCCGCTTGCATTCCTCCTCACCGTATTTCCATACAGCCACCGCCCAGGCCAGGCCCAGACCATAGCGTCTGCTGTCCACATCTGACCTCTCCACGCGCGGGGGGGGGGCGCCACTGCCGCGCCTGAAACTGGGCAATCTGGAGCAACGTGTTTCAAGAGGCTCCCGAGGTCCGCTCTCCGTTTCAGGGTCAAGAGAAAGGGATGGAAGGCGGGGGGATAGAGATGCAGATGGAGGGATAGAGAGAGGTCGTACAGAGGTGATGTTTGTGTAGAGGGGGAACCTGATCTTTTGTGTACCCGGCGAGTGACTCTTGCCTGGCACAGGGACGATGCTGAGCTGGAGGTGTTGTGTCAGGTTAATGAGGTAACTGTTTTTGAATGAGGTGTGAAAGGCTGTGCTGTGATAGGGAGGAATACTACTAAATAAGATAAATACTCACATCACCACCCGGGAGCAGGCCTCCGTTGGCTTCTGCCATATTCATGTAGTTGTTGTTGTTTGCAAACTGTGTGAGGGAAAAACAAAAACAAAACACATGTTAGTGGCCCTCTAAGAACGATGTTTACACAGTGACGCACACTTAAGACATTCCTTTTCTTCTGAGGGACTATGGCCACAAGCAATTAAGCTCCAGCTGAAGGAGCACACCCTAAAATAAATCCGTGCGGACAACCCTAGTAACAGTCTTCTCTGTGTTTACATACGATGTTCACCTCTGGCTCTGCTCACACACGGGCAGAGAGCCGCCGCATTACTCCATTGTGGCCTGCGAGACGCATGAGAGGCTCGGCCAATTCAGCGCAAGGTAATGAGAATCCGGGCTCAGTATTCATGCCTTATGGGATGCCAATTAAGGATGGGTTTGCATCACAAAGCAAAGGATCGAGATGCACCAGCAGGTTATTAACTTCAAGTAACCCAAGGGGTGGGGGTTGGGGGGGGTGACTCGGTCGAGTAACAAAAACAATGATGGGGGAGTGAGGACTGGAGAAGCATCCTGAGAACATGGAGCTGTTTGGGGGTCCAGACTAGTGGCTGGAGAAAGGTTTGGTGTGGATGGGCTATTTAAATAGGGCATGCTTAAGAGGGCAAATGGAGGAATAGCATGGTCCTCACAGGCTGTTCGTCCCCACACCCGCTTCACCCCATCCCCCCACACCAAACACACACACACACACACACACACACACACACACAAACACACACCCCTCGTCCTCAGGCCCGTTCCCTCTTAAACCCACACACACAACCCCCTAGCAGAATGGCAGCCACTTCCTTTCTTCTGAGACACAAATGCACTGACAGGTAGGAACAATGGCACACAGAATGAAGAATTATGGGACGGCAGCTGGACTCTGGAGCACAATGGGCCTCTCTGTGACCGAGCAACACAAACCCCAACCTACGCCAGGGGAGCGCAGGACAGAGAACAGGGACACCGAGAACTTTGGGTTGCATCTTCATGAGGAGTTTGGAGAGACAACGAGAGAGAAATAAAGAGAGAGAGAGAACGAGGACATAAGGAGAGACTCTCCCTCCACAATTTCTAGAGGCTTGTCTAAACGGAGCTAAACTAAACTAATCGTCTTTTGTGTATTCATTACAAAGACTTGCTGACAGACATAATGAATGCAAAGGAACTTGAATAAGAGGCCTGTATGCACACACATGATGGAAAAAAATGGTGTCTTATCTTTCTCTAGTCCAAACAATAGCAGAAACAAATTAAGATCAGAGCAAAATGAGAAGTGGATTAATTTATTTTTCCACCCCCCACCTATCCCTTCTTCCCCCTCTTCCTATTTTTCTTGTTCTTTTCTTCAGAGTGGTTAGTATGCGAATGTAATTACCTAAGGAACTGCGGCTAATCAACTACGAATGGTCTCCATTAATTAGTTTATGCCCTGGAGAGGGAGAGGGGAGAATCGGAGGCAATGTTAACAGCGTAACGCTAGACTGAGCCAGGACCAGTAGGCTGATGGCAGCTGGCAAAGCAGGTGGTTCCAGCCGCCTCTTACCTGGAACCATCTCTTCTCTAAACTGCAGCTCAGAGCTCCATTGCTTGGGGTCTTTAAACACACACACGCGCACACACACACCAAACAAGACTGATAACCTCTGAGAAAACATCTGTCCGGGAGTAAACCTGACAACGTCCCTCACAGCAACTCCACAGTATCCTCCTACACTCCCCCCCCCCAGCCCCCCCCGCCTACACTCTCTCCCCCTGCCATCTTGGTGAGGCTAAGTCAGTCATTCTGAGAAGTACTCGGGTAGTAATTAACCTTACGAGCGGCTTATCGGTGAAGTGCTACCCCGTCCTCCTTCGTCTTTTTAGATTACAAATTGAAGTCGCGGAGATATCCCTCTCTATTCAAACACAGGGAACATTGTGCCGATGTGGGAAGAGATAGCAAGGCTACACTCGACTCTGTTCTACTTCGCTCTCCCGCTCGTCTCTCTCTTGCTCTCTCTCTCTGTTTGCTGGGATGTGAATAAGACTTTAGTGGGGCGAACGAACAATGGCTCCCAAGCCACAGACAGAAAGATCTCTCTCTCTCTTTCTCTCTCTCTCTCTCTCTGTCTCACTGAGGATTCTGGGAAGGACAGTGGAGGCCATGAGACTGTGAATGCTTCATTTCATCCTCAATGTGGGCACTGCATAATGCTAACAGCGTGAAGGGAAGCGAATGCATATTTCTTTTTCGCTGCAGTTTGGGGGGGGTGGGGGGGGGCACTTTCGAGTAGGCTAAGGTGCCACCGTCAATCCGAAGGTTTAAGTTATTCATTAACACCATCAACATCCTCCCCCTTTTCCCACAATCCAATTACCTGCCATGTTTGGCCTCTTCGCCCCTGTGCTCGAAACACATGGCAATCCTCAACCCTCATGAATATTAACTCCAGCCTGTCCGCGAACAAATACGCGCCAATGAGCAAACGGCCTAATAGAGTGGCGAGACACAGGAGAGAGCCAAAGCCCGCTCTAATTCCTCCCACAGAGTCAGCCTTAGATAAATGACTCGAGAGGAAAGTATACAATGGGGACGCGAACCACCTTCAATGGCGCGGCGCGGAGGGGCCTGTGAGGACGACGCACCTCGGCACAAAGTGGGTTGCGTTTCGGCAGACAGGAAGCTTAATGTGTGCCTTTTACATTCCTAGACGTTCCAAAGTGGACGTTCTTTCAGTAACATTGCTGATAATGACACCGGTATCACTTCTGAGCAGCTCGTGGGTGTAGGAGATCAGGAGGACCTTGTGGAGAACATGATGAACCCTGACTGGATGCCAACCAAAGGGTCTTGCGACAAACAGTTCCTGTTGAAGTTAACATTTTTCTAGTTTTTGTGTGTGTGTGTGTGTGTGCATGCGTCGGAAATAGTCATGTTGGTGATTGGCCCGACCGGAGCCAAACGCCAAATGAAATTAAGAATGATTGGAGGGTCTCGGCAGCTAATGGCAGCTACTGCTTTAAAATGGGTCAGTGTGGACAATGAACTCTCTGTAATTAAAAAGAAAGGAACTGCAGAGCTGTGTCGGACCAAGCTGACTGATCAGTTCTCCGGCCTGGTAATAGCCTACACAACGCAAAGACAGAAAGTGCCCCAAAAGCACTCTGGTCAGAAGAAAGACTCTGCCAAATGGCCAGAGTGACCATTTAGAGAAAAGAGGAGGAAGAGGAGGAAAAATATATTTTCTGAAGCTTCAGGGGGCATTGCTTTGATACAATGCTAATAGGAACCACAAACCACAAGAAGGAGAAAGCATCACAGCCATCCCCTTCCAGAGACAAGTAATGACTTAGTCAGCCCCAAACACCTAGGCTCAGCATTCCTGGGAAGATGATTGGTACATGTACTAACTGCATCTTCCCCCTTCTCTCTCTCTCTCTCTCTCTCTCTCTCTCTCTCTCTCTCTCTCTCTCTCTCTCTCTCTCTCTCTCTCTCTCTCTCTCTTTCTTCAGGAGGTCTTAGGCTAAAGGAAACAGACATGGATCTGCGAGTGGAACTCTCTTAAGTACAGCTACAGTGGGACAGCAAGCTTTAATGAAAAGGCCCCCTCTCCATGGCTGCAATTATACAGTGTTCTGGAACATGAGAAGACAAGTATGCAGACTACAAATACGACCAACCGATGGAGGCACCAGGAGCCGTGTGTCCCTTTTATCTAGGCTGCGATGCTAACAACATATGTCCTTAGCAGTTACATTCCTTCCACTGGCATGCAAGTAGCTAATGTTCTGTGTGTGTTTAGTATTCGCTCTCTGAGGCATTTGATGTTACTGTATACTGTGCATAATTTACATACAATATCAACAAATGCAACAAGGGTCATGGTAGCTATTTCGTTATTTTGTACCGTAATCCACGGGCGGACTGATCCGAGTTTTCATTTCAGTATTTATGTCTCAACTGGACAGGATTTCATAACCTTAACAACACAGGAATATTCTTATGAGAATTGGCCCAGTGGGAAATAAGCAGGTTTTGGCAGCTATTACAACATACAAAATTATTTCAACCCTGGGGCACAAACAATATTACACCAACGTGACCCCGCCTCACCCCTAATATGAAGGAGAGGCCAGCCTGATCCTATCAGTAAATAGGCAAGGAACATGTTAAGCTTTCATAAAGCATGTTTCAGAGGCAGCAGCAACACAAGAAACAGCTTCTGGAGAGGAGGTGGTGGTGGTGGTGGCTGTTATATATTTAAAGTACAAATAAAGCACCTTGTACTGTGTGCAACATGGGCTGACTTGTGTCACTGAACTCTGTCTGTTTCATTATTTTCTCATCAGATGCTATTTCAGTTTAGGCTAGCAGGAAGAGAAATGTTAACTGTGAAACGCAAGGCACACTTAGATTCGAGCCTTTGAACAATCTGTACCACACACAAATATAGCAGACGAGCATATAATTCTACAGTGCGTTTGGCACTTCTGTGTAACAGTGAACATGTACTGTATCCAGCAAGGGGTATTCTCTCGATGCTAAAGTGTTTAAAATGTTAAAGTGAGAAGGACAGCACAATTTGCAAATCCTCAAAAAAAAAAATACATTATAATACTTAGCACCCAATGTCAACTCATACATGGCATAAACAATTGTTTATATGTGAGTCTAACACGAATCTCTAAACTAAACCTGAATTTGTGCAACTGCTCCTCTCAGCATGTCAAAACCCCAACACAGAGAAACCTAGCCCACAAACATGTCTGATAAATAGGTTAGGGAGGATTTGAAAATAAACTTCATGTTAATGCTCTTCTATTTTGAGTATCAGCGGTGCTTGGCCACTGAAAGCCCTGCACTGTGTGTGTTGAGATAAAGCATTAAAGGCTTTGGATGACAAAGACGAGAGAGAGACTGTGGAGATTGCAATATGAATGGTGGGGGCAGAGGGGACTATTTTAACACAACGCAGCAAAGAAAAAAAGCAGCCCCTTCACACAGGCAATATTTCTGAGGTTCAAACCGCCTTTGCACAATGGGTCATCTTTTAATCCACAACATTCACAAACTCTTTGGCCTCAATACTGGGGGAGGCTTTATTCCTTAAGAGCAAATTCATAGTGCTATGAGGAGATTCTTCTTTGAGGGCAGAAAACATTGACAGAAACGGACAAAGCGGGGGAAAGGGGGGGGGGGGGTCACAGTATAGATGTTTATTTTTAAATTTGTCAGTGTGGACCCCCTCTGGCTATGACTCCCATTTTGTGACACACAATATCAGGCCTTCGAGTTCCACAAATGGCTCCTGAGGGCGAATGTCTAGTCGACTAAAATAAATCGTCTGAACAAAAGTGTCCGACAAGTTACATGTGTGCTGATGTGAATATGTGGTCAATACCCAGGGAAAAAATCTGACCCCTCCAATGTGTCTACAGAGCTTGGGTTATACAGTCCCCAATGGCAGGAGAGCATTAATTATAGTATCTACCCAGCATGGTGAGAGATAGTTAAACACCATGGGGATTTCACCCCTGGCATAAAAAACTAATTCAATCAAGACCATATTCCTGGCAGAAACCTATCAGCTGCTGACAAGCAATTTTACAGTTCAGCTTGAGCCCTGCAATCACAGGGAGGCCTCTGTTTGCTGAAACCCGAGTCTCTCCCACTGATGTATTCTCCAGTCCACACACTGGAGCATAAATAGCACAGTTACAGCAGAAACCCGCGGTTTCGCGCTAACCAGGGGTAATTTGCTTTGTTTCATTTTTTTCTTCCTGCCTGCCTCAGTTTCCCTTTTATATTTGGCAGAGCTCCATCTTAAATTGCCTGAGTGACTGTGGAGGAGATGGGCACAAAAGCCCTCTGAGGAGCCTGCCTTGCACTTCCACAGGATCCCCTCCAAATTCACCCTCATTTACAACCCTGCTTGGCAGATCGGCCTTCTGGATGATCACAGAGGCCACAGAACATGAAAAAAACGCACCACCCTTTCCATACACACACACACACACACACACACACACATATAAACACACTCACGTGTTAACACATAGACACACAGACACACAAACACACGCACACAGACACACATGCACATGTTGCCGTGTTGTAGTTAATTTGTAAATGGACTCTGGTGCTCAGTGTGTCCACCCAGCCGGTTGCAGAGCCGAGTGTGATCTGCAAGCTCAATCAATCGGTAATATTCAGTTAAAAGCCAAAATCATTACACCCCTGTACTGCGCAGTCAGATCCCCCCCCCCCCCCCCCCGCCCGCAGCTGCTCTGGAGGGCTACAGAAAAGCAAATATTAAAGCTGACGCTCTCTCTCTCTCCTTCTCTTTCACACTCTCTCCTTCTCTCACACCCTCCGTTCCTTCTATAGCTGCAACAGTCAAAAGCAACAGATTAAAAACTCTCAAGAAGGACCGGCCAAAGAGTATAGAGAGAGAGAGAGAGAGAAAGAGAAGGGAACAAATGCTCTTATCAGGAACCTGGATCTAGTGAGATGACAGTTTCATTCAGCGCTCTGTCCTGATAGTCTCCTTCTGTACCTGCTGGCTGCTGTGGCACTGTATTGTGTGTTGGGAGGCCCTGTTTGCTTTTACAAGGGGCTGGAGCTGAAGGAGTTGCTTAACCCTTTCCATGAGTTTTAAAAGAGAGAGAGAGAGAGAGAGAGAGAGAGAAAAAAAACACAGCGATGAAAGAACACCTGTCCCCCTCCCCCTCTGCACACAGGGCTCTGTAAAAGGTTAGAGTGTGTTTTAAACAGCTCTTTGGTCCCTGGTCTCCATGCTTAGCGATAGACTGGGCTGGATTTAAAGGACATGTTTATATGAGTGGGTTACACACCTGAGAGAGCTCTTTATGAAATATGAGTGTTCAACAAAAAAGGGACTTTTTCCCAATGGCAAAAACACAGTGCGTGACTTAAGATGTTTTTCTTTTCTTTTTTTACTGTATTTCAACACATGTGCGATTTGTACTTTGTTTTAGAAAAAAATGTGTGTGACTTAAGACGTCTTTGCCTTTCTGAAGTTCTCACGTAGAGAGAGCTGTGTTTCAAAGGGGCTTTTGTGTCCCGCCAGCTTTTGGGGGGTTAAATAAATGAGCTCCACTGCAACGTTGAAAAGAGTCTGGAGATTGTTTGGAGAATGTACTCTGAAACCAATTCCAGTGATGAAATTCAATTTCCTTGTTTCCTTGCTTATATTAATTAAATCAAATGTTATGTCCTGGCAAAACATGGACTAGACTTTGTTTATTTCTGGAATGCATGGAATGTTCTATAAACAAACAAAATTTCACTGAAAAAATAACCAAGCCAAGAAACGCATTGCGGCTATATCAAAATTCCAACCAAACAATACTTGTTGTCAAATCTATTTCCATACCAAGAAACTGTTTTCAGAGCTTAACTATAATTGCAAACATATGTATGGAAATGAGACTAGGGTTTAGTTTCAAGAGAAGAAAGGCCCCAGAAACACCCAACTGTGTCTCCGAGCCTGTAGTGAGACTGGGTTTTAGTCTTAAGAACACCTAACAAATACCACTTTTACTGGCCTCAATGAAGCCATGGAATAGAATTAGCCTGAAAACCACCACAGGAAAAAGACTGGAGCCTCCGTTACCATTGCCTGATTGGACTGGCCTTTGCATGTGCCCACCATATTCTATCTAACCATCGCAGATTTAAGGACAACCCTCCCGGCTCTTCATCTAACCCCTACTGAAGGCTCAAGTCAGGGGCTATGGCCTTTCCGAGCAAATCCTGAAAGAAAGTGCTGGCTGATTGCAGCTTCATCTTTGATCTAGCGGGGTGAAAAGCTATTGGACCTCAGCCACAAAGGGGCTTAGACATGAGAGCGAGCTTCAGAAACATGAGGCACAGTTCCCACAATGACTACAGGCACAAGGCCCTCCTGACCCCATCAGCAAATGGCGCAATGCTTTAGCGGAATGAGATGAACTGACTCAGACAAGTGGGACATTCACCATGACATGCTAGCCATGTTCCTATGGTGTTGTTCTTGAATTATGTTACTCATGTAGGTTTTTGCCTTTGGACCACTAGAATATTTTGAAACAAAGTACATTTTAGTAGGGTATACTAATAGTATGTTGGTGTGTGTTGTGGTGATGGTGGGCAATTCCCAGTGGTGAGAGAGAGAACACAACCCTTGCAGTACAGAGATTAAGGACCGAGCTCAATGGGACATGGAAGTCAAGCTCTGGAGAAGTAAAACAGTTTTGCCCCAGCATGTGGTGTTAAACGTGGGTGCTAATGCACTTTGTTTGACAGTCGCGATCAGGCTCAGTCACTTAAGAGCAAGATGAAACCACATCAAAAAAAAGTGAGGCAGGGAATGAGGCCTCTCCTTCCTCGCAGGCCTGGTAGTGTGAGGCACGCTCCCTCTCCTCGCTCTCTCTGAACATTACGACCGGCTAATGTAGCCATCAGAGGAAATGTCTGCGGATAAGAAAGAGAGGGCACTGTGGAGGTCAGAGCGGAGGATGTAATCATCTAATCCCCGACAGTGCATCAGGGAAATGGGTGCAGGGGGACATACATAAGTATAATACACCTTTTTTTAACACAGGCACACAGCACACACACACACACACACTACACTACATTACACTACATCACATTACACCATCTTGTTGCTAGGAAGTAAAAACATGCCTCTTTAGTTACTGAACCAGATAACATACTGGAATTCAGTTAAATGTTACCATGCATGGAATGCATGCCCTTCCTTCCTTCCTGTCCATTTCAAATTGACGTTAGCATTCCATTCCAACTAGATATGTTGTTTTTCCCACATGATTTTCTTTACAAACGGTCTCCTTTAAAGTGTCCTCTCATTGATCTGTGCATCGGTGTTTCAGTGCGCATTTGTTAAAATGGCATCTGTCAGCGCTGACCGCTTTCACCACGCCAGTGCTCTGCGGCATCGCTATAATTGTCCGTGCAGTCATTTGTCGTGAAATAAACACACATCCCGTAAATGAGCCTCAAATTAAATATACATGCCATATGCTTACACCGTGGAAAGATATGCAACATATGGTCGGAGGCTGGCAAGGGGTGGGTCCTCCGCACAAAGAATACATGTCTTTCCCCATGCATGTTCTCTTGATAAGGCTCCAGTTAGTACAAACCTGACCAGTTGTTCGGTCTTTATAAATCTCAGGAACACAAACTGCTGAGTGGTGACTCATATATCAGTCTATTACACACTGCAGGGCTGACTGTATTAAACAAATGGATGTGCCTACAGCTGGAAGAAGAGAAGCAGAGGAAGGGAGCAGAGGTTATTGTCTAATTTAAATCTTGGCTCCCTTCCCAGAGCCCAACCACATTCCAATTTGTGGCTGTGTTGCTTGGCACTTCTGACAGGGGTCCTGCTGCAAATACTGTTGGGCGCCCCTCCAGAAATGTGTCTGGAAACTAACGATCAACAGGTCGCACAAAGATTAACGGTGTGAGTGGAGAAAATTAGCTTGAATTATGAAAATGCAAGGATAAGGGTGTTGTCTTTAGTTTAGTTTGTTTTGAATAGATTTTTGCTTTTGCTCTGTCATTTTGTCTCTGGAGTTTACCTATATTTTTGATGCTTTTAAACGTAACCAGGCAACAAATGGTTGAGGGTGCAAAGTAGGCTTGCAGCCACACACACACACACAGTGCCTCTTGAAGGATGCTTTTTGTAACAGTGTGTTTTATTTTTACATTACACAAATGGACGGACAGCTGTGAAGGCGGTTCTGTGGCTAAAAGTCAGACAGCTTCTGCTCTCCTGCCCAAACATTAGAGACAATTAACTATTTCAAGCACTGAGTTTTCACCAATTACCTACCATTCGTCAGTTTGACTGACACTCTAACAAAAGGATCTTGGGAGCTCGATAACAGATACACTTACATCTTCTTTTCAACACACGCAGGGGTTGTTGTTCTTTTTTTGACAAGAATTACCCCCCAGTCTGTGCTGCTAGTATATTCTTTCTGTATTTACTCCTAAAATTGTCATTTTTAAATGTTTTACATTTCAAATGAAGAGGAAGATTATGATACTAGTGTAGAATAATTACAATAACTAATCTGAGCCATTCATTTCCCATCATTATAGTGACATTTAGAAAGCTGGCGAACAAAGCCGTACTAAGGATTTATTCAGATATGCAGTGAAATTATTCCATTCCTTCAATGTGGGGAGACAGCTCAGAGATCAAAGGCACCTGCAAAAAATGACAACCCTTAAGAATTACTGGAGTTGGTCCATGTTTCAGAAGATTTCTTCTTTTTGTGAGGAGAAAAAACACACTGCTTAAAGACCAATGCATCTGTTATAAACTACACAGAAATGGCACTTCTTTTTTGATGATGCAAATGTTCTAGCAAGCTCCAACCAGTTGGAATGCTTCCCACTGTGGATTTCCTGCAGGATAACAACACGCTACTTACATTTTCCACCACACTTTTCTGCACTGAGGTATGTGTCAATCACATTAAGTCATAAAGCCAGTTTTTCAAATACACATTACAACCACAAGCCAGGGTATGGATATGTAACGGAAAAACCAGAGTCATGATTTTTCCCACTTAAATTGCCTAGGTGCAATAAAACTGGCTCCAAAGACTCCTCCCAGTAAGATGGTTTTGGGCTTCAAATAGGACTCCTGTCAGGTTTATCTATGGTGGGGAATAAAATGACTTTGACAGAGGGACAATATCCTCTGAAGGAAAAAGCAATGGACCATATGTGGTGACTGAATGCTCAATCTAGTGCTCATTATAATCCTCCCGTGTCACATCACTGATGTGATTTATTTACATGTGGAGGCAGACATATTTCAGGCATATTCTGCTTTTACACACAGCCAATTGTATAAAACGTTTACTTAAAAAAATATATTTGGTTTTGATCGAAGCAAATGTACATGTTCGCCTGGCAGATTTTTATCCCATTTTCAAGAAGAAGAGACAAGAAACGGGGCCAGTGACACATCCTGTACACGAGTCTCGACCTCTATTTTAGGGGCAAGTGGGAACTGTACTGTGGGTTTCTGCATTAGAAATAAATGGGTTTCGCGCCAGATCCACACACGATGCGACGGACCAGACCCCATCAGACTAACCCCCCACCCCACCCCCACCCCCACCCCCAGCCCTGATCCTGGGCACACACGTGAGAGGCACTCGGCTCCATTCGTCTTCATTAGACTCACGCTTGACCCGCTTCTCCACATCTCCGCCATGCCCGAGCTCTTCAGGGAGCCGCGCATGTGTGTCCTTAGCGATGTTAGCCTAGATCTCCACGGAGCGCCGGCTTGCGTCGCGCCACAATTGCAGATTTAGACAATCACGACTGGGATGTCGGCATGTTGAGATTGAAACAGAGCTAGTGTAGTGGTTGACACAGTGGGTGCTGGAGAACAGGAGAACATTCCAGTTATGTCCTGGAGTCAAAGGGGAAGGGGGAAAAAAGAAGAGATTCTACCTGTCATTCTGCCATCAGCCAATTTATTGTGAAATAGATAGTGCTAGATTTACTGGACACATAGGAAGAATTAATCTCTCCATTCATCGCTGCTGAAGAGATCGACCCAATTAGGATGCAGGATTGGCTGTCAGCTCTTGAGGTTTTGCATTTCTCTGATCAGGAGGAACCGCAAGACATGTTTCCCGCTGGCCCTGATAGAGAAGAGCAGATGGAAGCGATGCAGGTTTTGCCCAGCGTGATCATCATGTCTTTTACCTAAATCTGCAACGTCTGGATATCCATCCCTGCAATTCGGTGTGACTTGATTGACTACAGCACAGAGGCTGCCCTTGGATAGTTCTCCTGCACTTAGTAATTGAGTGGGGCTTTTATTTCACTGCCGTTTTTCTGCTGATAACTACAAGTGTCTCCTTTAATGTATTATTCCTTTTTATGGGCTTCACAAAAGAGCAGATTGCTCAGTGGCCGAAAAGAAAAAAGATTCCACGACATTCATCACTGCTCGAAGGCATTCCAATCCCAATGATTTCAGATGATCACTTATAATCGTTCCGGTAACCAGGTGCCACGTTAGATCAGGGGACACTCATAGTGGTCAATGTAGAACTGTCAGGGACAAAACTGCATGGCACATCAGATCAGCTAGAGTTTTCTTCCCAGGGTTCACTGCGTATGACTGTCCATCAATCTGTCGACTTATTTGTGTAATCAGTCAGTCACTTCAGCAAGGGCTTGAGCTCAATCGGCGTCGGCCTAATTGAAGCCATCATTATCAGCTGCCTCTGGAAATGGGCTAAGAAACCAGGGCTAATGTTGACTCTCACTCCCCCTGTCCACACGTGTATACAAAGAGCAACAGTTCAAAATGGCAGACCTGTCTTCAAGGGACATTCCATCACCGGCGATGACAAAACAGATCATTCTTGTCACGTCAAAAGGATAAGAAGACAGAAATCAATGAACCGGTTTTCAATGTGCTGGAATTAGAAGCAAACAGGAGTGACCCAATTTAAGTAGTCACTACTAGTCAAACCACCCCATACCATTTTTGGCATAATCACCGCATTATAACCTATTTTAATCCAGGTTGTTTGCATTAACATGTATGAGTGGAATAACATACAGTGCTATTACCTCCACTGTACAAAGATAAACATTATAAATGCACTCATAAAGTCCTCACATGCCATGTAATCCCACACGGGTAATTTTGAAATGAATATTCTGGCTTTTGAGGGGTGGGTTCTTTGCCAACAACAGCAGTAGTAGCATCAACGAAAAAACCACAGAAGTCTCCATGCACGGCTGCATTTTTAGAAATGCGTCCATTCAGATCTCATTTAAGTTTATATGAAATAAGATAGGGGCCCTTTTTATGTTCCAAAATATTTAACTAATGCTTCGGGGGCACGATTTGTCATTATTATGCAGCATGGTCACCTAACACTTAAAACAAGATCCTTCTAGATTTTAATTAAGTACTGAGGCACATCCCAAGGGGGGCCGTTTGGCAAAGAAAGCCACTTTGATTTATGTACTACTTGTGTTGTTGCTTCTTGAGGCTTGCCTGTTGTGCAGAGCCTAATGTTAAAAATATGGATAAACCAATTGTTCTTATTTGTTAATTAACTCCTGCAATATTTCAAGAATGCAAGAATGCTGTTGTTACCAATCTCCTGTACTGTTAAACAGAAAAATGCTTTACATCACTGTTGGGAAATGACTCATAGGAGTGTGAGAGAACGCCGTTAGGAAAGCGGTAGCAGCAATCGTACGGAACTGATTGGCTTTTAAAACACTAATTAGCTCTCAACCTTCGTGGCCACCCAACTGGATCAGACTACTGTGAGAATACAGACTAATGAATTAGTCAAAACATCATGTACACTTTAGATTCACACTGCCCTGTGTCATGATCCCAAAAAGCAAACATATTCGACCAAATTACAAAAAGAAAAACTGAAGCATTCTGATGAGTGTTCAAATGAATCTGAAAGACAATGCCCAATAGATAGATAGATAGATACTTTATTGATCCCCAAGGGGAAATTCAATATAAGATGTATAAAGCCAGAAGAGCTCAACGATTCTGCACATGATAATACTGTAATAATGATGGCTATGGTATGACTTCCATGTGACATTCATTCCCCTCATTAGATGTTGCTTATGGATGATAGGCCACACCCATCTCCCACCATGTCATATACAAGTAATGTAGAAAGGATAATACTAGCTATTCTTCACTGTTCTGGCAAGTGCACAATCTTGATAGCCTTTCATGCTTCACAGAAGCACTATGTCTTCATTCCATTTGTCCTAACTACTTCCAAGACCAAAAAAATGCACAAAGATAAAGTGCAGATAATAACTTAATTGACTCCATCATTACAGAGTATACAGATGAATAAGCTTTATTTTAATTTATGACCAGAATAGACCGTCATTGAGGCAATTATGAAAATAAGGCATCAGAGTTAGCATCCCCACCACGCTCTCTCTCTCTCTCTCTCTCTCTCTCTCTCTCTCTCTCTCTCTCTCTCTCTCTCACCTCTATGTCATCTCTGCATGTCAGCTCATCAACACTACGCTTACTTCTATTAAGATTGAAAGTATTACTATTCAGATTAGTTTCACTTTATGACAATTACACGGGCTGACTCAGGCTGTTTGAGGAGAGATTTAGACCTTGGCGAATGCCTGAATAAACAGGGTTGTTTCACTCCATCTGTGACTGAACATCTGGGCCAAGAAAACAGGAGGGGATGAATGCCTTCATGACAGTAGTTTATTAGGGCGGACATGCTACGTAATGGCTCTAAAACAATACCCCATTGAGCTGCAGGAGCCTTGGACCTAACGTGGAGCACATGATCCATGCTACTGTCCAAGGATTACAGGCGGACTGCTGTGTGCAACGCTACTACACGCGGTGACCTCTGCAGCACGAGGCTAGAGATCTCAAAGCACAGCGAAGATGTTTGTCTGACATGGAGCAGAGCTTTCACCTTTGGCTCTGACTTTGAGGAGTATTAAGGCAATGCAGCACAAGCTCTGCTATATCCTACCTTCAGAGAGGGAGGGAGGGAGGGAGGGAGAGAGAGAGAGAGAGAGAGAGATCAGGGGGAAAATATACTAAAATAAATATTTCCCTGTTCAAAGGTGCGCACTTCCAATTCTAAAAGAGGCAGAGGAGGTGACTGATCTACCTACAAAGGGCAAGCGCAAGACACTTCAAAGGCCGGTCAAAACTTTACCACCCCACCCCCAACGCTAAGAGGTTGTCTCCGTACACACACTGTCCCCTAACACCTGTGAAACTAAAAGGCGCTGCAGCATACAGTCTTCCTAACCTCACGCCAGGGGCAGAGGGAATCTTCCTGAAAACACGGCTGTGATAAGGGGACTCGTTCCGATTAGCTCGTGTGACTTGTGAAGGTCAGAGCAGCCTGGCTGAATGGCCACAAGCTTTCATAAAACCATGCAGCGTATCATTATTTTCACAGTCTTTCATTATGGACGGTTAACCTTGGATAACTCTGAAGTAATGCTTTAATCAACTGCCTGTAATGTCTTTGATACAATGTAATCATTCTACCTCTCTCTTTCAGGAGAGCTTTCATGGGGGGGGGGGGGGGGGGGGATTTGTGTTTTGTGAGGATATCAAAAGATGAAATATGGAGCAAGCAGAGCAAATGGTTACTGTTGATTGACAGGGAATTTACATCAGTTTCACAGGGAAATCAAAGCCCTTGTTACAGGAAATCTCCCACCAAATATCCTATAAAAGAATATCCATCTCCATCTGTAGTGGTCTACAGCCACAGACATGTGGTAATGCAACAGAATACACTTATTCTGATACTGAATACAGGACAGTCAGAATCCTGCGCTTAACTGTAGATCCTGCCAAAGTCTCTACATGGAGATTTACTGAAACCCACAGCCCCTGCCTGCCCCTGATATCACCAACAAAGTGGTGCCATGTCCTGAATACCAGACGAATAAAAAAGGTGGACCTGATAATTCACTCGGACACTCAGACAATTGTAAGTGGAAAATGGCACGCCAACGACAACACCCCCAAATCAACACCTTGCTTGCTTGTTCTTATTGCTTTCATCATTTTAGCAAACAACCGAGGGGCGGTCACCTCCAAAGTCCACCTGAATGGCCTCAAATCAAGAGCGGATGAATGGAAGAGGAGTGGAGCCAACTACAGGGTGACTTTCTGCGTCTCCTCCCTCGACATCAATACGGCATTGAGAGAGACAGAGAGAGAGAAATAGAAAGAGAGAGAGAGAAAGAGAGAGAGCAGATGGAAGCCAGCTGCAATGTGGCTCTAATTGGGCCTTTATTAGAACATCCTAAACGTAACATTCAATTACATCCAGAGGGAAAGGGCGGGCTCACTCACTCCTTTTTTTGTTGAAGATACTTTTGAGGCCAGTAAAAATCACATCAGCAATGAAGCAATCACTGGACAATTTTTGGAAACTGTCTACAAAGCAACCACTCCACGGTTTTAATGTGCGTATGAAATAAATATCAGAGTTGGGCCTGGTACAGTATGAGAGAAACCATATGTCTCCAGGCCGAGAGACAAGAGCTGTGCAACTTTTTATCCCCTCTCTCTTTCCCTCTGTTGATTTTATGCTTTTTTAATGTCTTCTCTATATTTTTGCTCACTAATGAAAATAATGTATAAATGGAGCCCAAAACAATGTGCTATCAAATTTAAAATTACTGGCAGTGGACTGAAAATGTATACTCTGAACACAAAATACTTTTATGTGGGACGAATGGAAAATGTCATCCAATGCTACATGTATATTAAATATTAAGGTTGTGGTACCCATGAGGACATGCTTTGGTCATTCAGTTCCTCTTCTTCAGTGTTTCCTCTATGTTGATTTGGTAGTGGCAGCCCCCCACGGTTTAATTTTCTTCCCCTATCTATCAGAAATGGGACAGACGTACAATAGTCGCAGTTGCCTTTCAAAATTCATTGTGCAGACCTGTTGTAGATTCTCCAAATATACAGCTCAATCACAACTGAAAATAATGGCTCATTGTGTGTGAATAGAGGTGAATACATATAATTGTTTGTGTTGCAGCCAAGTGTCAGTTGTCAGTTCCATGGGACGGGGGGACGGATTTCGGACAGGCCTTTCCCCACTGCTTAAAAAAATCCTAGAGGAAACACTGTTCTTTAATATTGCAGCTTTCCATATATTTACCCAAGTAACCTAGAGTTGATTTAGATCATTTGATCCCACTCTTGCCAGCACTTGAGGCCAAGCCAGGTTTAAAGTGAACAACTACAACACTGTTTACTTTCTTAAAAGATCAAACTTCCTTCTCAGACAGATCAACGTTTGTGGTTCAAAGGAATGGGCTTCAAGGGAAAACATATTGTAAACAAAATAAGGCTTAAGTCCAAACGTCTTCGTACAACGTGGCATAAAGCTAAAGTCTCTCTTAATGACACAGTATTATAGCTACAAGCTGGGGAGCCGAAAGCAACAGCAGCAGCCTCAGTGAGAAAGATCTGCCACTTAATTTAACATAAATTATGTCGAATTACAATCCTGGGGAAAACAAAGGACCTCAGACTTATCAGCCTAATGCACTTCTATAAAAGATCCAATTAAAGTCTGCCACAGTGTGCTGGTGCTTTTCCCATTTATATTAGCTTTTGTGAAGACTATTAAACTTTATTTATTGGGCGAGGATGACTTTGAATGCCATGGTGTTAATTCTTTAGTGGGACAGGATTAGCAGATTTTTGAACCATGCACTGTGCTGTTGCTACAGAGAATATTATGATCTTTGAGGTGGAAATGTGTGTGTGTGTGTGTGTGTATGTTTTGGGGGAGTGGAGGGGGCAAATCTATAATATCTTTAGGCTGTGACCTTTCAAACCAATAGTGAACACACATGGTTGTCCAATTTCCATAACACTAACTAACGCTGGAAAGCTCCACCTCCCAGATAGGCAAATTTGTGTGATGGGCTGGAGAAAGGATGATAAACATGAAACAGGACCTGTTTACTAATGGCCAAGTGCCTTTAAATAATGAGCTTTTATTTTTTCCCCCTATGTTCCTGGTCCACCAACAGCGAGGTGATTTAACCATAAAGTAGCACTGTTATTGAGGAACAGTATGGCGTTGCTGCCGTGGTTCATTTCAATATGCCCTCTATTTGAACATTCAAATAAGCCTTATATTTACTCCCATTATCTGGGCTCTTTGCTCAGTGAGCCTTATGAATATTTGCACACCTGCTGCCATTGTCACTCCCTAAAGGACAACCTGGTGGCACAAAGCATTATGGGAATGTGTGCCTCGGCTACAGCCAGCCCCTAACAAAGAACTAATGAAATAATCACCCCAGTATGCTTCTCTTTCATCTGACATGTATGTGAGACCCTCCATATTTCCCTGTTGAATGCTGCACGCAAATGAAAGCTGATTATGCACTCGGGTCAGTGGTCTGCCCATTTGCAAATGAATACCAAAACAGTGAGTAATGACTGTATCTTGGACGAGGTAAAGGCTGTTCACGACAATGGCAGTATGGGTCACAAACATAACTGAGGTGAAAAAAAAGATCTAGATGTCAATAACGGCAAGACAACATTTTGGCTCTTGGGTTTCAGAAGGAAAATCTTCCACCCCTGTGTGCTAAGAGAGGGTTGGGGCAGATTTGGGTTTGTAACCCAGGGGCTGGGAAGGGTTTCCATTATCATGGCTTTGTCTTAACGAAAGCTCTTAAATCTCAGGTTACTTCCTGTTGAGAACAATAAAATTCTACTTTCTCAGGCCATTAAGACTTTAATGAAAGCAGAGCCTAGTGTAACGGAGTTGTCAAAAAAATCACTGTGGTGAGAGAATGGCTAACCATTTAAGTTAACCATTTTGTTGTTAACCAACATGTGTTTAGAAATATGTACAGGTCTTGAAACAGAGCCTAAAATATGGCAATAATGTGATTGCTATACCAGATGTAACTATATCCTAAAGCAAAGAAATATGAAGGTCACTTATGAGAGAGAGAGAGAGAGAGAGAGAGAGAGAGAGAGAGAGAGAGAGAATCCAATTGTAATTTAATATATTTATGGAAACTAGGACAGTAGTTTGGCAAATCATAGCAATCACTAAGCTTACATGTTTTTTTTCTGTATCTAAGGGTGGAATACCTTGGGTGTCAAATATAATTTATCAACAGATATAGTACTTCCAAATAAAAGAGGCACAGTGCAATACTACTGATACCAGTGGCATTGCCAATCCATATGTATAGAGAAGTCAGTCTATTTTTGTCTCACATGTTCTCAAGGAGAGCTTAGTGACTATTTCAGCTGTTCAAGATGAATGTTTCTTGTCTTTCATGCTCCTGTCTCTAACACACACACACACACACACACAGATGTGTTAGAGTGGTATAATAAATAGTGGACTGAAGAACGGATGGTGTGTCATGATAAATGGCTGTAATACGACACCAAGCCTGACACCGATTCTTCAGCACTACAGTCCTCTTATCTAAACTGCAGTCACACGTGTTGGCACCATCCACTACTGCAGGAGGCTGTCAGAAGATTCCAGAAGATATCATAACATGGGTTTCCACATGTCTCCAAATTCTCCTTACACTAAGGCCTCTGGGATGTTGTTTGAGGAAAAGACGACGCCTATTCAATTTATGGCCTGCCATGAGATTAAACATGCTCTTTATGAGATCTGATCAAGCTAATGGGCTGTGTCAGCCAAAGATTTACATATTCAGCAGCATCCCTGATGCACATTATCGAGATTACACCAAGGGGCCATATCACTGCTTCTCAACAGTGGAGGGGGAAGACCATTGTTTTTGGCAAGTGCATTTACATGTGTGTCACTATATTTAGAGGTGCATTGGTATCTTTTTGTAATGTTCTAAAAATGATCATTGAGGGATGCATATACATTGGCAGCTACGCTATGGGGTGGTTTGTTGTTAGATTTATTAATACAACTGCTGCATGCAAAATGGCCTTGGTCATCTACAACCACAGGAGGATTAAGTATCATCTACCAATTTGTTCAGCATAACATCTCTCATGGCCTGTCAGTAAAATAAGCCTGCTTGGCTTCAGCTGTTTCAGGGAAGACTGAGTCCTTTGTCCTGAAGGGTACAATCACATTAGAACACAGGTTGATCTTACAAGACAAAAAAAAATGGATCAATATGAACAACAGCAGAAGCAACTTCATTGGATTTTATTTCAGTGCTTTCTGCACAGATGTGGTGGGCTGCAACAGTATCATGCCAGCGTTTATCAGAGTGTGATTCGATATGAAGGTCAGCTTAGTGGACTGTGTGTACTGCAGATCCAGTGAAAACAGACCCCACTGCGGGTGTCACGGCCACAAGTCTTGATGTCAACAATTTCTATATCTGTTCATCTTTATGGAACACGATACCGCTGATGACATGAAGGCCGAAAAACATTATACAATAGCTGGTCTTTCAAAAAAACAACGAGTGCTGTCTGCTCAAAAATAGGAACCCATTTCATGATTAATCAGCCTCTGCATCTGGTGTACTCTGTTGTTTATGAAAGCCTGAAATGTCATTTCAGTCCTGCAAGTATCCCATTGTTCTTTTGCTTCAGGGCCACCAATCTCTTTACACCATTACAAAGGCAAATATACACTATCACTCAAGTGTCTGAGCATGGCTCCCATGGCAACATCACTGCTGTTGTTCAAGGGTTGTCAAGGAAGCTCTTCCTTCACAGGAGTTAAAAAGAAGCTATGGGGTGTGGTCAGAGAATAAGGAAAATAACACTTATGAATGTGAAAATACATGTTTCGTGGCACACATATCTGTGTTCTGTTTGACTGGAAGTGTAACCTAATATAGTTGAAAGGCTGGAAAAGCAGAAAGAGCTGTAAGGAGTTTACCTTTTTCCAATGAGAAAGCACATTTAATAAACATGATGAAACAGTCTACGGACAAGGGGTGATTCAAAAGGTTCAGAGCATACAAAACAGGTATTCATTTCTACCGTGGAAAAAAAGGGCTTCAGCAAGGAGCTTTGGTTTCATCAATCAGGCCTCAAAAATAACTAAGTAAGCAGCTTCTCAAGGTACCTCCATTTAAAGTTGTGTTTGGATATGTTTAGAATGTGTGTGATGAAATGGCACCAGCTGCGTACACTGTCGGCATTGCACATGCAGCTCAGTGTTTGGAGAGGACTTTAACCCTTTCAATCCTCATCTCACAAAAGGCCCAGAACAACGGATTGAATGGGGGGTAGGTGGAAGAAGAGGGTTATTGGGGGTTTGGATGGAGGCACTGTGAATTTTGCCTGGGGTGGGTTTACAGTGGAAGAGGCTGTAATTTAACATCACTGATGTCTCCCCCGCATTTCCTTTTAGCTTTGTTTTCCATGCTGAGGCGTGAAACAATGCCAACCAAAGTCCTCACAATCAAGCTTTTGTCTCTGCCAAAGCAGCGTATACAGGGGGGCCCCTCTGACATCTCTTGATAACCACAGCTGCTTGCTCCATCCTTGCATGTTACACTATCCACAAATCTCCCAACAATGGAGGGGGCTGGATTGTTTTACTGTAACAGTTGGTGCAGCTCCACGTTTGACATCAAGTACGTTTTTTAATAAAAAAAAATGTGCTTCCCTTATTTATTTGGTCTACTCTAATCCAGTGAAAGCAGGGGAAATTAGTGCATGCACTGTACAGAATTTCAGAGGTAATTTGTCATATTTTTATACAGGCACCATCTGCTCTGATAAATCCTCCATGGTACACACTTTCTGACACAAAGTCCAAAGAGGTTGTCATGGAGAAAACTCCACAAAGAGAATCATCTATGCTTGTGTAACTAAATGACGGTGATCATTAGAGAGAGAGAGAGAGACAGACAGAGAGAGAGATGGCTTTCCACCTGCTAATTTGGCTCATACTGAGCCTTTTGACTCCAACTGAACTAGTTTTAAAAAAATGAGTTATCAAAATATTGATGTGTTTGCTCATATGCCTTTTAACAGTCTAACCCACATGCAAAGCATCTTCATAAGCGAGCAGAGTGCACTGTAGTGCACTAACTAAAGATACAAGCAGTAATGGAGTCTTTAATATCTCTTGGACAACTATCTTGATTGAATCCTGCCTCGACTGATTCAGCAGTGCTGCACTTAAAGAGTATCTCAAACTGAAGAAAATAAATGTGCCTATTCATGTGAAAGGGCCAGTCAGTGCAGTAAGAAAAGTCTAACCTTTCAAAACCTTTCACTAGCATTTAAACTGAACTGTTTTAAGAAAATATACTAGTGCCATACTGTAGATCCAAACTCTACATGTTCAAAATAAGTAATGTAACATATACATTATTTTACCCCTATGAGGTAATTCAACATCAGCCCATGGCATGTCCAGGATAATATGGGCAAGTATTCCTTTAAGTATCTCAGAAGTGAAGCTATTCTCTTGTAAATTTCTCTGACTACAACCACATGTTCTCTGTATAAACCAAAGGGCCAGTAAAAACCGCAGCCATTACGCAGATAAATTGAGTTCTGGTAGAATGTAAGACTGCGCACAATTAAAAAAAAAAAAACACCAAACTAATCACTGAATGAAAGGGGTTTTCTGTTTGAATGCTCCTGAACATTGCTCTTATTGTGTTGTGGCCTGCAAAGAGAATAATGTAGAAGGACAAGCCTTTCTTACCTGAAATATAATTAATTACCTTTCATGTATCAGAATTAATGACCTCAGCTTGCTCAGAAGTTATAAAAATGAGCTATACTAACATTTATTCAATGACTAAATCCAGAATGTAATAATATCCATACAAAAGAAAGTTGTTTTGACTTACAACCATGTACGTTTATTTGCAGTTGGTGTCTTTGGATGTTGAACCTCATTAAGTTTGAACTACTCATTGTGACTGCATGTGCAACAAAATCTCATTTAATGTTTTGAAACACTGACTGCACAACTTCATTTTTCTGTCATTTAGGCTACATCACAGCCCTTTGGGAATGATGTAAGATTGTTTGTGATAAGCACAACTGTTGGCGTCCCAGTACAAGCAGATTTCTGTCAAAGGATAGACTCCACCTTGCATGCAAAAACACACACAAAGACAATGCTAACTGGACACATAATGTGAGTAACTAATTGCTTTGGTTTGACTTCCTCCCTGTCTTCATCCCTTTCAACCCCTCAAATCCCTTATGAGGCAGTAAGATTGATTAGACAGTTTGGGGTAAATAATGTAGTGGTCTCTGGAAGGTATGCTGATGATGTGATGACTCAACATGACCTTTTGATCAGTTTTAGTTGTGTTATGATTGAGCACCCCCCCCCCCCCCCCCACACACACACACACACACACATACACACACACAGCACACCATTTATGTGCTAACTCAACACATACCCTGAGAGAATCTGAACTGTTTTTACATTTCTCCCCTTTTGACATGTGGACAGATTTGAGATCACATGTAGGCCTACTTTGAAAGTAGGCTATATGCTTGAAACGTGAGGTCATATTAACTATATAATGACACACATTGGTTTATGATTATTGTAAAGAGAGCTGATGACTATCACAAGCAAATTTGCATGCATATGCATGCCAACATAATCATGTTGTTCGCATTGAGATACTCGAAGAAACCAAACTTGTTTACGACTCAAAAACGCTTTACACACGGCCTCATTATGCAAGCTTAATAAAACCATTATAACTTCCACATTACCACATAGCTGAATAACTTTTACAAACCCGTAAGGGATATGACTAATAGGCCTACATAATATGTCAGGAAACAAAGAACAAGAAACGAGAATGACAGACATGATCAACTACACTTCTAATTCGGTGCAAATAAGCTACTGATAGCAATTTGTTTCTGATAACAATGACTTTTTACATGAGGTTTGACATCTTACTAACCTAGCCTACATATCAAAAGAGCAGGTTCTAGAGGCAATGGCCTGCACAGGCAACTCGTGTGCACTCTCATTTATGCCTATGACAATTTTCACATTGAAAATGGCATGTGATGCTACCGACAAGTGCAAGCGAATCCAACAAAGTATTAAACTGCTGGCGCGAAGATACTGTATATTGTTCATCTGTAAACTTTATCGAGTTTAATACTAACCTAATGCACTTTAACGTCATGCCTTCTGTTATTCATTATAACGTGTTTATAACTAATTACAATTGACGAAGAACATCGTTATTTAGCCTACACAGCCCTTTTACCAATCTTGTAATATGAGCTCTCCTATTGACAAGTCTTTGTTTTGGGTCAAACTATCGATTTCAAACACATTGTAAACCCTCCAAGTTGAGAGGACCTTTTAGATCTGTACACCTATAATAGCCATGAATTGAAAATTAGGCTATGTTCCATCACGAAGTTTCAAATGCGCCCCCTCCATTCCGAACAACAATAGATTTTCGGTTAGAGGTTTTACTTTGATACAACATAGGCTACTCCCGAACCAATAATTTGAACCACTTGTATGTCTCCCTAATTGTCCGTTTATTACACTGCATCCGAGCATGTTATAATAGTGACATCATACGCTAATACTTACACTTCCACCTACCATAACGAAGTCCCTGACCTAAGTCTTACACTATAACAATGACAAAATGAAGTGCCAATGAAGTTTGTATGGCCGAAAGATAGGTTAGGCAGAGCCTCCAGGTTATCGGACATCTATGCACTCTTAAACAGAACTGTTGTATCACAGCAATAACGAAGGAACAACTCAAACTGGTCTGCGTGTCAAATATCAAACCTTATCCCAGCATCCGCGAGCATGTCGGTTTATCGGACGGAACACAAATCAACTTCAACCCAGCAACGACGCGCTGTGCTAGTCCCACAAATACTCACAGTCCACGGTGCAAACAGAAAATATAGCCATCTCACCTTATTATAGTTGTAATAGCCCAAACAGTGGGAAAAATCCAGGTTCTGTGGATCTCCAGGAATAGAATTCCCTCCGGCAGCCGGGTAAAAGCGTACATCCATGATGTTTCTGTGTGTAGAGCGCAGCTGTACAATGAACTGAGCTCAATTTGTTTTCTCTTTTTACAATCCACGCGCAGTAAGCAATGGAGAGAGACGAGCAGGCTGTAGTCGGGACGGTGCGGGACAGCTCGGGGAAAGGGAAAGGGGCGAAGTGAAGTTTAGGTAATCCTCTTTCACTGGCGTTTGTTGGTGCTCCTGATTTAAAGCCTAAAAGCAATTGTGTGATGTTAGACCTTTTCCTAGTGGGTTGGGAATTCTGTTCCAGGCCACGGTGTTTCAGCATGCACATATGAGCAGCAGCTGTACACAAAGAAGCCACGCGACCGGCAAAAGAGACTCCACAGTCCTGCCTGCTGGTGTGCCACAAAACAAAATGGAAAAATACACGGTGACTATTACGAATCTACAAAAATAACCACTTTTCGCTGAAACGTAGACTCATTCAAACTATTCCCATAGTGATAGCACTGTCTTCTGCCCGTTAAGGTCCATGCGTATCTTGTTATTTAAAGTTTTTTAAAACTTGGAGAAGTTTGTCCTATGGTTGCACCAGTTTCAATTACATTAATTCCCTCTGTGGAAGTCCCGCGGTGCGGATTGTGGTTATCCCGCTAGTTTTGTCCCTTCTTAGCTTTCAAATGGTGTTTTACACTGAACTGACTGGAGGTAACCTTCACAATCAGCTCCGTGCCACTTCTTGACGCGCTCAGTTTGTAAGCATAATGAACAAGGGGAACATGCGGAGAAGTAGGACCACTCCCCGGGCACCGCTCGCCACTCCCCGTTCTGGGAGATACACAACTGTGACACTTCGTGTAGCACTAGTGTGCTGTGATACAGAGGTTTCAGACTTTGATACCCTCGATCGTTTTAGCTGGACTGGCATGTATAATCACAAACGGCGTCAACATCTTTTACATCCAGTCCTTCTGGGAAAACTGTCCTATGCATACAAAGCACATACCTACACCAAGAAAGAAACACATGTTATATAAACGTGTCACTGTTTTATGTCAGAGTGATACCTACTTGAGGTGAGTGATAAAATATGTAAGTAGAGTAGTAGAGGTAGTTACATACAACAAGATATTGTGTGTACTGATAAGCACAAGTAATCACATGGTTGGCTTCACCAGACTCCAGTTCTGCAGGTGGAATTTACATGTGAATGAGAAACTTACTCTTTCTGAATACACAGCATCTAACATTGGTTCTACAAAACATGTGTAAGTAGAACAACTAAAAGTTGTTTTCACTACTACTTCCTTCATAGTAGACTAATACTTTATTTTGTTCTCATTAAGAAACGTTGATGAATTCTAAATTCACCTTCACAAAGCACAATGGGACACTTCTGATGACTGAACATACGGTAAGACTCAGAACACACACATAAGTTCAGGGTATTTAATGGGGGGCAATTAACAGCTGAAGAAACATCATATTGTGCATATTGAACTGAGGGAAGCATAGAAATGCATGAAACAGGGACACTGAGTCATTCATTTAATCATCTATTTAGGTTACTGTGTACAGTGGTAAAACCTGAATTCAGCAGAAACACAGACTGCAGTGCAGATATAAATGATACGCATTAAAGACATGTTTACAGCATCTGAAGTCATAAAGACAATTTAACAAGCCTGTGACTATACAGTTTTGTTCTACACAGAGTGGATGCGTGTTCAATACATTACTTGCACAAAGCTAGACAAGTTCTTTGTTCACCACAGAAAACATGTCTGAACAAAATTTTACATAAAACTACATATGCAGTGAGTCGAGTTGCCACAGGAAAAAATGAGCTCAAAGCCGCATGTGTTCAACAAGCCAAGCCAAACAGCTCTCTCTATTGAAATAGCATGCTGGCCTTCCGCAGAATGACCACAGGGGGCAGAGGAATTAAAAAGTAAAAGGATGTCTTTACACTTTATGACTTTGTGAAGCCCCTGGGATCATTAACTGTATTCTGACTATTGTGGTTTTACTCACCGACTGATCTGTCCTGTTATACGTTTCATTAAGGTCCACTGGCAGGAGGTGCAGCACCCTATGGAATCTAGGGTCAGATAAATTATTGGAGCTGGTCTACCCACACTCAGATTTTTCTGTTTTATTTTGTACTGGTATACATATGAGGGCTAGGAAAAGACACACAATGTTGTTAATTTCACATGTAACTATAGTGACGAGGATAAATAAACTATGAGAAATAACAAGAGAACTAACCTGAACCAGACAAGTAAAAATAGGTACACAGTTAGTGTGGGCACAAACCATTAAATGAAAACAGTTTTTGATTGTTTATGTAATATCATAGAGGGGCCAGTAATGGTACTACATTTCTCCTGTTGCCTGAAAAACAGATGTCCCTCTCTAACCTACAACCAGGGGTTAACACAATGCTTTGATCAGATTATGCTGTCCTTGATACAAAGACACACATTTCAACTCCCACCTAGCCCAGTGCCCTCTGACCAGAAGGTTAAGTATATTCCTTCAAATGTTTGTTGACTTTAAGGTAAATTTGTGTGTGTGTTTGGGTGTCTATGTGTGGGTGTGTATGTGTGTATGCGTGTGTGTGTGTGTGTGTGTGTGTGTGTGTATGCGTGTGTGTGTGTGTGCGTATGTGAGTGTTCATGTGAATGTGTTGTTGTGTATGTGTACATGTGTATGTATGTATGTGTGTGTGTGTGCATGCGAATGTGGTTGTGTATATGTGTACATCATGTGTATGTATATGTGTGTGTTTGTGTGTGTGTGTGTGTGTGTGTGTGTTGTGTATGTGTGTTTAGTGGAAAGGTAATACATTTTCCGTTTCCAGCATTTTCCGTGTCCATGTTTGTTTACAGTATATGCACATGCCGTGTTTGTCAAACATATTGCAGAAAGATTTAATGTCTGGGTGGAGATCTGTAGCCTCAGTAAGATTTTGCTGAATAAGGTCAAACATCAGCTAATGTAGAACATACAGTGTTATACTGCAAGAGCTCGTATGACATTGTGTTTTTATATTCATAGAGGTATCAACATCTAACCAATCCACTGCTTGTTGTAACAGTGAAACATGCCGGTGTAGTGAACGCAGGAATGTTGAGCGCGGGGAGAAAGTGGGACACAAGTTTACTAGATGTATGTTTATTTCACAGCGTCACAGCAGCGCCTAGGCGGCGTGGCGGGCTTGAAGCAGGCCGCGGTGAGTGGGAAGCAAATGGTGCTATTGAATTACGTGGATGTGAGCGCTGAATGCATTTTGCATGTACTATGCTCCCCGAAGAGTGAATCAAAGAGGTATAAAATGCACTCACATTCCAGCCAGACCACAGTTGCCATGCTGTAAGATAAGCGATAATCCTCATGGCTGTGCTTGCTCCAGTGCGCCACTGATTTCTTTGTGCTGGGTTGTACCCATACATGGAGAGAGATTCCATATGGCATGAATTGCGGGAAAAAAACGCAGCCAACAAATACATTTTGTCACACTAACCAAAGGCATGTGTACACATGTGGTTACATGATAAAAAGCAAACACATTCTCTCTCCCTCACTCTCTCTGTCCCTCTCTCTTTCCCTCCCTCTCTCTCTCCCTCCCTCTCTCTCTCCCGTTCTTACTCTCTCTCTCTCTGTATTCGCTCTCTGTTCTACTTTTTGCTTTCCCCTCTCTTTCCCTCCCTTGCTCACATATTAAATAGGTTATGCAAAAAGACCATCATGCATCATATTATTTCTCCAGAAATAGCACTTCTCCATATCTCATATTCACCTGGTTGGAGTTGTTGTATTTGATATGTCTGGATATCAACTACCTCAGTCCCCGTGCTGGTCTTTGATTCCCAATTGTTATTCATTTCTGTGTTTAATGTTGTTTGCCAGTGTGGCTGGGGAGCTGAATTAATTTCCTTTTGTTGGTTTGGTGTCAGTGTGGCAGCCAGATGAATTATGTCTAGCTACCATGTGTCATTTCCTCTCAGCCAAGCAACATTGTCACCATTTGGTAACCTGAAAACAAATTATCCTCCACTGGCTCCGGTTCAAATTCAATTATATCCGCGTAGAGTAATTATGTGGAGGTATAAGAGAATAATAAATGCAAAATAATTAATTAACCTAATAATCTTTATTTATGCTCCATTCAAATTAAGGAGGTGATTTTCCTTAGTGGCAGACATCATCATGTTATTGCTGAAGCATTTCAACAGCTATAGTATTTATTATGTGCAATATGAAACCCATCAGGAATGTCAAGGGCCTGTTGTTGGGATCCTATGCAATGCATACCACATGTTAAGATAGTATGCTCTATAAATGGTCTGAATGAGCATACTGAACCCACTGGGTATTTGTTGATTGCATGTCTGTGGTTGATTCACTGCGAGCATTGAGAATGGACGGCTGAAACGTCTGCTCTTGCTCTATTAAAACTAGTTGCTCCTTTTTTGCAAGATTTTGTCTAGTTTTTTTTTTTTTTTTTTATCAGAGTGCGAACCACTTACAGCTTCATCTTCACATTTTTGGTTCTTACGCACATACGCGGAGTTTGTGGGGGGGGCAGGAGGAGCACTGCCCCCCCTGGTGGAAACGGGTAATTGCATTGTTTCAAAAATTAGTGAAATACGTCTGGCATGACCAGATATTTAAAAAATAATTTAAATAACACAAAACAATAATATAAGGAACGGGCTGCGGCTGATGATGGGAGCAGCCAGGTTTTCTTCTCTTGTGATCCTTCACATCGAAAGCGACATTACGGCCAACCTGACGAGGCAGGACGCAAAAAACGAAAAATTACTGTTGCACTAGTCTGGACATCTTGCCGTGTCAACGTTGCAATAAAGGTTGCCTAAATGGCATGTATGCAAATGTCCTGTCAGCTTACTAATTGATTTTGCGTTGTGTGTAGATTTGGACTTTTTATTTTTACTTTGTTTAAACAGCAAAGTGGAGAGGCCTCGTTCACCTGTTTGGAACTGGCTGGTGAATGTGACGTGCGTAAGCCTGGCTAGATACACCATGACCCTTTTTGTGCATCTAGGCCTACTGATCGCTGTGGATTACTTTTTTTTCCATGTCATTGGGTTTACAACAAAATCTGAATATTTTTGTTCTTAACACGTCTTAACGTAATGGCGTGATTGCGCTTTGTTAATGCGTTTAGAGAGGCATCAGACAGTAGGTGAACACTTCATTTGATTCCTGGAGTTCTCGCCATGATTTAGGTCTGCCCTGCACTCAATAGCCTACAGTTTGGAGTTTACTTACTTTACCTATTCGAATTTGAGTTTTCAATGACTCGTTCTCCTTAAGCTAAGCGTAACGAACCGATGCATCTTGTTATTTAAAACTCCACTCTGCTAGGTGGCTATAGGCTATATAGTTCGTTAATAGCAAACAGAAATGTCAAGATGGCAACAGGTCATTATATTCTTTAATTGACAAAGTATGATTGTACAAAATATTCAATCAATTTGGCGCAAATGAGGCTAGAGGCAGTGGATTCATTTATCAAAAGTGAGCAGCAACCAGACTCTATATGGGCTAAGCCCTGAATGTTTTCAACTGCTATAGGAGACACTCCTGTCTATTGAGTTTCAAGACAGCCTTGCTGCATTGGATTTCATAAGGATGAATTGTTAAATTGTTACAATGTAATTATATATATCTTTATTTAGCATTTTTGTTTTCTCCTTATTTGTGCTCATGCTGTGTTCACCAAGTGGTAGGCCAGGTCTCAGCTGCTACAATTATTTTTTTTTTGTCTGCCCCCCCCTGGCTTGAATGTCAAACTCTGCCTATGCTTACGCACGTGGACTTAGAAACTATCATCTGAGCGCAACAATACTTCTCTGCATTCTGAATGAACATGCAACAGAATAAACAAATGTAACCAACCACATTTCAGTAAAACAATATGTGGCCAGGAAACATGGCAATCATGGACATTAGTTGATTGCTAATGAACCACAAATTTGTTGGGCAATGGGTTCCTGGATGAAATGGCCTAAATAAGCTATTGGAACAAGATTTGGCGAACACTTAATTGAGCGCTCAGTATCAGAAGAAAGAACATATTTCACTCATCAGGCTCTGCCATGAGCAACAGGAAGCTGATTACAAAAGGCATATTTTCAATTAATAAAAATATATTATATTTACTTAAAATATATTATATTTTATAATACTGAGCTATACCATTCTGATGAGTTTTTTTTCCGGGCTAGAGATTTTTAACACCAGACTCTTTCTTAAGCAGTGCAGAATGTTCCATCCCAAGCAAATAAATGAGAATTCTGACTCAGCCACTAGTCAACTTGCCTGCACAAGAGGATGCTCCAAACTCCAAACTCCACAGAGACTCCTAGACAAAGTCATTTAAAAGCTGCTAATTTCTGGGTCTTTCCACTTGCTCTGCTCAGCAGAGAACACAGGCAGGTTATTTTTCCTCTATGCTGGTCACACCCATAACCCAGAAAAAAATGATGAATGTCTCTATGTCTGTTCATACAGTATGTACATTTCGATCTCTAGGTATTTTTAGTTCTGCAATAATATCCCGTTCACTGTAATAAGGGAGAAATAAGGAACCATAACAGCACATGAGAGAGAGAGGGATGAGGTTCATGATTCAGACCTCAGCATCTAGGGCAAGTTTCCTCACTGATTTCCTCTAACACGAACATTTCCCCAAGCTGATTATGTGTTTTTGAAAAGTAAACCTAAGGACTATGGTTGTGTGTGTGTGTGTGTGTGTGTGTGTGTGTATGTGGTACTCAGAGTACATAGCAGGCCTTTTCCTGCAGGATATTTGGAGGCTCTAGTCTTCTGTGTTTGCATTTATGCTGTGCCCTTGGGGCCCATTGCCTCTATTACACTACTCAGTAATGATGAGCAAGATTAAAGATTAAAGCCATAACCCTTCTCTCCTCCTCCTCCTCCTCTTCTGCTTTCACTCTCTTTCTTTACCACTCTCTCTCTCTCTCTCTCTCTCTCTCTTTCTCTCTCTCATGTACACACACACACACATACTTGCACACACAGCCTTGGTTACACTGCAGTGGCTTGATACTGTGCATAATTGGCCAGAATCCTCACTGCTGAATAATAACATCTGCGCACAGCCCTCAATTTTCAGTTAAACGTTTATGCTGGAGACTTGACTGTGGAGGCAAAGCTCTTTGAGAATATTTTCACTTAGATTCGCTGTTTATTTGCTTCAATAGCGCTCAAATCAGACTTCCTCTAAACAGCTTGTTTTTATGCTAACGAGAGGCAGCCTGTTTCCTGATGAGTTTACTTCACAAGAAAAGTTGGCTTTCGGTTTGCACAACTGAAATAAAAATGTGAAAATATAAACAGCTATTGCTATTTATACTGTATACACCAATAACTACACTAGCTCTACAGTACAGTAATACATTTATGACAAAGTGGAGGTCTTTCAGTGTCCAAATGGGATGAATGTTGTTATCATGAATCACCTTTAAAAAATGTCAACGGGGCTATGAAAAATCTTTGCACTGCTCCGATGAATTCACCGGATACTCCATTTTATTATTCTCAATTAAAACCTGTCCACCAAAGCATTAGTCACCTCAGTCCTCATAATTCATACTAATTAGGGGGAGCCGTCATTGCATCTTTCTGGAAGAGGATATTTCAATATCCCATTAAACGATGCAGCGATATGTCGGTGATTGACATTCTGTGAAACTTAGGGAAGTAATTACATTTCATGCTTCAGTGTGTTCTGCCACCTTATAATTTCATTTTTCAAGATGTCCTCTCTGCTATGCAACCGAGTCTATGCTCACAAAGTAAAGACTCTGGCTGAGATTTCACTGAATGTACCAGAGAGAGGGTTGTAGGCTACATTAAAAAAACAACAACAGATGATTAGATGCATTTCGGAATATTTATCAACCTAATTATTGTGATGATAGAGCCTGTCTTGACAAAAAAGGCTTCTTGATGGTGTGTTGATGAACTCTGGTGAATAAAACTGTCTCCCCTAGTTATGTCAGTTGTTTACCATGAAGCACAGAGCAAAAGCTTTATTAATTATTCATTTAACATGAGCTTATGCTGGCTTTAAGGTAGGCATAACACTCATGGATATTAACAACATTTGCCAAACAACATGTCACACATAATTGTCTCTGAACTTTTGTGTGTGCATGCTTGTCAGACATCAAAGCTCAGATTCAGCAAATGAATTAACTGGATCCATAAAATATTTCAGCACAATTAGCTGATGAGCGATCAGATTTTTAATATGCTCTGAAACTGTTTAATCTCTTTTGCACTGCAATCACAGTTTTACATTAGGCTTGTGGTGATAATATGCTACTGTAAGGGAACAGTTAAAGATATGCCCCACAGTCTAATAAAATACAGTGGTTATGCTGATGGAGGGTGCAAAATTGCAAACAATATCCAATTTTCCTAGCAGAGATTTGCAATTCCTTTCATAGTCTGTTTAATAGATCATTGGAGTTTCTATTTGCAATCAATTACATTGTCACAATATGCCTTCCTTTGGTGGTTGATTTCTGCTCAACGCTGAACGAATTTTCTCTCAAACAGAGCTGAATCGTTCCCAACTCACGCTTTAACCCCTTCAGACCCCAATTATGTTCCAAGGTGAAAAATATGTTCCAAGGTGAAAAATATAATAATGTTTTTTTCCCCATCCTTAAAGCAACACCAAAGAGTTTTTTGTACATTAAAATAATGTTTCAAAAATCGTTTCAGTGGTTCATCAACTCGTAACAGGGTGAACGGCACTTTCTGCATTCGCTTCGCGGCCCTCTATCGGCTATAACCGCACTATGTAAGTTTGCCGGATCGGGTAGCGGATCTGTAGTTCGATGGAATGAGACATGAGAAACTACAAATTTGACTTGCATCTGATGTCGCAATACATCGTACTTTCATAAAATCATGCAACATATTCTACCTTGTCTGTGGACATTGTTATTTGCAGAGTTGGTGCTGGATAAACAAATAGTGCGTGCGACAGAGGAAAAGTTCTTTGGTGTTGCTTTAATGCAACCATAAATGAGAATCAATAAAAAAAATGTTTTTATCAAAACCTTTTAATTGTTATTTTTTTTTGTCCATTTTAATGGACATCCAGTCCAAACAGTTGTTAAAATACCAACATCATATGACAACATCATACCTATTTTTTGTCTTATAATTCACATTGACATCACATGGAACATGAACTTGAACAGTTCAAATGATGTTTTTTTGTAAGGTCCAAAGAGTTTTAAAATATAACATCATAGATTTTTTTTTTTTTTTTTTTTGTGCCGGATTGTGTCCACACAATAGACCTGTGGTGCTAGTGCTAAATGTTTAGCAGTTTTCGATACACACACTGTTTGCATTGTTTTTTGCAATTATGCACTCATTTTACTTAGAGTGCATTCTTAAATTGCCACTCCAAATGCACACTCTGAAACTTTTAACCGTTCGTAAATTCGGAGCGTGGGTCGGATTATTTGTTTATTCAGAGTGTCACAATCTCGGAGCTTTCAGTGCGTACTCTGGGCACTCCAGCTGAAGGGATGGAGTGGCAGAGCATGACATCACACAGTAGGCTGAGAGACTGTTATACCAGAGAGGGTTGAAGCTAGCCTAGAAATCTAGACACACCCTAGCGGCAGCAAATAATGTGGATCTGGCTCGTCAGGCTAGGTTGAAGTGGACCTAAACACTGTTTCACAAGTACTGTAGTGGTGTCCATATTGTAGGCCTAAACCAAACTGTTTGTAACCCAAAATAATTCACAGAGATTTAGACTGCTTGTCTTTTTCGAACTCCAGAGCGCTATTCTCAGTGTCAGACTGAATTTACAAACACACCCTAAATTTTGCGCTTGTTTTACTACATAGTGTACTCGTTTTACTAAATCTTCCACACTTTTTTGCACAAAAAATAGCTAAATGCTCAGAAAATATAGCTGTATAAGTCCATGATTTAGTAAAATGAGGATACTATTTAGTAAACCGGGCACACAATGTACTAAATTCTGTGCACAATCTAGTAAAATGAGAGTACGATTTAGTACAACCGACTACACATTTTAGTGAAATGAGTGCACATTCATCCAAAATAGCTGAAATAAATAAAAAATATACTTAGAATTATAGCTTGGGTCTTGAGGATGTCAGAACCTTGCCTGGTGACAATAATTAAATGAGTGTTGGCTAACATCTCCCAACACCTGGTGTCCATTGGGATGGACATTAAACTTTGAAAAAATCCTGTACTACACTGTTATGAAATATATTCAAACTAACTTTAAATATCATCCCAGTAATGGTTAGAATTATACTAAGTGCAAATTGGTTAGGCTATCATAAATATAAATTCATATTGATGAGGGAAAAAAGAAGCTTACTCCTGTTCCTATCTAGCTTCAGAGCCATGCTTGTGTTGTTTGATGTCTGAAGTGCTCTCAGAACAAGTTACAGGTCATAACTGCATTCTGATTTGGTCATCAGGATCCAATCAGTAGCAAAGCATAATTAAAATGGTGAAACCACAGATTTTCATTGGTTTAGACCCAAAAATATATCATGTCCATTCCAATGGACGTGGGGTCTGAAAGGGTTAATTTGAGCCTGTCTGTCAACCCTCCTTGTGCCACTGCCATTCATTACTTATGCATCACACTATAACCCTCCTCTCCTACACATGTGACATTTTAACCCTTTGTGGGTAGGAGCTGTGCTTATGTAAGGATGTATATATTTCTTCGTAACCTATAAACATCTATAAACATATTTCTATTCTGCTTTGAGCTTGAAGTTTTGTACTACAGAACTACACCCAGTCACACATATTAGCATCTAAGAAAGAAAAAAAGAGTCCTTTTTCAAATCCGAACAAAATACAATCTTAACCACTTTGTCCTGCTCAAAATATCTAGCTAAGAGCTCTGCACATGAATGTTCAGAATAGATCAGAATGGTCTTTAAATGGAGGCATTTGTTTTCAGCAGTCAAGAGATGGAGAATTCAGTGGACAAAATACACACAACATAGACTATGTCTATAGTCACACTTACACACTTGCACAGTATACATGTTGCTGGGGTGACAGTCTGATTGGTGCATGGTGACAGAAACATGATTCAGTGAGCTGAGAAACTTTGCAAAGGCCTGCAGAAGAAGTCTGGCACTGTCTAAGTCCACTAATAGCAGTGGTAATGGTACTGCTGATAACCCTGTGGCATCAAAGACAGATTATTCTGTTTGATTCAGTGAGGCCACTCTCTAATGGCTGTCAGTAGCCATATTCTGATGTTTATGTACTGGCTGCTGGTGAAGGCTCATGCATATTAATGCAGTTCCTCCATGCACACATTTAGTCCAATGCTCTAAGAGAAGAGAAAAAGACACCACCTACAACTCTGCTGCTGTTGTAGCTGACAAATCCTCCTCATTGGCTACAAAACTTTGCTAGCTTTGCTCCTGTTGGTGGGCTTCATCCTGAGTTTACTTTCAATTCGGGAGACGAAAGACAAAACTTCATTTGTCCACTGCCGACTACTCCCTCTATCAGACTTATATGTGTTGTTACAGTGGGTCTTGTCTTTGGAGTAACTAACCACAGCAGTTCCGATCCCACGTCGTCATGGAAATATCATCTGATAACATGGGAAATGGAACATGTGACAGGGGTGACTGTAAAATGGAGGAGTATAAACAACAGAAAGAACAGGAAACAGAGGGTCAGGCCTGCTGCTTAAATGTGTCATAAATACAAGGAAGTGGCTACATGTTTACTTAACATTGATTATCTACATTTGAGAATTGGATCTTTCATTAACCCATGTGAATAAGATGTAATAAAAACAAGAAGACACTTTAAGAAACCTCTTTACTTGGCACAATCTACAAATACAAATAATGCTCATATTAACTGGCTAAATCTTGATTAAAATGTTCTTGAGATAGTGAGATATGGAAACACATTTCTGTTTGTAATTAGGGTCACGTTACCGTGTAGTGGTGGCATTAGTGCAAGGGTTAAGTTTGAGTTACATTGAAAGGTTAAGTTTAGACTTAGTTATGGTTTTGGTTATAGTTAAAGATTCATGTGTACTGTAAGGTGGCTAGTTGTTTGATAGTTTACAAACTATTTGATTACCATTTGTTAAGAATCTAAAGTTAGCTACACAGATAAAGTGTTAACAAAGATATCTTACATACTCAATACTGTCTACATAAATCTATTCCCTGCCCCCTCCCTCATATCTACTTTACTTAACACTATATGCAGTGAAATCTTGACTGGACATTATGACTGCAGGGAGCTCAAACACATTAACCAGGGCTGGAAAATGGTGTTGGCCCCTTGGTCGTTGTCTTTTTAATCAAATGTCAACATGACAGTAAAACCCAATGTTATCCCATATTCCCTGGAATGTAAATGTGTCCTTTACCGATATGGATGGGTTCTGGCGGGAGAAATAGTGATTTCTTAGAGTTATAAATTAAGTGAGATCTGTCCCACCTTTGACTGACACGTTGTTGAGCTTTGATTTGTAGAGAGTATTTAATTATTTCTCTAATCTGGTTGGCTATCATTTATGTCAGCTTTTCCCATTACCCGCTCTGACAGGGAAGACAGCCGAGGGTTAGTTTCATGTGCCCTTTCTGTCAGGACGGTGAATAAACAGTGAGCTGGGGTTAGTGAAAAAAAAGATCCACAAACATTGAAAGTCATATCGCTCTGGAAACACATTGTATAGTGTAATCACTTAACCAGATACTGTAGGGTGTAGATATTCACCTTATTCAGCCCCGCCCATTTTTTTAAATTCCACGTTGTCTTTAAACTTCCGGTCGGCTAGCTACGTCTAGTTAGATTCATTGGGATAACACGGCAGAAGAGGATAGAGAGGCTAACTTACAGAACAGCCGCTCCAAAGTCAGAAAGCTGTATAACAGAAATGTCTTAAGTCACCAAAATCCTAAATAAACGTTCCTAACTTTAGGATGACCCATAATATATGATGCCAGTCATCTCGATAGAGCTCTGCTATCTCAGTGTATCGCAATGGATGTACTGCTCAATCGGAAGTTCGGAGACAATGTTGGCAAAGCTAGCGTCCCCATGTTTGCGCGCGGAATAAGGTGAATAGATTTCATCATTGAGTTGTGCCTCATATAGGTTTGTCTCCACTGGAGGAGAAACCTTGAACTTGATATAGCAGTTTTGTGTCGATGGAATGCATGCCTCTGTACAGCTCTATCAGGAAGTGTAAGTGAGGTATCATGAATCAGCTTGCTTGTTATCTTATGCGTCATTATTGCAACATTGTTAATATCAGCATTCTATAGTCTCCCAACCCCCTGTGTGAATGTGGCACAGGAGCTGCCACAACTGCTTGTGTGTCATGTTCAGCTCAGAAAAGAGAGGGGGGAGAAGAGAGAGGGGGGAAGGAGAAGGAGAGAGAGAGAGAGAGAGAGAGAGAGAGGGGGAGGGAGGAAGAAAGATGGAGAGAGAGAAAGGGAGGGAGAAAAAGAGAGAGAGGGAGGGAGAAAGAGAGTTAGAGGGAGAGGGGGAGAGAGAGAGAGAGGGAGAGGGAGAGAGAGAGAGAGGGAGAGTGAGAGAGAGAAAGGGCCCAGGGAAGGTGGCCAACCCAGAGAGAAAAGAAACAGAGGAACGCCTGGCACGAGGCCAACATTCTGCCAGGCCCTCCCTTTCAACGGCCATTTCCTCTAGTGCACACACAGGCCTAGATATAGTCAGCTCTGCCCACGACCAGACCCCAAGTCTTTTATTGCCTTGTTCCCCCATTGTTTACCAAGTTTGGGTCCTGTGTTGTCTTAACCGCTGACATTGAAAAAGTGGCCGTGTCAGTCAATTACCTTCCTTGGTTGCACTGCTATTGTTGGCCAAAGTAGATGATGTGAATATTAACTCTGACACAAGCCAGATTCATAGAATTCACCACTGGGCCATGCAATCTGGATCTGCGATAATAGCTACTCCTCTGTTTTGTGAATATGGATCTACCATGCAGCTCACATATGGTGCAAAGCTGGAAGCTAACCCACAATAGTGTGCGCACTTGCACCTCAAAGGAAGGAAAAAAAAGTCTCCCACCACATTAAACATAAATCATCTTTCCTCTGTCCCAGTTACTATTTCTCTGCACAAAAATAATCATACAAGGAACTCTGGAGTCTCTTATTTTCTCAACAGGCCTATTTTGTGGTCAGCGTGTAACTACGTATTTGTATGTTGCTATTCTCGAATGTTAGCGAGTGTGTGTCCAAACGCCTGGAGTTTTTTTTCTGCTCGGTGTGTGTAACAGTGAAACTCAATCAGCACAGTCATGCTTCTGCTGCCCTACTGTTTATTGTTAATCCCTCCGTTCTCACCGTGGGAGAAAGGGCTTCAAGTTATTTTGCAGTGATAGTATAAGGTTCAGCAGAGGAAAAAGAAAGGGGCAAGGAGGAGAACAAAGCCAAGAGAAAGATCCTTCACTCACAAACACTCTTCTACTCTTTCTCTCTCTCCCTCTCTTGCTCACTCTCTCTCAGTCTCTCTGTTTCTGCAGATGCTCAATTTACTCCCAAGCCCAGTTTAGGTTATTGGGAGTGATAACAACACAGAGGAGGGAGCTTTCTCTAGTCACACACAGACACATGTTTCTCCCGGCCCTGACATAATTGCCATTCTTTCTGCCGTGTCTATCTGGGCAACATCAATCTGAGTAGCAGGGCCTGTCAGAACTGTCTGAGGCTCGGCGCGGCCCAGAGCCCGGGTAGAGAGATCCTCGCACAGGGTTCTGTGAAGTGGTGGAGCTAACCACCAGCTCGAGCACTGGGGATAAGAGAGAGAGAGAGAGGAGATCGTACCACTGGGTGATGGAGGAGACCCCGTCCACCTCTTTACATGGCGTGCCAGGACGAGAGCTTTTTTGGGGTAAAAAATACCAGCCTGCAAAAGCCCCACAAATGCACAGCGTGCACTGATGACAGATGGATTACATTTCTTTTGTAGGCTACTACATTCTGTTACTATGAATATGTTGGGGAATGCACTAAAAAGCAATGTTGAAACAACTAGCGTCACACAGCATGTATGTTATTTTTGTTCAGTAGACTTTAATCAACTATGATTTGTGTTTATGCAAATCAAGAATATATTTGACATATCAACAGTATTTTCCAATTCTTTGCCGAAGCAAAAAAGCATGAAATCCCACAAACAACCAAATTTATGTTTTGAAAGTCCTTGTAACTTTAAGATGAAAAAAAGATATTGGAGAGCGAGGCAATATTTCACTGAGTGAAATAGGTGCAGGCAATCTGCCTGAAGAGTGGAGAAGGCAGCAGTGTTTTATAATGGAAGAAATTCAATGTGACATGTTGAGAATGAATTGTTCAGTCAACCAGAAATATCCCTTGTTCTAATGGCTTGGGACAACCAATGGCGTGCTCTCTCTCTCTCTCTCTCTCTCTCTCTCTCTCTCTGTTCTCTCTCTCTCTCTCTCTCTCTCTCTCTCTCTCTCTGTTCTCTCTCTCTCTCTCTCTGTCTCCATTTCACTGCATGTGTTAAAGTAAACAATAGTTATAGCTATAGAATATGGTAATAACACAATACCACACCCTGTTCACAACAGAGCTAAAAAATCAATACAGAGCTGTAAATGAAACAGACAAATGAAATAGAGGACAAAAGTGTCATGTCGGCTGGAAATATCCATTATACAAAATCCAAGCTTTAACGAGACTAATGGTTCAATTACAATGAAAATGTAAAATTGATCAAATAGTACAAGAGTTTTTAAAATAGTGACACAATCATTATTTTTCTTAACCATTAACAATTTCCATGTCTTGATAAATGGTTAAAATATCTGCATACTAAATTGCCATAATGGTGACATATAAATGCCATCACTCATTCAATTTTGAATGATACAGCCCTTAGATGAATTTGTCAAGTCTGGAAACATCTTAACATACTTTATGTTTAGAAAAGAAAACACATCTAGTGTCTTTCCTGTAGTCTCCCTAACAGCTGACAATGATTTTGAATAGTGTAATCAAGCATAGGAAAATTGCTGTCTATCATGCGAGAGTGAAAAAGAATAATTGGAGAGAGAGAGAAAGAGAGAGAGAGAGAGAGAGAGAGAGAGATCTATGCAGAGCTGACAGATCTATTGTTGTCTTTACATGCAAATGCACACACACACGCATGCACACACACACGCGCGCACACGCACGCACGCACGCACGCACACACGCGCGCGCGCACACACACACACAGAGCAAGAGAGAAAGAAGGAGAGAGAAGAGATTCTTGGAGTGTAGTTTCTACCCCCTCATCAGCAGGTTTTTGTGGGGGGACGACACAGCACATAATCTGCCCTGCGGCTGGTTCAGTTCTCAGTCAGTAGTGGCTGCATGGTGCATAGTGGGGAGAGAGCTTCGCTAACCCACAGCCCAATATTCATGTATTCCAGCACAGTGACTGTATCTCAGTGTGAGGTGTTGTATATGCTAAAATCTGGCTCTAGCAAGCTCAAAACACACATCTACAGACTACGGCTGATCTGTATGCCATCTAACCTTTATTATAGCTCTAAGCAGAGATCAGAATAAACCAAACTATTCAATGGGATGACTAAATCACTTTGGAAAAATAACAAACACTCCTCGCATTGTGCTACTTGCACAGCCATTCATTTCAGCAAGTGATGAGCTCACTTGGTAATTGCAGCATTGTTGACGTGTAATGTATTGTTGGGGACACACATCATCATATTTCCCCCACCCAGGGAACCTACAGAATCTCCTGATACTCATACACATGGAGGCGTTAACTGCACCGGTCTGACGCATTAGCTTTGGCCAGGAGTATAATGTCCAGTAAGTCCTGCTAAAGGATCTCCCTCTGCGCTACGCTGTTCAGCACAATGTTTAGACACCACATCATTAGTCAAATCTCCCCATTGCACAGAGAAAAGGGGGGTGGGGGTGGAGGGAGAGAAAGAGGGGGGGTGAGAGAGAGAAAAAAACGCATGCATAAATTCTACACATTTGTTCCCATGGCAACCATTCACCATGTCATTCACATGTCAAGCTGCATCAGCAGCGATGGGGCCCATTGTCTGCGGCCTGATGGGTCTCTCTCTCTTTCTTTTTCCCTCTCTCTCTTTCTCTCTATCTCTCTCTATCTTTCTGCACCTCCACTGCTCTCTTACCCATATTCAGAGAGACAATGTTTCCCCCTGACCGCTAACCAGGTCACTCACTATTTTTTTTTTTTTTTTTTTTTTTTAAGCGCTAATCGCACAACAAATGACAAATGATTTTGAAAAGAGAAAGCCAAGCAAAGCAGGCAAAAGAGTGGAGCCCTGGTGATTTTCTTTGGGCTTTGCGGGGAGGGAAGAGATTAAGTAGGTGTGTGTGGGGGGGGGGGGGGGTGGGGGGGGGGGGGTGGATTCAGGAGCAGTTCTTTTGAGATCACAACTCAATGATTTCTGCTTTATTTAAGATGCAGAGATTAAGAAGAAGAGGCCAAGGCACTGAGAGTCAGTTCTGGCCTGTTTGCATGCGTTGTAGTCACACGTTTAACCATAACTGACAACCCTTAGTTATAGAGTCAAAATGTTACATTATTCACTTACATTCAACTCAGGCTCCATTTCGACCATTTGGCAACAATCAGGCCGGAGCTCCATTGAAAGCATGTGTCCGGGAATAAATACCACACAGTTTAGATTGACAAGGGCTAGATCTCTAAAGCCTTTCTTTTCAAACAGGCCAAATCAATTACTTTTAATGATCTCCGAGCACATGAATTCTTTTATATACAGTACATTTTATAGGGCCCCAAATGTGTCCCATATTGAGCGTTATGAGAAAGTGCAGTTTGTCAAATAAAACTTCAAACAGCCTCCAGATTGTTACAGAGCTCTGGCAACTGATTTCTTAGTCCACCTTGATGGGCTTGCGTCAAGCAGCTCGACATGCATTTATGTGAAACTTTTAGGTAAAGACAGACTTAAATGCTATTCTTAAAATCTGGGGCTACATCTGGTGTGTCTATAACTTGAACCATACCTCTGTTGTGTCTGCATCAAAGGTAACATTATTACTAAAAATAAAAAATATAATTTTGCCTGATTCCCCCTTTACCCAAATTTGCAATCAAAAGAGTATGTATACGATATGAATAAGAAAGACAGATGGATGGACAGGGCATTTGGTCAGAAAGATATAAAATGCACTAAAAGATGCTAAGTCCTTGAAACACAGGATAAGAAGTAATAAGAATTGTTAAAACAAACACAAAACAAACATCTAATCGCCACCCATTGTCAGCCTTATATATTTGGGGTACCCCAAAAGCACAGGAAATATACATCTGTAACAAATCCCTGCCACTGGCACTGACATACAGTAGAGCACTGTTGGTAGAGACAGCCCGCATGGCAGCAATCTGCACTAAATCTGGGTCCGATTAGGACCAGGTCAGGGCCATTCCGGAAGCATGCAACATTCTACATTCTGGAAGCATACAACACACAGTTATACCCTCATGTCCTAACAATACTCTCTAGTTACATAGCTTAATATTAGAGATGCGCATTTCAATAACCTAATATTGAACAGCCAACCTAAAGTTATTCGGTTATTTGCATTTTCAACAATACTATTTTGAGAGTGCATTATCAAGCGCATTAGATTGATAGCTCCTGGCCTTTGCAGTACAGTGTCCCTTCATAAAACTGTACATTTAACTGTTACATAAAACAGGGCAAAGAAAATGCAAAAATGTCTCAGATTCACTGTTAATTGTGATTGCACCATTTTAACTTAATGATTAGTGACCTGGAAGCATAACCTCTACCATGACAGCATAACTTCTATATGCTTTGCTACCATGGTAACACAACTTCTACCATGATTCTGTGCATCAATGTTTCCCAACCTTTTTTCTCTTGTGGCACACAATTTGCTATGAGAACATGTCACGGCACACCACCATAAGCAGCCGTGGCCTACTGGTTAGTGCTTCGGACTTCGGTTCGAACCCCGACCAGTAGGCACGGATGAGGTGCCCTTGAGCAAGGCACCTAACCCCTCACTGCTCCCCGAGTGCCGCTGTTGTTGCAGGCAGCTCACTGCGCAGGGATTAGTGTGTGCTTCACCTCACTGTGTGTTCACTGTGTGCTGAGTGTGTTTCACCAATTCACGGATTGGGATAAATGCAGAGACCAAATTTCCCTCACGGGATCAAGAGTATATATACTATACTACTATAGCATTGCAAGTTTAGTGTTTATTGTCCCCCCATCCCCACGCCACCTAAAAACTCTGGTCTTTTGAGGCATAATACTGGCAGGTTATGTGATAACCTAAAGATCAATCATTGATTGTAGCCTACAGTCTGTGTGTTGCCTGCTTCATAGTGCAACATAAAAGGGGGCGGGCCAGGTTCATGGTCAGGCATCTTTTTTTCAGTATTTGTTTATTTATTTCAATGCCTCTCAGCTATACAGAATGCCTGTTATTAGAGGGCACATTTTTTGTTGTGTCTTACAGTGTGCGCAAGTGTAATATTTCTTGACCAATACAAATGATATCACATGAAAGACGGATGAAAAGTACTTGCATGAAAAGTGATTTAGCCTACAATTTTAAGCAAATTGCTACGGCACACAGTTTGGGAAATGCTGTATTATACAATAACCGAATGGGGAGTACAGTCTCGAACAGTTAACTGGCTATTCTACTATCTGTGCACACTCCTACTACAGATGAAAGCTGAGAAAATAAATAACATCTGTATGGAAACAAATAGGAAGCATACATACACAAGCACACATACATATTTAATCATATGTACATTGAGCCATGAAGAACATTGAACAAACACTGTCAAATCCATCACAACATGATTTTGCTCAGCAGTACCATTACACACACACACACAAGAGTATTCATAGTCGCAGTGACCCTCCTCACACGTTTGTGAATAATGTGTTTCTGTGTGCAGGGGGCGTGTAGCCTCCGGACAGCTACGGCACCTGTGAACTACAGACTGACCTCCAGAGGCCACTCGCTCAGAATCCGACATGATGCTCAAACGCCCATCTCTCGAACAATATGTCTCAGCGCCAGGGCTTGTAGGAGCTTGTTGGCCACGCACCTCGCTCCTGATCAATACGAATCAGCCGAGATGTTATACAATATTGAACAGTGAATAAATCTGGCCTGATGTCAATTTGCGGCATTTCCATTTGATTTAGCCTCTGACAGGCCCTAATTGAATGGAGACATACATAATCCAGCGATGGCTTCCGACAAGCAAAGCGGAGCTGTTGTGCTTAAACATCTCATAATCGTATAATCTGCCAAACGAGATCTCCCCCTCACGCTGTAGCCCGACTCGTTGATATTAAACAATCAAATCAAAGCCCTTCATGTTTGTGAGCCGTGCCCTCTCTGTTATCCTTCCCCGGCCATCAGCAGGGAGGGGATTTAGGAAAACAGAGAGTGCGGCCCTCGATCGTGGTCCAAACCGCAAGGCCCTCTCTCGCTGGACACAAGGACAACCTTCACACAGCCCCTCTCATCTGACTTTGTGGAGAATTGTTCCACAGTGATATATTTCAGATGAAAATCCTGATGGGTATTGAAATGAAGCTGGAGGGGGGGGGGAGGAGAGAGAGAGAGAGAGAGAGAGAGAGAGAGAGAGAGAGAAGGAGAGAAATAGAAAGAGGAAAAGAGAAAGGGAGCAAAGAGGAGAGAACGATAGAGTCTTTTCACAGCAGTGGCTCAGAGCTATTCAAACAAAAACAGAAAAATGATTAACTCAGCACAGGAGCCAGAGAGCTGCATAAATGAGAACTTTATTTTGGTGTATTAAAAAATGAAACAGAGCTGCACAGTTATATAATGATATACAAGCACGTCGCCATGGAAATGGAAGGTAATTGATGGGCGGCCTGCCTTTGCCGGTGGTTTTACACAGGCTCTCAGAACGCACAAGGGGGATAGGAATTCAATCAAAAATTCTCTTTTATATTCAACATCTGTTATACAACTTGTCCTAATGAATCCTCGGCATACTTCTGTTGTTTAACAAGACACAGTGAGTAATGCACCTCTCTCTCTCCCCCTCTGTAGAGGCAGAGCAACCCTCAGCACGGTTCTGTGCCCTTGACGGCTGTCTGTGAATGAAATATTATATGGGAAGAGCTTCATGTATCTACATGGTGTAATAAATTAAAATAACATACACCATGTGAATTCGGATCTATTCTTTTACATGCACTGAACACATGATAAACTATCAGATACTCCTCATATGTTCTCCCCTACTTAAATACATCTCATGCTAAATTTACTGTGATGATATTGGAACAAACTGTGTTTAATATTCAGAAACCTGCTTCTTCAAATGCTTTGAGCCTTTCTCTCTCTCTCTCTCCCTCTTTTAGCAAGCTCTTCAAAAGGATTATAATAAAGGAATAAACAGTTCGTAAGTAAGCAGTCACCTATGAAAATAAAGGAAGAGGATCATTTCAAAGGCAATCAATGAACCCCACTGTGCTCTTTAACCCCCCAAGCATAAAGCCTGGGTGCGGGAGAAACGGCTGGTAAGCGATGCTTACGTTTGGTTAACATCTCTCTCTTTACGCTGGGCTCAGGGTGTGGGATGGGGGCTTAAGGGACATAAGACAGGTGCCCCGCCCCTAGGCAAAGGGCCTGGGTGACAACTAATGAGCCGTTAACCTGAGGTGTTGGATGCTTTTTGGCCGACTATAGGAGGCATAGAGGCACAATGAATATGGCTAAACAAAGAGTGAGAACTCAAAGCTGCTGCCCAAAGGGCCATTTTACCCCTAAAAAATGTGTGGTCAGCAAGCACGCCCCACCTCAATAAAACATGAACAAGAGTAGAGAACATTCACCAAATTTCTATAGTGGCACATCAAATAGCCCTTTGAAAGCTTTTGTTTGTCGTTGAAATCTCTATCTCTCTCTCTCTCTCCCTCCTGGTCAAATGGTTGTTCTCTAGAATTAGAAATATGGGTAGAACATTCTATGGTATTACTATAGGGTCACTGTAACACTTACCCCATGCGTCCATAGCCATAAACTAGAGCCCATATGGACCCTTTCAACAATAAAAACAAAAACAATGCTTGAACGTTCTATTTGGGCCCCAATCTACTTCCTCTGCATTAAGATAACATAAGGAATGTTAAAAAGGAAGTTTTGTGGGGCCAACTATGATGTTAATAATGGAACGCTCTTGAAAGGGTCCATAGTCTGATCACCTTACTATCGTGACTCCAACCTTGTACCTGTATTACCTCAGAGCCCAATGGCTGTGGTGGCCCCAAAGATTGATGCATCCTACAGTATCATTGTAGCAGTCAACCGTGCAGCATTATAACCTCATAATAACATTAAACTTATAGCATTTGACCTCTTACTCTTTAAAACCACACCATTGTAACAACATAGCCTCCAACATAATAACATGATCTCTTTATCATTTAATCTCCAATCACAAGGACAGCAGTTCCAGTATGATTTTTCAGTTATTTCTAAAGAAGAAGTAACTGCCTTGTACATAGGTCATTGGTATTGAGGCAATGTGCTGAGAGTGTTGTTGAGAACACATGCTTTTATTTCTGCTTCCTTTTGCTGAACTCTGTAGATGGTGTTATGTGAACTTTTTCAGCGTCAGCTCATTTGTTTCATTCTATGTAGCACTGAGCATTGAGGGGATTAATGAAGACAGTTTGTCTGCTAGCATACTTCTTAGAAATGGCAGATTCTCTGTCCCCTTACTGTGACACCCAGTGGCAGAGAATTACTATGTATAGATGTGCTCAGCCAAGGCTATAAACAAATTGGATAGTGCACTATAACCTCTTCTATCCAACCTGCACCCAGCCCTGCCTCTGTTATTAAGCTAGGCACTGAACACTTGGAGTGTCTGCTCAAATCCATGAAATAGTTCTTACTTTGCTTACATCTGTATTAACTGCTACTGGATTTCTTGAGGAACACACAGGACTTTCGATACCTCACAATTTACTGCTTTTGTTTGGTTGAAAACAGTGAGAGATGAAGACAGAACATTCTGGCACTGCATGTTCTGAGATCTGAAAGAACACAGCTTCACTTTGGCCAAGTGGGATTGATTTCCAAGCTGGATGACATCAATAACCCAGAAATGAGTCAACCTCAACCAATTATATTCCAAACCTTCTCTGACATCCACAGTTGTCACCAGAAAAAGACTCTGAAAGCACAAAGGTTTCATTACATGCATCTTCAGACGGGTAACTCGAGAGTTCTAATTATCTAAAAACCAGAGCCATCATTGCATGCATTCTAACAACAAAGTGTAATCCCATCGATGCCTGAAGCATGAATTGCAAGACAGGCTGATCGTGTGCATGAAAGTCTGAGAGAACAAATCATTTCATGTCAGCACAGATGTTAGGATGCCATTGCTTGTATGTAATTGCTTCCCAATTTGTGTTGTGATGGAAAGTGGCTAACTATGTGGTAAGCCACTGCTAGCCAGAGCTGATGTCATCTAATCAATGCGGTGTTACTATGCAGGTGCATCTACATGCCCTCACTGGTTTCAGATTATGTATGAAGTCACATCACACACAAACACACACGCGCGCACGCACGCACACGCACACGCATGCACGCACGCACGCACGCACACACACACACACACACACACACACACACACATCCCACAGATTTTGTATGAAGTTACATCACACACATCCCACAGATTATGTATGAAGTCACATCACACACCAACACACACACACACACACACACACACACACACACACACACCACACACACACACACACACCTATCTACATACATTCATCATCTTTGCTCTCCTGATTATTGCTTCAGGGTATGTTACATAGTGCCCAATAACATGACCTAGAAGATATTGCTCAATAGCCTAGAGCCTCTGACTTGTAGTCCACTTCCAAATGTTCCTCTATGATCTGTGTCCTGTGAGTACAAATAAAGGAGAAGCTAGCCTAATAAGATTTCTTTTCCATGGATGAGTTCGGTATGTATCCAAACGTTATGAAAGCTCAGTGATGATTTGGTCCCTAGCGCTTGGCTGCACAGTGGGCATGTTTGACTTCCACTGACAAACTGAAGACTGAGACTTTTTGGCTAATTAGCAGGTCAGCTGTCAGCGACACTGACAGGTTCTCGGGGCGCGTTAGCATCGGGGACAGATGGGACTGCAGCGTTGAGGACCGCGGACTGTACAGTTGTATCGAGAAGAGTTTAACCATGAGTGCACACTCAGACATCTGAAAATGAGAGCGAATTTATGGGAGTAATGAGTTTCAAAGTTGTTGAACAGTAAACATCCCCCTGTTTCTCTGTGTTTACATAAGCATGAGCAAAAAAAACAGGGATACACTGATGCTACGTGTAACCTCAGTGATGCGCCTTTGGACGGCAACAGCATCTTAGTCTTAGAAAAACAAGAAATGTTTAAAAGTAAATAGCACATGCTTAGTCCCTCGTTTACATCAGTAATAAACATGACTCAGTGTCTTGTCTGTTTACATAAGAGTCAAGGCGGGAATAAGGAGTCAAAATGTATCCTTGCAGCATCGCTCACTGATACTGACAGTTTGGTTTTTTCAGCGCTGGAATATGAGAAAGTAGTTTGTAACTAGAGGCCATTACACATTAAATCAATAACAGGGTGGAGTCATGCCTCAGCCAGGGGAGATTGCTTCTTCAAAACATAACTTGGGCATAGAGTCTGAGCCAAAAACAGTCCACATGACTCATCATGAAAAAAGGAATGCCCCCTGCAGTGGTGTTCTTGTTGTCCCTGGCTTCTTTATCGCTCAGTGAAGTAATGACAGGTGGTGTTGACGGCAAAATCGAAAAGGCCATATTTGCTTCAGTGAGCTATGTACACTCTGTAAACAAAGTCTGCATGGTACCCCAATGCCTATCCCTCATTTAGTTCTATGGATATCCAATCTAGTTTTTAATGAGATGTTCCAAAAGGAAAAACAATGTTACAGCACTGTACGAGCTAACTCAAGACTACCACGGATTGAGTAGGAGGACACAAGACACAAGTACAATGTGTTAATTGCAACTTAAGATGGTAGCATAAGAGACAGTGTAGAGCACCAAGTAATAATTATAGATGAAGGGCAGTCAGCCAAGCTTTTCTGGAGGGTGGCAGAATTCCAAACCTCTTCAAATCCCAGGGGCTGTGAGAGCTGTTGTTGATAAGGTAAGAACCCTAATGGCATGGCCTCCCAAAGGAAAGTTATTAAAGCAATAATGCACCACCCCCCAAAGAAAACAAACTGTTTAAAGATACATCACCAGTTCATAGATAAAAGTTCTAAAATGTTATTGGACCCGAACAAACATTTTCTGACATTAAGTTCGGTTTATCCAAGGAAGGCACCAGCTGTGTTGTAGCAGCATCTTCTGCTATAGTCTGTTCCTTTCGTGTGCGCAGAATATATTGTTTATACCTCACACGGCCCCACCTTTAGCATTTTAACATGCTCATTCACTAGGGACAACATGCAACCGGGTCACTAAAACAACACTTCCTATTGTTACATCTTTACAATTTTGTGAGGTATAGCCGATGACCGGGGACGCAGCAGTGTTCAGCTGCCGTCCGTCCCTCTGTGTTGGTCATCTGCTACCTCACCATATTGAAGATTACGCTCGACTGTACATATATGAACTGGCTAAAGAGCTTACTGTGCATAAACCGAGTTGAGATGATTTAGTTGAATTGAGAACCTCTGAACTGGAGGTATGTGGCTAATCCATGTAGATACTATACATTTGTGTATTCATGTACACTAACATCACACTCCCTGATAATCCATTTGATCATGCTATAGTGAAGCTAAATTATGAATGTTAAACTGAATGTTTTTGTTTTGTCTATAGGATTATTGTAGCACTTTTATAAAACACACAGATCTTTGGCTCATGACATACATGGTGGCTAAAATGTGGCATAAATAAAAGAAGAAACAACTTAAGACACCTTAACCTCACTAACAGCAGACAATTGCATCAGTCACAAAGGCATCAAGGTTTTGAAAACACCTGAGTGTTGTCCCTCATTTCAGAATTTCTGTCAGGCATCTGGCTCAGGAGGCATTTCATTATTTTACAAGGAATTGTTTCAATAGTTACTCGGTAACCTAAGCCTTAAAACATTCCCTTTTTGCAGCCCCAGGAAAAACCTAAAGCTAATGAGATCTTTTGACAGTGTGTAGGTACTTGACAAATAGAGACTTTGATTTATATACTCAGCCATAAAGGGAGTATGTATATTCACCAATCACACATCATTGATTGATTCCAACACCATCCAGCAGTGAATTCAATTATGACTCCCTTGTAAGTACCCCTGAGCCATACATGGAGAAGAGATCATTTTCCCCTTTATGCTGCATGATGGTCTATCAATCTATTTGCACATAAGACGCTACACTGTCCAATTTATGTCCGCCTTAAGACAAGTTCTCTGGCTCATAACAGATATTCAGCTCACTCATAGCAATAGAGAGGTTAAATCTGCCATGGCTATATCGATTTCAGTTGGCTCGCAGACAGAATCTCATCAAATCACAAAAGACATTAAGCCCCAACTCGCAATTCCTTTATAGTTTACCGTTGAAAAGATAATTGATTGGGAAGCCAGTTCATTTTCTGGGTCTTTAATGCCCATGTATTATCCAGATCGATAATCAAACATGTCAACTAATTTTGTCAAGGATATGAAATGGAATGCTCTGGAAAATTACAGCCCTGGGTTGAAGGGGATGCACATGTCAGTCCTATCTTACGGTATAACGGTTCAGCACAATCACTTTGAAACTTTAGTTTTTATATCAGATCATTTATCTTAGATTTAAGCGTGAATTACCCAATATGCACTGATGTCTGTCTCAATGCAAATGTGCTACTGTGCTAATAAGATCGTGTTTGAAGTGTTCCAGAAATCAGATGGAGCCAGAGACCAAAGAAAGATGCCTGCTCTTTGTCGAGCACACTAACACTGAGAAAATAGATTTCTCTGGACCTTTGTCATTGAAACATTGTCCCAAGGTCCTATTTTAAACATCTTCGGCATTGGCCTTGTGCAGTGATCAAAGACTAGGCCTTTTAAAACCAGCAGATATTGAACACTTTCTTTTTTTCCACAACAATGGGATCTATCAAATGGTGTTGCCATGGCAATGTGCATCACATAAACTGGAACAAGTTGAGGTGTTTTTCCACCTTGTGTGGACCCTGTAAATGGCATATTTATAGGAGGACTGGGGGCTGCATCTGTATGGGTACTGTTTTTCCCTCTAGCTAATTAGCCTGGTATCAGGAAAGACAAAGCAGAGGTGACAAGAGCTAGTGCAAGCTAAATATGACCATCAGCCGTGTGTGCTTGAACTCTGTACACTCAAGGCTGATGGCGCAGCAGTAGACAGGAATTGATCTCCTTCTCTCCGGTTTAATAATTCCCCAGTGCTTCGCATCCACTTTGCTGGAATACACTGTAATTGAGATGTATCCATTACCTTCAACTGGAACTGTGTCTGTGTGCGTGTGTGTGTGTGTGTGTGTGCACTACGCTATTAATCTGTGTTTGACATCTGTAAAGACTCACTACTTTGTGAACATACCACTCACTGTAAAACATTCTAAACCTCCAGATTGGTTGCAGTGTAACAATTCTCTCCATCAGACGGACAATAAAGTCTCAAGATCAGTCAAACTAATCCAGCATGTTTCATGGTCCATTGGAGCTTGGTATTTTCTAAGTGAGAGAACCTTTTAGTTCAGCCCATGACGACACCAGTCGGGAATCTTTAATAGCATGTGGTCTCTTGTAAGACACCAAAAATCAGCAGTAAGTCATTTTTCCAAAACAGTGCCACTAAATTCTCTTACTCCTACTCAGCAATTTGTGAGCCACAGTGAATTGCAAAGGCAAAAGGTCAAATCTTTCAGGGCAGTTCATACTTACTGGAATTCTGGACTAGAGTTCTTCTCAACTGTCAAACCCAGGAGCCTCTTCACTACTACTCTACTTTGCACTTCAATTGAAATAGACAAAGGCCTACACAGCACCAAGGCCATGCGTTCTCTATGAGTGGATAGTCTACACTAATGCAGATGACTTTTTTGTTGAGTAGTTGCACCTAGGATTCTGTGAAGTAAAAACATGTAATACATAGCAGATAATATAACTCAAAATGATCTGTGAATTGCAGCACAATAGTGGCTAGCATGAATACCCTCAACATGTTTAGTGACATGATCAAATCCATTTTCCATCAAGAACAATTGTATAAATTGATGTAGTTTTGTAATAATACATCCCAATATATGCAGAGGTGTGCAGAAGAAACTGTGTTCAAGTGTGCAGCATGATGCATCCATTTACTCATTGCCATATATACGTTTCCTTCCAAACGAGAGCCACTCAAGATACAAATCTTCAGTGCAAGGTCTATTAAGTTTGAGGCTCCCATCTCAGTGCATGTCAACATCAGAGAGCCACTGGGCTGGAGAGAGGACTGAGCCACGTGGGCATCAGATTGTACCGCTGATGATAATTTGATCAGACTACGACCTCTGCACTGAGGAACTCGCAATGCAGCTGTGCTGTTTGGAGATTACTGTAAGTTAGCTGAAAATCATCTAGGCCCTATGTAGTGCAACCACTTCCCTTTCAGACAAGTTGAGCATGTCTTGTTGTATGTCTGTATATTGTGCCGCAGTCCTAATAAGAACCAGTCTGGCTAGCTATAGGCTCAGGTGGGCTGGTGTAGAAGCCGAGACGATAGTTAATTTATTGGAGTGAAGAGGGGGAGATCAGGCCAAATCGAAATGAAATGCAGACAACTTGAAATCTGAGCTCTCCATTAGATCAGAGCTGATGTAACAGTCTGATAATAATGTAAATAATAATGGAAAATAAATAAATGCCAGTGTATTGACTGAAAGCAGGTCAGTATAAAAGGGTAGAATAATACTTAATTAAATAATGCTGTGTGTGGAAAAGTTCTTGTAAGACAATAGATGGGCAGATTGTCTCCAGCCATAATCCTCCAAGTTAAGATGCATAAGCCCTGTTTTGTGTTGCACCAACAACGTAACCATCTTCCAACCATTCATGTTTTTTTTTTTACTGGAAGTCATTTTCAAACAGTCCACAAGGTCCACATAGACAAAACATATGAAGGTTTGGGTCACACTCATTTTAAACGATGCCACATACACAACAACAACAACAAACCTGTAACTAGATAAATGTGCCACGTCCAAATGCTCAGCTCATCAGTCAGTGAGATGACGTAAACAGGGATGTAGTGGAGGCTAAACGCAAGTAAACACAGTTTATCCACCTCTGAAATTTCAGAAATAGAATTTACCCACCTCTTATTAGAATTTATCCACCTCTCAAAAGAGTTGACTCTCTTAAAAGTGATTCACTTTTAACATTCAAATATCACACTGTATTATCCAATATTATCCTATATTCCCGATATGCACACTCAACAACACTCTAGGAACCATTTAATACCACTGGTATTGTTATAAACATTGTACAATAACCTTCACCATCATCAAACATGTTCTGAATGCCTTTTTTAAAAATCTGATACCGCATGGCGCAATCCACCTCACCGAGATCGCAGAATTCATAGTTTACCCACCTCTTATTTTACCACTACAGCCCTGGGTGTAAATATTAACAACAGGATAGGCCTATACAATAGCATCATGACATGAATTAAGGTTATATCTTTATGGTCATAAGATAAGAAAATGAGTATAGCAGTAGTTACACTAATAACTGAGCATAGGATACAAAGTGGGCAAGGGAGGACAAAAGTGGGCTTTGCATTTCAAGCTTTTCACTGATTTTCAAAACACAAAGTGACTGTCGGTCTGGGAATAGAGAATAGCAGAGCATGATGAACTTGCAGAATTTTGAAAAAAGCAGTGCTCTGAACTAATGTAATGTAACTCTGAAAATGTCTTAATTATAAGAGAAATACCTTTGTACATAGCAGTTTGTATCTATTGGGAGTTCATGTGTTGTGCTTACAACTTCTTACAACTTCCCCATCTGATGAACCTCAGAAAGCACTTCAAACAAAACAAACAGATTCTTGGGGATAAAAAAAGAAACTGATTTTGACCTACACCATTACTAATGACAAAAAATGTTGAGCTACTCATGAGGGAATTCACCAACATAGGGTACTGTTGTTCCTCTTTACACCAAACATAACAGAGAGATATTGCAAGTCTGCCACAGCAGATGGGATGTCATTTAGATTACCACTACAATGACAATGACTGGAGGGATGGAGAGGTCCATTCATGTGCTCTGGTGCATGGAGGTTATTATGGGGCTGCAACTCACCACTGTAGCACCACACAAAATGGGCCCTTGTTGGGAAAACAAAGTTGTGCACATAATGTCTACTGTGCAAAATAGCACAATACTTTTGGGAATTTGTGTGAAATCTACACTTTTTTACTGTGTTTTCTATAGGATGTTATTGTAGACTGATTTTGTAGTGCATTACTTAAATGAAACCATATCATACCGTACCCCATAATTATACTGTAGGAAAATACAACTTTTTACTGTGAAAAAATGTCTTGGGCTCATGTCAATTTAGTGCTTTATAAGCAAATGTAATTGCTTTGAATTGCAATAGAAAAGGAAAATAGCAAAAATGCAATTCAGCACCCTGCAAAAGTGTGTCTCTATAAACTGGTGAGCAATGCATATTAAGATGTATGTCTGATTATGGCAGAGCCAAGGATTGCAGTTTTCCATGCCATAATGTAAATGATGTATGCTGTATAAGCACAGTACATGAGGAGATCAAACTGGTCAGGTGTCGCTGTATTTACAGGTGTAGGGTATGTAAGATTTATAAGCTTAGCAGTCTGATTTATTTAACACAGGAAAACTAAAAGTAGCTTACAGGGTTTATCATTATGCATCTCTCAGGAGTCATACCCATGACCTTGGTACTGTTAAAACAGCGCTTTAGCAACTAGCCTACCTGTTGAGCTACAGAATGGCATTATTCCAACATTTTCTCATGGATTTGTAATATATAAAATCCATGTACAGTATATATCTTGTTCATGACAAAGCTGTCCATACTATGTTGTGAAGTGCTGGGAGGGAGAAGAGGGAAAGCAATGTAATGTAATATGCACAACAAGTTTCATGCTGTAATCTAGACCTGACATCAAAGTAAGTATCTGTTTTATGTAGATTTCTACACCTGCAGCATTTGCCATTAGGCTACTAACAAATAATTTTACCATTAGGCTACTAAAAAATAGCCTACCATTAGGCTACTAACAAATAATTTTACCATTAGGCTACTAAAAAACTAGATGTACCGCAGAGCGGTACAAAATATGACCGCCGCCCAGTCCAGCACATTTTTTCCACAAAAATAAATCACGCTGAAAGGCCTATATGATTCTAACTGTCTCACTAAATTGCATTATCCACACTCAATTCTCACTGGTATCTGCTAGACAACAAGTACCAAAACATGATTAGTTCATAGATTTCACATGTAAAATTCATTTTATACAACCCCACCCCCATATTGCCTGTTCATAATTCTGAGAAATTCTTGAATCGTGTACACGTTTATGTTTATGTGTGTGTGTGTGTGTGTGTGTGTGTGTGTGTATGCATGCTTGTGTGTTTGCCTGCGTATGTGTGTTTGTGCATGTGCATGCATGCATACATATGTCTACTGTGTGAGTATGTGTCATACGTATGATTACTGTGAATGTATGTGTGTGCGTGTGTATCTGTTTATGCACATGTGTGCACATGGAATGGGTGACATGGAACATGACCCCTGGAGGCAAACATACGGAAAGAATTGGTCATCCTAGGCCCTACGGTTCTCAAGATATTCACAGAAAACTGTGTCTGCCCTACCCTCCTTTCGGGGGGTCCAGTACAGCGAGGGGGCTACAGATCAAAACGAAAAACGATGGTTCCATGCTATCCATGTGGGGTTACATGCCCACCAAGTTTCGTGTACCCCGGTCTTTCAGTGTCCCGGGAATCCTTGTTGGTGTACAGTCACTAAATGTACACATAAATTATTTTATTGTAAGGCCCCCCATGAACGAAAGTTCACAAAACTTGGCATGCATTCGGAGGGTGTCATAATGATCCTACACTTTCAATTTCGTGCAGTTTTGACCATGTCAGCCAGAGATATTGTGATGAAAACACCTACTTTTTTGCTTTTTAATTTTTAACTAGGTGGTGCTATACATGAAATAAGTGGTAATGGGATGGGTTGACATGCCCCTTTAAGACCAACATACAAAAAAAAGGTGGACCTCCTAGGCCCTACGGTTCTCGATATATTCACAGAAAACTGTCTCCGGCCACCTACAGGCCAGTTGGTGTATAGTAACATAAATTAATTTATTGTGTGGCCCCCCATGAACGGAATTCCACAAAACTTGCCGTGCATTCAGAGGGTGTCATATTGATCCTACACTTCCAATTTCGTGCAGTTTTGACTATGTTAGGTCACAGATACCTGCGATTACAACACCTCATTTTTACTTTTTTGTGTTTAACTAGGTGGCGCTATACATGAAATGAGTGGTTATGGAATGGGTTGACATTGCCCTATGAGATCAACATACAAAAAAAAAATGGTCCTCCTAAACCCTACGGTTCTCGAGATATTCACAGAAAACTGTGTCTGCCCTACCCTCCTTTCGGGGGGTGCAGTCCAGCGGGGGGGCTACAGATAAAAAAAAACGATGGTTCCATGCTATCCATATGGGGTTACATGCCCACCAAGTTCCGTGTACCCCGGTCTTTCAGTGTCCCGGGAACCCTTGATGGAAATTTGGACATGCGAAAAAGAAAAAAAAAAAAAAAAGAAAAAAAAATCTGACTAAACCTATATGACCGCCGCTTCGCTGCGCGGCGGTCATAATAATTTCTGGGGTGAGCCTATTTGCTATGGTAACCTAGCAACCTGTGTGTGTGTGTGTGTGTGTGTGTGTGCACGTGTGCAGTGCGTGAGGGAAGATGAGGGTGCATGCCTGTGTGTATAAGAAGGGGTTCTTTTTTAGGCATACTGTCTTGCAATTGAACATGAATAAGTTTACTACTTAAAAACATCAAAGCTAAACATTATATCACGACATCGCTACAAATACAGTATGTGATTAAAATCAGCCAACATCATTGTAGGCTATAGGCTACGCAGATAGGCTAGATAGCCTACTTTATTGACGCTTGGTGAAACAGCATGGAGTGGATGTTTTCGGTTCAGAATGTATCACGATTCACGCGCTAGTGGTGTGCTTCCTGAACAACGGTCCGTGTGGTACAATCAAATCCCTGCGTGTATAGTGCGCGTCATAGGAATTTAACGAGGCTTCGAGGCAGGGTTTTTGCCTCGAGTAATTTTTGTAATCGAGTTATTCGAGTTACTCGATTAATCGTTTCAGCCCTACATACAGTACTATATACACCAGGGTACGAATAGCATCCACTTCTAACTATACATTGATGCAAACAGCATACCTTATTCAGAGTGTCTATTACTGTACACAGCTGAGCTATTCACACCCTGTTACATAACAACAAAAAAACATGTTGCTTGTTTTTTTTATTATTATTACATTGTGTGATCAATATGCCAGAATAAATGCACAGGGGTGCAAATAGCATACACTGATATTTGTACCAGACGGGGTATTAATAGAACACATTGCTGTGTGCACCGGGGTACGAATAGCATACATTGATATTTGTACCAGACGGGGTACTAATAGGACACATTGCTGTGTGCACCGGGGTACGAATAGAATTCATTTCTAATTGCACCAGGGTACAAATAGCCTTACCCATATTTATTCCACTGCTTGGTTGAATTTCCCATTGTCCTACGTGTTACGACCCTGTGGTCGTATATATATGTAAAATATCTGTTCCTTGTGGCTTGTGGCTCCCTTGTTCATTCTTGTGTTGCAGATTGCCTCTTTGCCAGTTTGCTGATTGCCGGTGCAGCTTAATTGACCAATCACAGCCATTGGATGTTTCGGGCCGCTGGCCCTTTAAAAGTTCAGCCATGACATCAACAGGGGCACGCTCTTCCGACTTTCTTTGAGACGCCTGCCACGCCACTCCACGCCAGAGTTGTTTTTCGTTCTGCCGCTTTAGCCACTCCCGGGGTGAGAGGCCGGGAAGTGAACTCCGGCCTTTTCAGGACTACTTTGGAGGCCTGGCGATTTTTCCTGTGTTTGCCGTACTTTTTCGTTAAAAAGTTACGCTTTTACCTTAAAATTGAGCCTTAGTTTCCTAAGCAAAAATGACCTTGATTATGCAGGTTGAGAGTCGTTCTGATGGTTCTACAACACTTTTTGGGTCGTTTGGTGGGTGCTTCGTCTCCCCCTAGTGCTTCTCCGCGGAAAAAACGAATATGCAACTTTCTGGTGGATGACAGCAGGCTAAGTAAACTAGCGATGTTTCAAAGCTAAAGTTCATCAGAATCTTGGGATACGCCCGCTTGACAACTGGAGAGATAGAACTAACGACTGGCCTTTGGCCGTAGCAACCATCCATTTAGAACTAGAAACGGCAGTTTGTCCTGCAAGTTGAGAAATTAGTTGATATGTGTCGGAAGAAAGTAGTTTTACAAACAAGAAAGTTTTAGCGATCAATACGTTTAAATTGTAACAGGAAATGAACACAACGCAAGTGGCAACAGTGGAATAAGTGGGATAATGGACTCCACGGTGGTCTGTTCACAGAAATTCCGCTTCGCATCGGGGCCGTTTTACAACCTCGACCATTAATTTCTGTGAACAGACCACCGTGTCGTCCATTATCCCTTACATATATATATATATATATATATATAAACATAGCCTTGAGTGTGGTTATTATACAGTGGCCGTTGCTTTCAAATGGCCACTTCAGTCGCGCATTACGCGGCGTGAAGCTGCGTGAAGCTTTAGTACCACTTTCAGCCACTGTGCGTCGCTCTGCCACTGTACATCGCTCTGTCAGCCTGCCTGCCGCCCCTTCTGAAAAAGCAGGAGGCTACCATTAAACATAATTGTTGCCGAGAGGAATCCTAGCCTATGATTTCAATAACAAAATGAATCATGCATAATTAAACATTACCTCGATTTAGGCTACATGGGTATGGCTTAAAGGAATTATCCGGAGTAAAATGCACTTTAGATCAATTTACGGATGATTGGGAGTACATACGTTGAGTTGACATCAAAATTATGTCATTCGGATGTGTTTTGAGAAAGTTTGATTTTACCGTTTTAAGTCAAAACTCGTTAGCCTGGAAGTGACCAGGGCATGTCATTTCACGGTGACCGTGATTTGTTCAAGTAAGAGTTGTTCCTGGACCAACATTCTATAGACGGTCCTGGACCAACAACTCTTTAACCAATCACAGCCTTGTGATGTCATCAATGTGAGTCTTCTGCTTCTCCCATTGCCCTTTTGAAATTTCCCTCCAGAAACAACCAGTGGATCACCAACTTGTATTTCAATAAAGGTAGGTCCTTGTGTAAAATAGTTGTAAAATAAAGTAATTCCGAGTGGAATCTGAATATATGCACCTTAGATTTGTTTTATTTGCGTTTTAGTTGACTTGGTTCCATGTTTGTCTAATGTTAGCTGCCAGGCTAGGGCCATACATTTACTGTAATACATTAGCTTCCAAATAGGTAATTCAGTGGCTATGCATCTTTTCTTTCTTTCATAGGTCCCTTTTTTGACTTTTTCATAACAAACAAGACATAAAGAGTTTGACACAATCTTCCAGCCCACCAACCCCCACCCCTATTCCCCCCTCCTCATACTGACAAGGGAGAAAAGAAAAGGAAACAAATTAATATAAATAAATAATAATAATAATAATAATAATAATAATAATAATAATAATAAATATAACCGCAAGCGGTGATTTAACGGGGTCCGAGCAAAATGACCATGAGGTAGCATAGCTTTTTAGTTTACATATGCTTTGATTGTTTGGGCCCAATTGTTAAAAAAAAACGTGATTAGATTTCGGTTATCGGATTTCAGTTACCGGATTTCGGCTATCGGATTTCAAATCTTGAAAATGGGTTGTTCAAAGGGAAACAAGGATCCTGAAATTGGATTAGAACACATAATCTATTCTTGGTTTTGATCTGGATAAAACCTTTGTGTTGTTCAAAACTTTTGAGTTGGATTGGAATAAATTTGATCCATAAAATTAGGATCCATAAAATTAGGAACAGGATTACTGTTACAATTATTATTAGGAGTATTGTAACAGTACTGTATTCTAGTGTGCTAATCTCCACATCCCAATAGTATTCTAACAATACTCTATTCTAGTGTGCTAATCTCTACAACCAAATATTATTCTAACAATACTCTATTCTACAGGACTATTTATTTGTTGTGGATAAGATGAAGGGTTTGATAATGGAAGGCAGTGTTTCCCAGATAATTGAATTGTATTTGTGGTGGTAGGTGAAGGGGGGGGTGGGTTCTGTGTTGGAGTCAATAAGATAAACAGCCTATAATTATACAGTTATACTTGCCTTGCACTACAGGTCCATATTGACAAGTAGCTGTAATGTTATAGTGTGCTAACCTCCACAACCCAACAGCATTCTATTCTAGTATGCTAACCTCCACAACCCAACAGCATTCGAACACTAACGCTTCAAGTGGGATTTGAACTCTCAACCTAAGGATCACCAGTACAAGGCATTATCCCACTGAGCCACTGTCAATCCGACATGTTGGCCAGTCACATTCACATGGTGAAAATGTGTATTGGTAAACACACAAGAAGAAAAACTCCAAGCATACATTGGATTTTTCGATTGTCGGCACCGAAAATCAAAAAATCCAGTGGAAACTAGATGGCAGAAGTGTGTAGGCCAATCTGCCCAGCAGCTTTTTCTACTTTGTCACCTACAGAGTTTGACAGGTACAATCTTTCAAAACACCATGTTATTTCCCATAGACATTTGACGACCGAAGGTTGGACGGATACGGAAGTTAGGAGGCGGGACTTATTCTGGAGAGGTCTATGGGGATTCGAACACTCAACCTAAGAAACATCAGTGCAAGACATTAGCCCACTGAACCACTGACAATCATACACATTGGGCAGTCACATTCACATGGTGAAAATGTGTGTTGGTAAACACACAAGAAAAACTCCAAGCATACATTTGACAATAAAATGAAGGGCTTTCCTGAAAGAGTACATCTGAAAACTTGTTGAAATTCTGGGGCAATTAGACATTTGTAGAGAAGAACACTAATGGATGAAATATAAATATGAGAGACTTAATGATGAAGGAAAAATAGTAAACAAAGAAGTTCCCCTAAATGTCATAGAGTGTCTCCGCATTCTGATTCATGGCAACTGATGAGTGTGAATGTTGATTGCCTGATGTCATTCAGGTGCTGTTCAATGGTGTGAATCTTCAAAAACCAAAATCATGTGCATCTTGAGCCTAAAGCTCTAGCAGGATTCAAACTCTCAACCTAAGAAACACCAGTATAAGGCATTACCCCATTGAGCCACTGACAATCAGACACATTGGGCAGTCACATGCACATGGTGAAAATGTGTGTTGGTACTGTAAACACACAAGAAAAACTCCAAGTATACATTTGACAATAAAATGAAGGGCTTTCCTGAAAGAGTACACCTGAAAACTTTTTTGAAATTCTGGGGCAATTAGACATTTGTAGAGAAGAATAGTAATGGATGAAATATAAATATGATAGACTTAATGATGAAGGAAAAATAGTAAACAAAGAAGTTCCTCTAAATGTCAGAGTGTCTCCGCATTCTAATTCATGGAAACTGATGAGTGTGAATGTTGATTGCCTGATGTCATTCAGGTGCTGTTTAATGGTGTGAATGTTCAAAAACCAATAGCATGTGCATCTAGAGCCTAAAGCTCTAGCAGGATTCAAACTCTCAACCTAAGAAACACTAGTACTGTATAAGGCATTATCCCATTGAGCCACTGACAATCCTACATCTTTGGCAGTCACATTCACATTGTGAAAATGTGTGTTGGCAAACACACAACATCAAGAAAATTCCTAGCATACATTTGACAATAGAATTAAGGGCTTTAAAAAAAGAGTACAGATCTGAAAATGTGCACTGTTAATGGTATCCATCTAATAATGGTTGTATGGTAAAATACTCATAAAGGAATATAGGTGATATAGGAGAAATGAGGCTGAGTGGTCGAACTTTACTGGCCTATATCTGTGAAATGGAACAACATATCCAAATTCTTTAGATATCTTTTGTAAGGCTTGGTCTAAACATTGTCTGTGAGAATTTTGGTGAAGATGTGATAATTTTTGAGGCCTGTGAAACTTTTTATGATGTTTGGCTTTTCTCTGAAATTGTGGCAAAAGTAAACATTTTTAGAGCATAAGACCAGGGTGAAAAAGATGCATCTGAATTTAGAGATTAATATGATGAGAGAATTTTGAGTCTAGGTCAATTTGTTAAGGAGAAATAAGCGTTTTTGACAAGAGCGCCACCTTTGGGTGCAGTACCCCAAATTGTGGGTTATGGGTAGTGGGGGGTACTGGTAACAATACTTGAAAATGTCAAGTTTCTAGGACTTACGGTTTATAGGAATATAGGTGATCTAGGAAAAAAGGCCTAAGTGGTCTAACCTTATTGGCCTATATCTCTGAAATGGAACAAAATATCAAAATTCTGAGCGATAACTTTTGTGAGGATTGGTCTAAACATTGTCTGTGAGAATTTTGGTGAAGATGTGATTATTTTTGAAGAGTGTGAAACTTTTTATAATGTTTGGCTTTTCCATGAAATTATGGCAAAAGTTAACATTTTTAGACCATAAGACCAGGGCCAAAAAGATGCATCTGAGTTTAGAGATTAATATTATGAAAGAATTTTGAGTCTAGGTCAATCTGGTAAGGAGAAATAAGCATAATTAACTTTTTTTTCCAATAGCGCCACCTTTGGGTGCAGTACCCCAAATTTTGGGTTATGGGTAGAGGGGGGTACTGGTAACCATACCTGAAAAGTTTCAGAATAGACTCCCAGACATGGTCTGAGAAGTCTAAACCTAAGTCTTGCTCCCAGGCTGCCCGGATTGTGACTAAAGGTGGGGAGTCCAGGCCTGATATTAAGTTATATAACCTTGAGACAGAACCCTTTGAAATTGGATCAAGAGAAACGCATCCAGAGGATTCACAGGTGGTAAAGATGGGAAATTTGGAACCTGACGCTGTACATAGTGCCTCGCCTGAAGAAATCTAAAACAATTTGTAGTAGGCAGATCAAACTGCTTTGACAGCTGCTGAAAAGAGGCAAATGTGTTCTCTATAAACAGGTCCTGAAAACAGTGTAGTCCTACTTCATGCCAGTTTTGAAAAGTTTTATCCTGCATTGATGGTGCAAAAAAGTGATTAAATGCTATGGGGCTTAAAAGAGAAGATCTCTGAAAGCCAAACGTCCTCCTGAACTGAACCCACACCCTAAGAGAATGGTTCACCACTGGGTTATTGGTAGGCTTATGACCAATCCCAGGCAGAGCAGCACTCAAAAATCCTGACAGAGAGATCTGCTTACAGACACTATTTTCCATGGAGACCCAGGATGGACAGTCATTCTTAAGATGAAAACCAGCAGTATAACATACATTGTATGTTGGCTGCCCAGTAGTAGTATTTAAAATTGGGTAGGGCCATGCCACCCTGGGCCTTTGGCCTTTGGAGAAAAGCCTCACGCAGTCTAGGTTTTTTGCCATTCCAAATATATGATGAGATGATAGAATCTAAAGATCTGAAAAAAGATAGAGGGACAAGAACTGGTATGCACTGGAACAGATACAAATACTTGGGAAGAACATTCATTTTAATTGAGTTGATACGGCCAATTAGAGTCATATTAAGAGATGACCATTTAGAAAGGTCTTGTTTAGTTTGCTCTAAACCTCAACCTATGGTTTGGCGCGGAAGAAAGCTGTCCCCTGTGCAACACCATCAACGCAAGCCTCCAGCACATCCTCTCTGGATGTAAGACAGCACTGTCACAAGGCCGCTACAGGTGGCGGCATGACCTGGTGCTGAAAAAGCTGGCAGAGGTGGCAGAGGCATGCAGACAACAGGCCAACAGCCAACCTCCTGCCCCATTGAGACGGCACATCTCCTTTGCTAGAGCGGGGGAAGATCCCAAACCCACCCACCAGACAGCAACATCAAGACTCCTCTCACCCGGTGGTGAGTGGACCATGAGGGTTGACCTGGGGAGACAGCTCCATTTTCCAAGGGAGATAGTGGAAACATCGCTCCGGCCAGATCTGATTTTGTGGTCAGTTTCAGACAAGACCATCCTGATGGTGGAACTTACTGTCCCATGGGAACAAGGCATGGAGGCTGCCAATGAACGCAAACTTTCCAAGTATGCAGACCTGGCAGCAGAGTGTCAAGAGGCCGGCTGGAAAGCCATTACACGCCCTGTTGAGGTGGGGTGTAGGGGCTTTGTGGGCTCCTCAACAGTTCGCCTGCTGCGAGACATTGGCTGCATAGGAGCAGGGAGCCATAAAGCCATCAAGGAACTGGCGGAGGAGGCAGAGAGGGGCAGCTTCTGGCTGTGGCTGAGGAGGAGAGATAGAGGGTGGGGGCAGAACACCTAGGGCATCAGCAGGGGGTGGCAGGTAGAGATACCAGCCATCGCTCCGCCACCAAGAGATGTACTGGGGTTAAAGGAGCGAAACATCAGTGACTGGTGGTCCCCAGCTGATGACCCGTTCCTGCCCATAGGTGTATAGGGGAACACACTTGCATAGAGTGCACTGGTGGAGGTGCGTCAGGCAGCAATGCCCAGCAGGCATACCAACAGCCTGTATCTTCAAAGATAACAAAATTAGCCTTAAAGAGATGGTTAAAAGAGTGTGTAACAGATATCCCAAGGTATGTAAAATTACTCTGAGCAATCTTGAGTGTAGCTGTGATGCCTCATGATTAATAGGAATGAGTTCGCTCTTGTGCAAGTTCAGTTTATATCCAGAGAATTGACTAAATTTCTTAAGCAAAGACAGAACAGCTGGTAACGACACATCTGGATTGGAAATATACAGCAAAAGGTCATCGGCGAACAGCTACACCTTGTGTTCAGTGCCTCCCCGCAGCACACCTGAGATCTGACTGGATTCCCGCACGGCAATCGCGAGTGGCTCAATGGCCAGGACAAAAAGCAAAGGACTCAGAGGACAGCCCTGTCGGGTTCCACGGTGTAGATTAAATGGACTGGAGTATTGGAGTACCGGTCTGATCAGGAGATATCACAGCAGGGAGGACATCCTCAAGTCTTCTAGCCAACACCTTTGCTAAAATTTTCACATCAGTGTTTAGCAATGAGATAGGCCTGTACGAGGCACAGTCTAATGGGTCTTTCCCACTTTTAGCCAACAATGAAATGCAGGCCTAATTCATTGTTGGTGGAAGAGTCCCCTTTTCAAGAGATTCTGTGAGAACCAAACTTAGGTGACTAGAGAGCTGCATAGAAAATTTCTTGTAGAACTCTACAGGGAACCCATCTGGACCAGGGGATTTTCCAGACTGTTTTGAAAATATGGCTGCCATAACTTCTCCCTGTGTAATAGGTTCCTCAAGACGTGTCTTATAGTCTGATGATATAACAGGGACATTCAATCCACCAAGGAAACCCTCCATTTCCTTTGTTTGTACATGGCCCTGGAGCGACGTTGCCATGTTGGTCTTGGACCGTCTTTACAATGTTGGTCCAGGACCCACATTGTCGTGTTTGTCCAGGACCCACATTGTCATGTTTGTCCAGGACCGTCATTACAATGTTGGTCCAGGACCCACATTGTCATGTTTGTCCAGGACCGTCATTACAATGTTGGTCCATGACCCACATTGTCATGTTTGTCCAGGACCGTCTTTACAATGTTGGTCCAGGACCGACATTGTCATGTTTGTCCAGGACCGTCATTACAATGTTGGTCCAGAACCGACTTTACAATGTTGTCTTTACAATGTTGGTCCAGGACCGTCTTTACAATGTTGGTCAGGGACCGTCTTTAGAATTTTGGTCCAGCACCGTTTTTACAATGTTGGTCCAGGACCGTCTTTACAATGTTGGTCAGGGACCGTCTTTAGAATTTTGGTCCAGCACCGTTTTTACAATGTTAATCCTGGACCAAAATCGCCATGTTGATCCTGGACCAACATTGTAAAGACGGTCCTGGACCAAAATGGTGGTCACTCCTGGAAGATGTACAACAAACAAAAGTGACTGCTTTAGCCTATTACCAAGAAGAGACCCAATAGTTGATATAGCTTTGAAGCTCATTTAGCAATCTTGTTGCCATGGTAATTAGTGCTAATGTTAGGTAAAATACAAAAAATAGCTTGCTAATAGGCAATACAAATCTGTCAGTTGTCGTTAGACTGTTTTTTTTTTGCCACATTTCTGAGAAACTTGCCATGTTTAAACCTTTATACAATAAGCTGCAAAATATTTTTGTCTGCTTTGTTTATTCCAGGCCCATTATAGGGAAGTTTGTCCCTGTACATCACAGGGAAGTTGGTCAAGGTCCATCATAAGGAAGTAAGCGACGTTTTTAACAGGCTATGCAAATATAGGCTTAGACAACTATAACCCACATTTTGGTTTCGTAAATTAATTTGCCATACTTCAATTGACTGCTTGACATGTCATTTTTATTTTTCTGTAAAATAAACAAATACATCTGCTTTATGCTGCAGAATTACATTCATGGCTGACTTCTGCAGACGCGTAAAAAAACACTGCCACTTCCCTCCCCATATTCCACTGATCACACATCAGACATCAGGGGTGCGTTTCCCAAAAGCTAACTACGCTTAACCCAGATACGAACTATTGGACAGGGGACTGATAACTGCTGCGTAACGGCGGCTGTCATCAGTAACGCACTGCGCCACAGAATTGACGGCGTGGGTGAATAGGGGATAAATAACAATAGAGTACAAAACTGTTTCACCAGCACATTTAAATGACACGTGTTAAACGTTAATTCAAAGCAGTGGTTAATTTACAAGGTCAGTCTATATGAACCAATGAATTAACGTGATGACCCTGAGAAAAACAGATTTCACGGATTAAACTAAGGTAGTCCATCATTAAGTCTCTGTTACTGTATGTGCAGGTGTGCCCGTCACTGAAATGAACGCAACACAGAACCCGCTTCTCTCGCGGCAGTCACTGACTGTAGCCTAGAATAAATGCATGGGGAAAAACAATTCCCCATGACAAAGACATCGTAAAACACTGAAAGTTAATATTTTGTCACTAGCAACATACATCTGTCCTTTGTCGAAAGCAGTTGCAATTATAGCTCTGAACAAAACTGTTCAAGAGTTATTTAAGGGGGACGAATGAAACATCCTACAGCTTAAATTATGTAAACTTCCCACGACTTGAATGGTACTTCAAGTATGTGTTATTTTAGATAGATTGCTGCTGGGCTATATGTCTTGGTTCATGTCTGTTAACTCATTGAGTGCCAAAAACGTAATATTACGTTTTTAGCTTTTTTTTTTTAATTACGACACTCTAACACACCTTATATGTGATTTTGGGAACTCTGTGATGAATGGAAATGAAATATATGACGATTGAAAACTCATGAAAACGCACAATCTGGACATTTTATCATAACTCGGTTGCCGCTTTGGGTCGAATCAGTGACGCATGCACGTCAGCTCAAAACCAGGCCATTTTCGTGGGTCTATCACTAGGTGGCAGTCTCGCTAGGTCACTTCCCGGAAACTTTACAGGCAACACTTCATATTTCATGAAAGACGTTATATCTCCATTTCTAGAAAAAAAACAGCGATTTTGATGAAAACTAGCCACTGTTTAGCTTGCAATTTCTCAGGAACAGAAGCGTGTAGAAATACACGGTTTGCACCCACTGAGAGCTTAAAGTCTCACCTTTTTTTAAACGAGCCATTGTATGTGTTCATAGCTATAACACAGAATATGCTGTGGCTGTACAAAAATCATCAACAATGGTCTAGATTGCTGGCACTCTAGGACAAAGTTTCCGAAAACAGCTTGGCATTCAATGAGTTAACAACTCATTGGCATCCTCGCGGTTGCAACCATCCACCCTTCTATGAAATGAAAAAGACATAGGCTACCTGCAAGCTGGCCTATGATTTCATTGCTGAGTTTGCGGTAAAAAGCAAGAAGAGTCAGGATATGGCGAGTCAATGTTATTTATTTGTCCAATGGTAGACTACAGACTAGTGTCCATAGTGCACAATATATCAATAGTTTGAATGTCATGTGTGTTTCAACTCATTGACAAATAGCGTTCAGCATGATTCATGCCCAATTAATTACCCCTGTTAAAGTGTTCGCCTTTGTAGTTTGGTTTTGTGATAAGCCTATGATAAACGGCTTATGGCCAAATATGTGACTCAGCTAATGTTATAGGCTTTAAAATTTCCCCTCTTAAAGACAAGCTGGTGTAGCCTTTAGCCTACTATTAAAATGCACCATCAATAGGCTATCGCATGATTTCATGCAAGAAAAGGGTGAAAAGGGCCTCGCACCTGTCAAGTTCACACAGGGCCTCGCACCTGTCAAGTTAGCACAGGGCCTCGCACCTGTCAAGTTAGCACAGGGCCTCGCACCCCCTTGCGACGGCCCTGCAGCTCCTCCTAAGACGGGGAAAAAAGTTAAAATACAGTATGTGATAAACCCGGGGAAAAAGTTGATAGGTAGGCTATGTTTCGGTCCTGGTGATTATTTAAGAAATTGTGCAAACGACAGCCTTTTCAAGGCATTTTAAGAAAGGAGTGGTAGCATGCAAGCTCCCAAATTGACCCAGTAGCCTACAGAAGGCATCAATAAATTGAAGGGGAGGGTCATGCGTTTTTTCATAATCATTTTGGAGGGTTATAGAAAAATTTCTTGCTGGCGAGGGAGGGTCACGTCTTTTTTGACTAATGCTCCCAAAACTCCTCCGGTAGCCCCTTAAATAAATAACGAACAGTCTCTAATGAAGTAAACTTGTGACCATCAAAAATCGTTTATCGCCTGTAACTCTGTGATAACAGGACGTAACAGGAAGGCATTTGGCTGAGCAACGGAGGTTAATATGCTGTATATTTTGTCCAAATGATGTCTGTCTATCATCGTGGCACTCGGAGAAAACCAGAATGTTTAATTTGTCCTGCGTTTCTTCTACGGCTGCAAACGGGATTTACTCGCAGTTAACCAAATATTTCTTTATTAGGGCATTTCTTTATTTCTGGCTATTAAATTATTTCTAAACCAGTCTGCAAAAGTCTGTAGTGAAGTCTGTGTAGGGTTTTCCAGGCTCCATTTCTTTTTACGAGACACCCTCCTCACTTGAGACATCTGCCGGTTGTTGTAGCGTCGTTGCAGCGTCACTGGAAAAATACAAATTAAAGTCGCATGATACCGCGTGATCCCGCGTGCGGACCGCGAGGGAAGCTGGCCAAATCGAAGCACTGCCCACTGTAGGTTTGTCAGCAAATGTGAAATGTGAAAGTGTGATCTGTTGAATGGTTTGAAATTTGAATTGTTACGATGATGACCAACTCCAAAGCAGTTCCATCTCTTAGGGTTCAAGACTCGCTTGAGTTGTTGTTGAACAGTGAAATACGTGCCAGACTAACAAATGGAATAAGCTTTGTTGTGAATAAACTGTGCTGTATACCCCCCAAAACTGGGATTGATCACCTGTGCACTACTGTGTCATGTTCCTGAGGTGAGTGCACTGACAAAGAACTGGGGGGTCTAATTGTTTGAAGTCCAATAATCCCAGCCTTTCTGTACATCATATAAGGAAACGGTAGATCACGCTAAAATAACATTATAGTAATTCACTGGCTAATTGCTGCCAGTAATATACTGCTGTTTTTTTTTCAATAGGCGTACTCATACATTCAAAAACATTGATATTGCAGTGACTTACTTTTGCCTTTTTTCTGGTAATTTACTGGGAGATAATATACAACTTATTTGTTCACACAGTCTGCCTCTTGTTACTATGGCAATAAAATACTATAAAAGAGCTGCGTTACTGGCCAATATCTGCCAATAACTTACTGTCGCTTTTTTTTACAGGAAATGTTTAGTAACAGTGAACACATATGTCAGATACAGAGAGGATACCACAAACATGATTGGTTGCTGTTTGAGAGGAGCTCTTGGACTTTCTGCCTTGTGTGCCCACGTGCTGGTGTCCCAGGGGCCCTGGAGCCTACGGTGGCCATGTTGTGGTCAGTGTGCTCTGTGTGAATTGGGGCTTTTGAAGTGTAGAGTCGATAGTCTCATGGTTTTATGAGAGATGTCATTTCAAAATAGAAGTATACCAGAGTAAATCCATTGAACCGACTGGCCTGTGTCTTTATCTGAGGGCATTACCAACCATCAAAAAACTGGTTGTTTGTTTGTTGGTTGTTATTGTTGTTAAGCGAAATAACACTGTGTTCAGTGTCACAGAATAGTGCTATTCCAGATGAGACCCTTTAATTACCGCAAAACAAAACCATTAAAAAATGGTTTGCAATGCAAAGGGGAAGAAGTTAACCCATCTGCCTCTGGACGTCTTTGTAAGTAGCCGAAACTGTAGTGCAATCAATGTGTTGAAGTTTTGCATACAATATCAGCCACTCCCCCTGTGTGTCCTTCACAGATCTTTGTTATAATACATTCTAGAAATCAAGGAAAAATAAGTGGTTTACATCAGATGGAAAGGAGGTCAGATGCCCTGAAGTCCTGCTGAGCTTCAACACCCACCCACCCACTTACAACCAATACCAACCCATTTTTTTGGTTTGTTTGTTTGTTTTGTGATCTATGCACAAATAATCATTCAAATCATATTTGTTCCTACAATATGACAGGGACGGTAAAAAGGCAGTAGTAGAGTAAATTACATCTATACTGAGGGTTTTGACATTAAGCCATTGTTCTCATCAATCAGAGCAGAAACCAGGAGTGTTCTTCATCTCAAACAAAAATGAATTCCCATCCTAGCATTAAAAGCCTACTTCATCTCAAGAGAGACACGACAACAAAGCCTACAGTAGGACAGACACAATGTGTTCAATGTGCACAATGTGCATCCTTATTCAGTTTGTCAGTCTTGACTGGGGGAAAAAGGAACAATTTATTCTTACATGGTTTAGGTAATGAATTATAGGTGTTGTCCCCATGTTCCTAAATTGTTGTGCTTTTAGAACACATTTGGAGGCAGAGAAAGGCATGGACCCCATTTAGCTTTGAAGTTGAGACCAAGTCCCTGAAATCCATTAAAAAAATACCTCAAATGAATCAGATGGTAAATATAAGTGGATTTCATGGAAGCAAGAGCAGGTCATACAGCAACAAATGTAAATTTATTTCTGACAGGGACACAATGCCTTTGTGTGTGTGTGTGTGTGTGTGTGCACACGTGTGTGTGTGTGTGTGTGTGTGTGTGTGTTTGTGTCTGGATCCATGTCTGTGTGTGTCTATATGTGTGTGTGTACTGCACATGTGTGTGTGTGTGTGTGCCTAGAGAGAGAGAGAGAGAGCTGAGTGCAGTAATATCCATTAGATTTATTGTGCTGCAATTCCCAGTCCCTTCAGTTTCGCCTGAGGGGGACTATATTACATTTCATCACAGTTTCATTTTCTGCTGCAGATGAGGGATGGTAGTGCTGTTGCAGTAATGTAGCATGTATGCGTTAAATCTCATCTCTAATAAAATCAAACACATCACAACTCATGGCACACTTTCTTTTTCTCTCTCTTTCTCCCTCTCTCTCTCTCTCTCTCTCTCTCTCTATCTCTCCTCTTCTCTGCAGCTAAGGGCTGTCTGTGCGAAATGAAGCGCCATCTGTTATCGCATCAAGACTGCCTTATTAGAACATAAAAATCCAACAGACAGCAGGGTGAGGGTAAGGAGAATGAATACTGGAGGAAATAGAATGCGATCAGAGGATAGGAGGCGCGGGAGAGATGGAGAGAGAGAGCGTCGAGTGCGTCGGCATGGCTACCTCTCAGGTTGGCTCAGCCGCCACACCCTATACTTGGGCTTTTCCACGCAACGAGAGCAAACCGTTTTATACACAGTGTCAAGGCTGGCTGCATTTCATCCAAGATAACAAATAGTGCTTTATGGAAAGAAGATGCATATTGATCCATATCATCTTGAGTTGTGTGAATGTTTGTGTTTGTGTTTGTGTGTGTGTGTGTGTGTGTGTGTGTGTGTGTTTGTGTGTGTATGTTTGAGCTTGGAAATTTGACTGAGAGATGTTTTTGAGCAGCGGAATGCAAAATGCCACCTCCACAACCGTCAAGAAAATAACCTTCTACGCAGAGCACCCTCTTCTCCTTCTCTCTCTCTCTCTCTCTCTCTTGGGAGAAAGCAATATCCACAGTTAGTTCACCAGGATGAGGAGGACATGGGCATCCAGCAGTTCTGTCCACTTGTTCCTTTCTTTATCTCAGACTGAAGTCCTGAAACTGATCATACACTTGGAAGGCTACATTATAGTTTTTCTCAGTCGCTTTGGTGCTTTTCTCACATCACTATTAACATTTGCACAGCAGTTAGTGCAATTCTCAAAACAATTAGTGCAAACTGCAAAACCTAGTGGATGACCTGCAAAAGCACGTCACTTGCTCAAAATGGATAGTCCATTCCTCAAAAGCAGGTATTCATGTCAATGAAACTGTCAGTGTCATCAAAATGAGAAGTCTTGACACCATCGTTTATGAACAAGATAGTCAAATGGCTTTGTCATGTTTTCATTATGACAGTTCTCTCAGTGTTTTCCAATGCAAAAAAGGGTCAGAACTCAGTGACACTACCTGAACATGCTCAAGACAGCACTATACAGTACTTGTACAGCCATTTGAAAACTAGAGTAAAGTTACACATTGCTGTAGTTAGGTGAGTAAGTGAGTACAAGACACTGAATATGTAAATTTTTACTGTATGCTCTTTGCAATTCTACAGCATTGTGACAGAATTTGATAACTAGTTCAACAATTTTGCATGTAATGACTCAAGCAATGAAATGAAGACTATTAGTTTTATTGGGAACGACTATTCAGCATTCATAAGTATAGTTTATTTTGACTGACATGACATAAGCAAATGATAATGTTAAAAAAACAGCAGAGAATTGTATGAAAGCAACTGATACATGTCCAAAAGTATTTGCAATTTGTTCAGAGGAAGGAGAAATTGCTACTATGATGTGCACAAATGACTAAATGTTGTGGAGGTTGAACTAATAGTTATGAGAATTTTCATTCTGATCTGAAAAAAGCACCAAAGCGACTGAGAAAAACTGTAACTCCATCTACACACAAACAAACGTGAACACATTAAAATACAGGCCCAAATTTCAAATGACCAGCCATGCTTAGAAAAGCTATACCATGAAGATGCGATGATACAATGAATGCTACATAAACTCTGTCCATGCTGCGGTGATGAGATTTAGCCAAGGATAGAGGATTTTTCCTGCACTTTTGTCATGGATCATTGGCCATATATGCCCTTGGGGAGCATGTTCCAGATTTCCTCCAACCAACAACCAATCTCATGAGACTATGAAGAGAATGGGTTTAATAGCACTAACAATGTTGAGTCTGAAAGAAAGTGGTTTTGCTTTTGGAGGGACATAAAGAAAGGCTTCCTAGGCCTCCAGGTCTAGTTTTACATTCACTATGTGCGCTTGCGTCTTAAAGTGTGTGTCATATGTGGCTTATATTAAATATCAGGCAGCTGCTGGTGGCTTAGTGAGCATGGTAAGGGAGCTAAAATTATCGAGGGCTTAATGCAGTGATCCTCCTTCTCACAGCACAATGACCAAACTCGGCCGTGGCGGGACAAGCTCTGGACACGTTGTACTTGGGTGCTGAGAGAGATCGCAGTGGCTAAATAAACATCATGAGCCTCTACAGGCTCAGCTGCATGGGGACAAAAGAGGCTGTCCCCACGGATATTGATCTGCAATGTGGGCGCATGGAAAAATAGCACCAAGAAACAAGAGCTGACCAAAACAGACAGACAGATAGATAGATAGATAGATAGATAGATTGAAAAAAAGAATGAAAGAAAGGCATTTTCAAAGAAAAATAGACTGCAAGAGAGAAAAAAGAATAAAGACAGGCAGCAATAGGGAAAAAATAATTTTCTGTGGTTACTTTGTCAATTTGAGAGTGCCATCTCCAGACAGTCATTAAGTAAGTTCTGTTGTTGTTTTAATTATCGACAGTAAAGCAATCTGTTCATAATTACAAACATTTGCTTGTAGCAATTACAAACAGTGGCTGGTAGCAGTTTAATTTGCCTGCTCTAATCTTGACTGTAATTAGAGCACACACAAGCAGAGCACTGGAGTTGTTCAGCTTCCAGGCAAACAAGGCAGGACTGAAAATTCCCATTATATCAGAACTGCTTAGTGCCCCAGGCACAGACGCACTCTCCCTCAGACGCCTGCAATTTCTACATCACTTACATTTTAATCCATTTTCACAATGCTATTGTGAAATAATAGGAAGTGGTCCCATCACACACACACTTCCCCATCACTGCAAATGACTTTGCATTTGAACATGCCACTGGATGTCAGCCAGTGGTCGCAAAAGGAAAACATTACTGGCCTTGATCCCCTCTCGTTCTTTCTCTTTCCATCTCCTTTATTTGCGATTTTCTTTCTTTGTGTGTAGGAAGTAGCCAAACTCATTTTTTCGCATGAAAGGACATTTTGGTCTATTTGCTATGTGACTCCTCTCTAAGTGATGAAAAGTGTGTAGCTGTGCTTGAAGATAGTTTAGTATGTATATGTATCTCTTTCAACGTAGCGGCCCCCTGTGGGGTTCTGCTTACTATGCAGAGCGCTCTTGCAGCCGAGCACCATAAAAGCAAACCATTTATGTTCATAAACTTGTGAAAACAACTCGAAAAACGATTTCCTCCCTGAATCTGTTTTGGGAGTTGGATTCTTTGTGCAAGCTTCTAGAACACTTTTTGTCATTTTAATTCTACCTTTGGCCCCATGACTGAGCATATGGCATGGCAAACACACACACACACACACACACACACACACACACACACAAGAGCATTTGACGGTCTCTTTTACTACTGAACCTAATAAAACATGACCGGCTTTCATCAGAGAGCGTTATCGCAGGCCTGCATCAAATCGTTTTGCAAGATGTAACGGCGGGCGGAGGTCTACGTTGCCATGGCGAGGAGAGTCCTGACACTTGAGTTTTAATCAGGTCGGTCTTATGACAGGATCGGATGGATGTCAGGAACTGTGTTCTCTACCAATCTGCTGGCACATCCATTTCAGGAAGGGAGTGATGAGGCGGTGGAGGTGGGGAGGGGATGGGAGGGGGGTGCGGAGGGTGGAGGCAAATGACCTGACATGCGGGGGAAGTGTGTTTCTATCATGTATCGGCTGCGTGTACCCTCTCGCATGCCAGCCGAGTGAGTGTCTGGCGATCGCTGTCCAAGGTCAGCGGCGGGATGTTGTGTCAAGCTGGGCTGGGAATCTGAGAAGATGCGAGCAAGCACACACACACACACACTATATGCACACATACAGTCATCCACACTGTCACGCACACACACACACACACACACATAACACATCCACATACATGACAGACATGTGGCCAGCGTGTTGAGTTCAACAGTGTTTTCTTTAGGTGTAGTGTAGTGTGACAGATTCCATTTTTCAAATTTTGATTTACAAATTCAGATTTTTTTGGGAGGAAAAAACATTCTCTACACTGCAGTGTTCAAAAACCTTCACACTATGTACATGAAAAGAACTATATTTGCACATTCATTCTCTCTCACTGACTCACAATCACACACACTCACTCATTCACTCACTCACTCACTCGCAGGAATAATAATAGTCACAATGTCCATCCCTCACTGTCACTAAAAGCCTATTGTCCTCTGTCTCAGGTCTCTTTCCCACTCAGATGATAGCTATTAATTCCCCTCAGAGCCTGCCTGATGGAAGCCTAACAACATTTTATATTGTTGATACACTTCTGACTCGAGCTGCATGCTCTCAATTACAGATGAAAGATAGCTGGTAACCTGGTTACAAATGGGCCTGGGCTGCTCGAGATGATGTCAACCTCCCTTTATCGTGCGGAGAGGAGGTTGGGAAATGAGCTCAGGCAGTGGCTCACCCCTCTTCAGGCACTGCTGCACTTCCCTCGTATCGCTAAAGAGATGCTTAACTGACGCTCCACTGCCTCAGTGCAATTATAATCATCTGGAATAATGATTAGCCGTGTCCCTTTTGTATGCGAGCAGGAACCAACAACGATGCTGTTTTTCATGCTAGATCGTTATATTTCCTGTACGAGGCGGGGGGGGGGGGGGGGGGGGGGGGGGGGGGGTGTAGTGGCAATATAAATGGCCACAAGGAGAATAACTTGACACTTTTTACATATTTTGTTTCTGAACTGGTAATGTAAAATAAAAAAAAGTGTGGGGAGAAATGCTGTCGTTTTTTAACAGACCGCTGAAAAAGCACTTTGAAGGAGAAAACTTGTTTTAAGATCCCTTCATTCTCATGCAATTGCACCCCAGATAAGGTTTCAAATTGAAATTCCTGTCGAGCTCAAGGGTAAGGTTTCTATGAAGTCAGGGATCCTGTTCATTACCAAAGCAAATATTTGATGGTTCATTGGGACAAAGAGAGAAAGAGAAGGGAGTTGAGAATGTGTGTGTGGGGAGGGGGTGGTGGTTGTCAATATTAATTCTTTTTTTTTTTTTTACTTCTCATCTACTCATTTCTTTGTGTAAAGGGCGAAGAAAAATACATGATTCCTCAAGGTTAGCCATTAGTGTTTTCCACTAGGTTTAAAGAGGAGACGAGCCGGAGAGGTACAAATAAATGGGAGTATTTATAAGTGGATCTCTCTGAAAATGTTTCTGCACCCGGGGTCTGTGGCCTGCATACAAATGCACTGTGTTACATAATAAATGGGGGCTTTACTTAGGGAAAAATAGATTAGCACTTGACCCCTTCTGCATCATCCTCTTATTTCAGGAACATGTTCCTCATGGGCATGAGAAACTCTTCTCTTCTCCTCTGCCTTAGAAGATAAAAGAAACTGCTTCAAGGTTCAGAGAAATCTTTTTTTTTTTTTTTTTTGAAAAAAAAGAGAAGTACACAGATTGCTGAATATATGTATATTGTAGAGTGCAGAGAATATGCTTCAGAAGGGAGCCGATGGAAGGAGACACAGAGTTCTTGAAACTAATTGGAATCCTGCTGCTTTTTTGAAGTGAAACAATTCCAGTCAGGGATAATGGGGGAAAGAGGCCTTGATCAATTGATTAGGAGAGATATAAATGTCTCTCGCACACACGCTAACCACTGAGGGTCAACAAACAAACAAGGCCCTGGTGCTGGTTAGCCAGTTTAATGAATAAATCATTACACATGAAGCCCTGCCCCCTACTCATCCCCCCTCTTGTCCTCTTCATCGAGTCCTCCCAAATGGAACTCATGCCCCTCCCCCCCACCTTACCAGCTCACAGAGCCTGGCATCTGCTCCTTTCACACATACCCCCTCCCCAAATGCCCCAATACCCCACCCGTCCCCCCAGCTATCCCATACTGCATTGTGTCACAGGCCTTCTGGGCACAGGCCAGCAGAAATTAAACTCTTCAGAGAAGATAAACATCATATTACTTCATTACCCTTTTAAAACACATGCAAATGAACGCCATTATCCGTGCACCCCTCTCCTCTCTCTCTCTGGGACCTGAAGTTCATCTGGATGGTGGTGTACAGACACACACACACACACACACGCACGCACGCACGCACGCACGCACGCAAGCACGCACACACACACACACACACACACACACACAGAGCACCCCTCCCCTTTTATCCTAACTGTCCGTGAGCAGCAGGGCCGGCGAGTGTCGCCGGTGCCCATTCTCCACCGTTGAATTAAACATTAATGTCGCTTGACAGCAATAAATAATATTTATCACAATGGGGATCTAATAATGATTTCAGCCGCTAGCCTGCTCATCAGGGTCCGTCAGCTGACAACGGGAGCAATATGATTACCCAGCAGCTGCCAATGACAACTGTATCTAAATCATTTTAGCGCAAGACAACTCTTTGATCTCCGCCATGCATGAAATTACAAGCGAGCAGTGTTTATATTAGCACCAGTTTCGGCTCCCCTCGCCAATTATGCCCCTAATCAATGGCATCATTACCTTATCATCACCGCCATCGCCACTAATTCCATATCTCTCCCTGCTCTCATCGCCATGGCTCCAAACTCCAAACCTCAGCAGCGGCTGCTTAAAAACAAGGCCGGAAGCCAGGGATAGATTATGGCCAAACGTCTATACTCACTCGGCCAAGTTTGTGTGTGTGTGTCTGCATATGTCTGTGCATGCATATGTTCATGTACAGTACACATGTGAATGTGAGCAAGCATGACTGAGTGAATGAACGTGTGCATGCATAGATGTGCTCTACATGTGACTGTGTGCGTGCGTGTGTGTGTGTGTGTGTATATATGTGAGGATGGATGGGAGTCCACTGTACATGTGAGTGTGCTTTCACCAGTGACACGTCAGGGCTATGCTAATAACACAGCAGTAGAGAGAGGAGTTGGTGGTTGTACAGTATGGTACATGTGCACAGTGAGTGTGTAAGGGGTCTGGGGCGCCCTGTGAAATTCATCATGGGCACTGGCTCTGTTTGGCTAGGGCGCACAAAGCTAGGGAGTGTATCTATGCTGTCTCACTCTCACTTTATCTTTCCCTTCTTCACTCACTCGCTCCCTCCCTCTTTCTGACTCTCTTTCATATTTTGTCACTCTTTTCACTCATCTGTTTCTTTTCCCAACCATGACTGAAATACCATTTCACTGCTAAACCATTTCCTCTGGTCTCAAAAGTCCTGATGAAAGGCTAGCTGTGCACTGCCAAGATAAGATGATTATCGCGTTTTTTCTCTCCCCCCCCCGTCTTCCTTTGCAAGATGAAGGACAAATGGTGAATGGAATGAGGAAAGCAGACAATTACATAAATGAAGCATGTTCCATGTACACTACTCCTCAGATTCAGAATGCTTTATGCAGTATCAATGTGTCATTTTGTGTTTTTTATTAATAACGAGAAGGCAAATTCTCACATTCCATTTGGAGAAAAACATGATCCATCAACACATATAAAAAATCCTTCTAATGGCATTTCTCTGGCAAACAATCAGAGCTAATTAAACTCTGTCATCCATTCAGTGTATCCTGCGTGTTAATTGATATGCCTCACAACCTTGTGAAAACATGGTAAAGTTTATTATTCAGCTTGATTCACAATTACCGTAATCTGTGGCAGAGGGAAATTGAAAGTCCAGCCGATGAGTAGCACTTCAATGGCGGCCGGCTGTCGCCTTTGCAGCGGCTTTTGTGTGCGTGATTGGCTGTGCGGTCTCTCAGCCAGGGGATAAGTAAGAGCTGCACAAAGCATCAGCTCATTAATCTCCAATAAAACTCTGTTCAAAATGGCACCCGTCCCCAGCTCTGAACTCCCCTGCCAAATGAACGGGGAGGCGAGCAAGCTTGAGACAGGACACAGGGGCTGTGGTAGGATGGGGTTGGGTGGAGGCTTTTAGATGGAGGTAGGGACAGGGGTGTGGATGGGGGGGTGAGGGTGTTTGGACCAGCAGGATGTGACACTGACACCATCTCGTCTGTGGTTTCACCAGGGCTTGATTAAAAGCAGGGAATCGCGTCACCTCATAATGGTGCGCTCCGACCGGAGAAGATCTGATACGCTCTGATAGTGGCGTGACAGGGAGACAAGATGAGCAGTCCCCACCAGCACACGCTGCATCAAAACACAGGATTGTACATTGGGACAGGAAATGCCTATTTTGGGGTCACTAGAGTCTTGAATCATGTGGAAAGGCTAGATTGCATATTATCATTTCATGTGCATATGACTGAATTATTTAGTTTACTTACATCAGCTGTTTAAAATGTAACATATTTCAGAAATGCGCTCACACATACAAACACAGTGTACACACTATGATTATGGGCAGGTAAAAATGCCCAACTGTATAGTAAATGTAAACACATACACACACACACACACATACACACACACACACACACACACACACACACATGCAATTTTGACCTTTGCTGATGAAACTCTGCTTGGTTAGTGATTTTCATAAGAGTTGCTGACGGCACAGACGTTTCCCACTTGTTTTTTCCCCCAGCAGGACACAGAGCTATCATTCCAGAACACCGTGCATGGTACAGTATGCATGCAGCACCAACAAAGCAATCTGTAAAACTCTAAAAAAACATCTTTTCTTTTTTGGCAAAACAACAACACCACCTGCTTTCAAAAGCTCCTGCAGTTGTATTGCTATAGGCCAAGGACTGGAGCTCTGCATTTCATCTTCCAAGGTTCCAAAAGCGAACTGGAGTTTCTATTATGCTTGTCATGTCGCACACTGTAGGATTAGATGCAACACTGTGACTGATGTTTTATGCATTGGGAACAGATGGAGTCAAACATCAGCACCTCTTCCTGGCCTTATATGTAATACAGCACATATATATTTCCCTCCCATACAAGTGTGCAACCACTTTCCAAGCTACGGTCATGGCTTCTAGACGTACGGTATTGTTCTATAATTAGTATTTTACAGATGCCCGCTAATCACTTTTTCAATCAACAGAAGTGCAGTATAATTTTAGGGGCAAATAGTGCTGACAGGTACTCATTTGGAATTCCATTTCACATCTGTTAACTCGTGGCTGAGGGGTTTGGACTGCATTGTGAGCAAATCCCTGCAGCCAACTGTGGTTAACTGTTTTCATAAATGGGTCTCTACTGTTGCATTAGAGTGACATAATCTCCTCGGAGTTCACTGAAACATTACTGATACATTAGATGTGTGGTGTGTGTGTGTGTGTGGGTGTGTGTGTGTGTGTGTGTGTGTGTGTCGGGTGGTGGTGGGGGTTCTGGGCAGTTTCTGAACTCCTCCCACTTGCTAGATTGAATTTTTGGAACCTTGTGTCCCCATCTCTGGGTAAAGCCCAGCCAGTGCTGCTGCTTAAAACAGAAGAACCAGTTTCACACAAGCTGAGGCTGAGTTTGGACCAAGGGCTATTTTTTTTTTCTAGAGGAGGTAACATCATCCTTTCCATGTCCAGCTCATTTTCAGAACAGACGAAATTTGTTTCATTTGTGCAACAATGACAGAAACTGGCAGAGGTCCTGCGCTGGTTCTGAATGAAGCAGACACACTCCTGGGCAAGGTGCTGTTAGCAGTTAAGGATTGAGTGACATCCGCGGGGAGAGGAAAGTCATTTGAGATCACACACAGATGAAAAGCAAAAAAGGAAAAAGTGCTTCATTATTCTGTCGAGCAATCAACACATTTGTGTTCCTTACGAGCTATGATTTTATTATGCGCTGCTTAGTTATGCCTTATGTTCCCCTCTCAAATTGAAAGCATTTACGCTGAAGTGTCAGCCACAGAATTAGTGTTCTGGCTAAACTGTTTCTCACAAGTGTCACCATTCACGTGCGGTGCCACGCGCTCCACTCGCCTACACACACACAATGTGGGGATAATGCATCGCTTCTCGCCCGTTTCAATGACGCCTGAGCAACACCTGCTTTATCCACCTCTTTCTCTCTCTCTCTCTCTCACTCTCTCCTTCTCTTTTCCTCTGTCTCTATGTCTCTCTCTTAGCCTCTCATTCCACAATGCCGCCACCCCAGGTGTGCTTGTGATCATAATGATTATTGCACACTGCAGACAAGCATCAATCAGCGTTCTGTTAACATAAATTACATGTGCTAATGGCAGATCCGGGCTTTGTGAAAAGTTACCGGACCTGATCTCTCAGTGTGCAAACACTTCCACTTCACACCTGTTTCACTGTTGAACAAACTCAAAAGAGGAGCCTTGTGTCTTTAGGGAGCTTTAGAAAGACTTGGTACATTATTCACACAGTTGAGAAAACCCACACACACACACCCTCTGATCTTACCCTCTGGTTCCCGTATTAAATATCCATTAGCCCGAACCAACAGATACAAACACTCCTTCATACAATCTGCTGTTCAGTTACTGAACTCTAGGACACGGAGATAACCCTCTGCCCCATACACTTCTCTTCCTATTTATTATTTTTAATTCTGTGCTTCGACTTATTTTAATTCTGTGTTTTGACTTATCTTGTGGAAGCGTGTGTGTGTGTGTGTGTGTTTATGTGTGTGTGTGTAACCTTGCATGCTACCTCTGCAAAATAATTGCCCTTCTGGGACAAATAAAGTGTTACTAAGTCACACACACACACACATAAACACACACACACACACACACATAAACACACACACACACACACACACACACACACACACACACATAAACACACACACACACACACATAAACACACACACACACACACACACATAAACACACACACACACACACACACACACACACACACATAAACACACACACACACACACACACACACACACACACATAAACACACACACACACACACACATAAACACACACACACACACACATAAACACACACACACACACACACACACACACACACACACACACACACACAGACAGACACACACACACACACACCATGTTCTCCTTTCTCTTCCCCCTATTCTCAGATACTGCACATTAACTCAACAAATGTGCTTGTTTTCTTTGCTTATTTCCTCTGCACCGGCTCTATGCTGCTCCAGCACACTGCAGGGCAACGCATTGCCATCCCTTTCCACAGAGTAAATAAAGTGTAGGTTATATAATCAATCTTTGGAGGGTTTGAAATCGCAATATTGAGTCCAGGTGTCAGCCGTGCCATTAGTATGATTCATTCATGCCGTTTTACATTTGCAATTTACCCTACCAGAGCAACATTGATTCCCTCTGTGTGTGTGTGTGTGTGTGTGTGTGTGTGTATCTGACACAATTTCCTCCCTATTTTCTTTCATAATTTGAATCTGAAAAAGTATATTAATTTAGCCGGGAAGGGGGGGGTCTGCTGCCAGCCTGTGAATAAATCTCTCTTGTTATTGCACACAATACTGTGTCAGAGTCATACATCATCTCCCCACATCACAATTAATTGTGCCACTGAACTATTCTGTTCAATTAACCATAGGGGAATGGAGGTGGGCGGGGAAAATAAACAAGGGGACGGGGGGGGGGGGGGGGGGGGGGGGGGGGTTGGGGGGAAATGGGTTGTGGAGGAGGGAGGAATGTTTTTCCACTGTCAACATCCACACAGCTTTTCCTTGCTTATCAATCGTGCGTCTCGATCTCTGAGATTATGCACTGTGCACCAGTGTTAGCTCAGATGGCCATCTCACATATGCCACACAGAATGCAGATTCTGTTATCTGGACATAAAACAGCTGTTAAAACAACATTACTGTTTTGTCATATCTGTTATTATATTGCTATTGAGGGGTGTGACTCCATCTCACATAAAAAACGTTGCGTCTACATGATTTTATGAGCAGTACATAAAATCACACAGTACACAAAGGTATTTTTGAAAATCCCTAATTGCAATTTCATAAAGGTCACAACTGTTTACCTAATCAACCCCTTTAACTCAGAAATGGCAGCTTTGAATAAATGCAATGTATACTCTGCTCGGGCTTCCAAGGTTTAGCTGCATATCTTGTTAAAGTAGGTCTGCTTGGCAACAGCCTGGGCCACTGAGCATAGCATACCTCACACACCTGGACTCCAGCCAAGGAGAGTGAGAGCAGGTTATTTGATACACTAAGTTTCTCTCAGGGCTGTGTGTGCAGACTCACAGACTATATCCACTCTTTTAGACACATTTTTTTTTTTGTTTTTCTTTTTCAAAATGGACACCCTCACTGTCCATTTTCTCTCTCTCTCTCTTTCACTTTGTCCTGCACTTTCTCTCTTCATAACTCAAGTGCTGACAATGATTTACTTTTCTAATCAAAGCAAACTTGACGTATTAGGCGTGTTTACACAACAAAGAAAAAGCCACAAAAGTTCACTGTATTTCAAAGCCAGAGGCAAAGTAAATAGACGGGCTTGGGTTTTTTTCGAGGTTGTGATTAACAAAACATTTTCAGAGGGGGGAATTTTTATAAAAGCTGGTGGTGTCTGTGTGCCAAAGAACACAACTTGTATCATGCCATGCCAGTGGCATCAAAGCCGTGTGGCTGCACTCAAGACTGCGGTTCTGCTCTCCCCATCTCCATCTCTCCCTCTCCACCCATCTCTCCATCTCTCTCTCTCTCTCTCTCTCTCTCTCTCTCTCTCTCTCTCTCTCTCTCTCTCTCTCTCTCGGCGGCCTTCATATTTGCATGGCATTTTAGTGTGTTATTGTAAAAAGAGTCCAATGGTTATTTTAGCCAGAAGAGGGCCCCTAATTGCACTAATGAGACTGGTTATACAAGCATGAAATGGGTTCATTTTGCCTTGTTCTCTGAGGTACACATGGATTAAAGATCTATTCTATTGATGCATGGGCTGGAAAGGAGACAATGGCACAGAGACCTTTGATTTGTACTATTTGTGGCTAAATTACCTATGTGTTCCTTTTCAGATTTAGTAATGGCTTTTGCACATTGTGTTCCTGAAAACAAATAGTCTATGTTTTTATTCAATTACTTTTATTTATATTCTATTCTAGCAAAGCTGGGCATCATGAAAAAAGAGGGAAACCATTGTCCCGGTGAATAAATTATTCTGACTATGAATTTGTGGATATATAGACCGAGGGACTTATTATGACAGTCTAAAGCGCATGGTCACTAGTCAAAAGCTTAATCAAATTTAGTAGGATTGGGAGTGTTCTCGTTATCAAACGTCGGGTGGATGGTGTAACAAGGCATTCCTAGGTTTCTTAATCAGTCATGGGTGTGTTTGGGCTGTAACATCATTTAAACCAATGAGAATGACATCTGTCCTTCCCTTTAACATCGCGAAGCGCAACGTCAAAGAATGCATCGGTATTTTGAGAGTCAGCGGCGCATTTGAATGAGTCTGTTTACGTATGGAACAGTCATTCCATTAAACCATACTTTAATAAAACCTAGCATAGTATAGCCTTCACGCATTTGCACTCGTCTATTATTTGAACTCATTGGCAAAGTGAAACTAACTTCACTGTGGTGTCAGTCAACGACAAAACAATTACTGTAAGTTACTTTCACTATTGACTGACAATGGGTTACCATCGAAAACCTAGGCTGGAAAAAGCAACACTTACCCTAATACACTTACCCTAACACTTACCCTCTTCAGCTGTGCTCCATATGTGTCTCTCGCTTCTCCCCTAATCACTTTTAACCGTCATTACCAATTTGCAAATGATGGTGAATAATTACTCATCGTGAGATGTATTTCGTAATATCTTTATTCTAATTATGTTTCCCATTGTAATCGTGTAATTTGTAATGTTTTGCATGGACGTGCACTGGTGAGCTTTCACGGATGATAGAAGGATGGTGCGTTGTGCACCTGCCAATATGACCGATGACAATGTGCTCCTAAAACTAGATGTACCGCATAGCAGTACAAAATATGACCGCCCGCTCAGTCCTGTACATCCGTTCCGCGAAAATAAATCACACTTCAATTTGTCTCCATATTTTACTCCATCCCCCCACTCTTGAAACTTTTGTGTATGCTTGTTTGGCATGCCTGAGTGTGTGTGTGCGGCTGCACAGAAAGTAGCCTACTGGTGCTGAAAAGGTGAATAGATTGTAGAATAGCCAAAGAAGATGTAGCATTGTTATAAAACCTTTAAAATCTCTAAACAATCACAAGTAGGGCAGTTCATCACAGTTCATCCATTGCAACTGGATTGATGAAAGGTCACTTACACCTGTAGGCTACATTGTATTTGGGAAAAGCAAAAGGTATCAGCATAATGTTATTTATTTATTTATTTATTTATTTATTTATTTATTTTTGATGTATTTTTAAACAAAAACATCTCTGTCAGTTCCATTTCAACAGCTATCAAAAACAAAGGTCATTTTTGGATGGATGGATTTTTTGTGAATGTTTCTTCTTCTACATAAGATTTTAGTCATCTTTAGTTCATGTAATACTTTATTGTCTGTAGTCGGGCAGATTGCATTTGTAGAAAACTATAAATGCGGTTATACCAAGCAAATGTATAGCAGCACTGTTTGTATCTTTCGACTGTCATTTATTGCACGTGCTACAAAATCATTCTGTGCAATGGAAGATTTACCAACGTTACACCGGTCTGATACAGTTTTGCCTATACATGCGTGAGACTGAGACGCCTGTTTATTTTGTTTTAAGTGTGTGCAGGGTGTGCGAGGGGAATCGATGTGCTTTGATTACAGCTTGGTAGTTGTAGTCTGTGAAATTAAAAAGCACGTGTGTGTGAAGTATCCAAACAATGACACCTTCATTTCATTATGGCTGCTTTAGCAAAACACCTTAAGCTACTGTGTAGTGGGTCCCATTTAGAAGTGGCTACTTCATTCGCGCTTTCCTTGACTCATGGAGCTGCGTGAATGTTATTACAACTTTTCGCCACGATATGACCGCTTGATACTGTAAGGCGTAAGCCATTGGTTTCCAAAGGAGATTTTATTTGTGTCGCCAGCATAGCCTATTGACAATTTATGTTGTAAATAGGCCTACCTTATAATCCTACCTGTAGCTTAGGGAAGCTAACAGCTTTCTATTAGGATCTAGTTTGTTAGTTACCGTTTTGTCATAACTCCCTGATGCATTTTTGCATTTAGAATAGCCAGAGCGTGTATATCTCAATCGGAAAATTAAACAATATCGGGGTGCCTATGGACTAGGCTGGGTGAACCCAGCCTGATCTGCCCGCTATTTATTTTTTGATTTCTTAAAAGATTGAGCTTGGTCTGATGAAAGCCAGACTAGCCATGGACCTCAGTTAAACAATGCAAGGGAACATGAATCAGCCTATATTTGCACGAACAATAACGGACAAAAGCTCTTCAACTTTGGCCCGTTAAAATGTGTATGAACAGTCTAGCGACGCATTTCATCAAGGCCCATTTGGACATGTCAGTTATTTGCACCACTGGTTAGATGTAAAACAGCATTTCGTTTCAGACTAGGCTACTGTTACTTAATTTGTGCATTAACAATAACGTTTCAGACTACTGTTACTTAATTTGTGCATTGACAATAAAGTATTACATGAACTAAAGATGACTAAAATCTTATGTAGAAGAAGAAACATTCACAAAAAATCCATCCATCCAAAAATGACCTTTGTTTTTGATAGCTGTTGAAAACGGCATGGAACTGACAGAGATGTTTTTGTTTATAAATACATAACAAATAAATAAATAAATAAATAAATAACATTATGCTGATACCTTTTGCTTTTCCCAAATACAATGTAGCCTACAGGTGTAAGTGACCTTTCATCAATCCAGTTGCAATGGATGAACTGTGATGAACTGCCCTACTTGTGATTGTTTAGAGATTTTAAAGGTTTTATAACAATGCTACATCTTCTTTGGCTATTCTACAATCTATTCACCTTTTCAGCACCAGTAGGCTACTTTTTGTGCAGCCGCACACATACACTCAGGCATGCCAAACAAGCATACACAAAAGTTTCAAGAGTGGGGGATGGAGTAAAATATGGAGACAAATTGAAGTGTGATTTATTTTCGCGGAATGGATGTACAGGACTGAGCGGCGGTCATATTTTGTACCGCTATGCGGTGCATCTAGTTTTCACCCACTATTGTGGATATTGAAATACTGTTGAATACTAAATATTACATTGAAATACTGTTGTGCCTCAACCACATGTAGTATGTGAATACACAGTGAATATCAATGAAGTGTAATAGCTTGTTTCATGTGTTTTCACATCAAAGCAAAATGAATACCACTCAAACATAGCCTCTCAAAGCAAAATGAATACCACTCAAAGGTAGCCCCTTAACCCCTTATCCTGTGGGCTTTGTTGAGGTTCTTCTTTTAGCAAATCTCCTTAGGGAGCGACACGGCACACACCTGCCTTTAACTCTTGTGCTGCCACTCTCTCATGAACAGTAACAGATAGTGACACAAGCCAACTTCTCTCTAACCGAGCCCAGGCAGGAACCTGCGTCCGCACATCGTGTCGGCCAGCAGACCATTTGTAGCTGCGCTGGAAGGAGTAACAGCAGCAGCAGCAGCCCATCTCACTGCCGTCCTTCAGAGCGCTGAGATTGATGTGGGTGTGGAACGGGGTGTCAGAGATGGGGGAGTGGAATCCTGCTGTTCCCTCATAAGCTCTCCTCCGCATACACACACCGGCCCTTACGCGCTGCAGGTCAAGCTATCCCGCCTGCCAACCACTGTCCATCAAGCCAATGGCCAAAGCCCCAACTCACAATGCCCGAAAAGCACTGTCATAGCAGCCAATGGAAAACGTCAAATCAACGTATCCGCAAAAAAAAAAACAGGCCCACATACCTCATTGACTGACTGTATGTACTAGATATAAAAATGCTGTAAACATTAACATTATACAATTTAAGTACTCATTATTCATGGGAGGCATGAAATACTCTTTTTTATGTTGGCTGGTGGGGTGGCTATTCATTTTGTATATCGGGACACCTATGAAGTAGATCTGGTAAAAAAAAAAGTTTAATCACCATTCCATATTAATGGTATTTTGAATGGTTACAACAACAACCATAGTAAACGTCGGTTGAACTAGGAATCAGACTTGGCAACAATGGAATCAACTGTAAGCAAGCCAACTACCCACTGTTATCAAAGATACTTTAGCACTGTTATCAAAGATACTTTTTACCTTTATCACAGTCAGGACTCAGGATCAAAGAAAGCAGTACAACAAACTGAACAAGTTGGCTTCTATTAAAGGTATACTTTGCAGTTTTGCATACATTTTGTTAACAAGCTCCCCCTAGAGTCGTGGAGTATTTGTATTTAATGACTGAAAGCCTGACCGAGGTTGGCTTTCTCTTATCCTCTTCCTTGTCTCTTCCGAAATAGCTTTCTTTGTTCTCTTCACCACCCGCCTCTCCCATCATTCACATCTGAAATACCGTGCTAGCTGCTTCTTATGTGTGTGACGTCATGTGATGTGTGTGATGTCATGCCATAAAGCAATTCGTGATTCTAGCGACGTGGATTCGGGTAGGCGACTCCGAAGTTCGAGTCGGCTTTTATTGTCAATTTCTTTACATGCACTGGTCATACAAAGAAGTTGCATTGCTGGTTGCATTGCTGGGCCCCTCCTGCTTTGCTAGCAGCATGATTCGCTCTACTACGAGTTTGTTTACCATCAAAATTACTTTGAAACTGTTATATTAAGGTAAAGATCTTGCAAAGGATACCTTTAAACTGAACTGCTTGTTTCCTTTGCGTGCTATAAAGGCATGACTATTGCTTGTATACATAGTGGCAACCAAGGATAAGTGGGATGGTCTTGGGACACCTCGGCGGCCATTATCCCTTATATATTACTGTTTGGTGGACGAAAACCGACAGTACCCTACTGAGTATGTGTGTGCATGAGAGAGGGGAGGTGGAACTCATATACTTCTATCTCACTTTATCCATCATATTGCAAAATGGTAGCACAATATTTAAAAAAAATCAGTTTATGCACTAGGTCAATCAATGTGGTTAAATTACCCTGTATTCAAATGTGAGAGGCATTTATTGTTGTTTATTGTGAGACAAACATACTGACTCAATAATGATTTAATATTTAATCAGCCAATGTGTAGTCATATGTCAACAATCAATATTTGCCCCAAATTAATAAACTGTAGCTACAAAGTGAATTATTTCATATAAAGATATGTAAAGATCAATATCCCAAGGTAGATGATCAATCATCATGTTCGATTTAGATTTCTTAAACACTCAGTCATTAATAAATAACTCAGTTATCAGAGAGTGACTCAGTTACTGAGCACCTTTGCCTGTCATGAAACCCCAAATACTCTTATTTCTTTTATTTATTTTTCCTTCCCTCTCTTTCTGCCCGTCTTCCAGAAGTCTCTCTGGTGTGTGGAGCTGACTACGCCATGGGGGGGGTTGCATTCCCTTATTCCACCCTATTGTTATTATCAGATCACTGTATCTCCACCCATCCCCCCGCAGAGAACATAAGCTCCCCCCTCTAACAAGAGACCTTGGTGTAAGATCATATAAAATGACTGATGCCTCACACATGAAGGAAGGGGATGCAAATGCAAACTAGAGACAACACACACACACACACACATACATACATACACACACACACACACACACACACACACACACACACACACACACACACACACACACACACACACACAAAAACATACACACACACCTCAAACGCATATATTACACACACTGGGGTAAGCAGCAGGAAGAGCAGCATGCCACAACATGTGAGCGAATACAGATTGCTCATGTTTTTTGGGGTTATCTGAACCCAAGATGCAACCCCTATCACACACACACACCCACACACACACACACACACACACACACACACACACACACACACACACACACAGGAAGAGAGTGAGAATGGACAGACAGCAGCAAATGGGTTTCCTAATAATAACGATAATAACAAACATCAACTGCCACTTTGGCGGCGATAACGCAGTGTCACCGGTGCGGCGTCTGAAATGGGCTCTGATTGTGCCGGGGTGAGGCGAAATATGAGATGAATATTTAATATTCCCCAAAACAAGGCCTGAGTGAGGTGGCGGCTCAGATGGCCATGTGACTGCCTCACTCTCAGCCCTCCTGCCCCACACTTCAATTTTACTGTCTCATTATTCAAAATGGAAATTGAAGCCCAAAGCACTTGTATTTGAACAAAGAAGCCCGGGCAGATTATGAATGTCCAAAACCTAATTTCTATTACAATTCCATTATTCTTCTTTTAATCACTGATTCATTCTTCCTCCCTGTGCTCCAGGAGTAGGAGAAGGACCTGCTCATACAGTATTCATGTCCATAAAGAAGAAAGAAAATTGGCAAGGCCATCTGTGATGGTTAATTTATGGAGGATACTTTAAGCTTGTGATGACTCACAGAAAAATGTGTCAGGGAAACTTGTTATGTTTTAATCAGTGCATATGAAGTCACTATTTATCTGTCAAACATAAGTCATCTTGGCAGTGAAGGGGAACAAAGAAAAAATGATAACATTCCAATTAAAAAAAAAACTCCCCCCCCCTCCCCCCACACACAATTTTAATCACAACAATCATGAAGGCTGTGTGCTAGGTGTCTTTTTGTTTCTCAGCCCTTTCACTGCTCCACTAATATTCATAAAATGAGATGAGATTTAATGCATATTGATTACTCCAGAGACGGAGGGGGGTTGAAGTCAAGGAGAAAGCGGCAATTAAAGTATTTTTATTCTCCATAAACTGCACCCTTACCCGGCTGATGAGTGCGGCCCAGGCACACCTCACACGTTTAGCCACAGTATTGTTTAAACAGAGCAAATTCCTCTCCTGAGACGGGACTTTACCTCTAATTCAACATCCGCCTCCAAACTGTCTCTACACAAGCACCGGGTCAGGTTCAGGTTAATTTTGAACAAGCACATCAACCTATAGCATGTCATGTTCTAACGGGTGTGTTCCAATGATACCCTGTACCATTTTCGTTTCAACTGCTATTTTGCTTCCTTTTTACTGTATACATTACTTTAACGTTGTATGATGATTTGAAGTTAGTATTTGTCATATTATACAAAATGTAGGCATTTATGATAGGTATACCCTAATGAGTATGTTACAATATCACCCTGTATCATTTTTCCAAGAACTGCCATTAAGCATACTTTCTAGAATGGTATAAGCCATACCATTGCATGATAACTTGATTTCTATTATACTACATGAATATTATACTTGTATAGTGTGAGTGCACAATAGTGTCACTCATGCTCATATTGTTCTCATCTTGTTTTGTCCCATTCACTAGTGAACAGAGTGGAGGAAATGTGGAAGCCTGCTTTGAATAGCTGCATATAAGTGTACACATCAATATTTGAGTTTGTGGCAAACCCAGATGTGCACACAATGCTTCCCTCCAAATAATCTGTCTGTCAGTAGTTACACTGATTAACATCCTGCTCTGGCCTCAAGGGAAATCGTTGCCTGCCTCAAAGAGGGAGGGCTTAAAACATGACTGACAGAGCCTCTGTCCAATCACACGACTGAAAGGTCAAAACGCATCCACAAAAAAAAAAAAAATACAAACACACTCCATTTTATTTGTAATGGATCTTTATAGAAGTTTCTAAACCTACTTCAGATGAGCTGCTTGGTGAGCGCCCTGCATGCATGTAGTTTTTAATAATCCTCGACCCATTTTTTTCAAGCCGTGTCGTTGCACAGTGCACATTGAGACATTGATTTACCTTGGGCTCATGGGCTCTCCGATGCTCTATCTAATTATAGGCATGGGAAACTGGCCTGGGCCAGCATGTTACAGCAAGGAAGAGAGGGAATGTTCTGTTTTAACTGTGCACCATACCGTATGAATCACATTTCCTCTGCGGGTTGGCAACCATTAAATCGGAATGAATGCCCCTTTATAGTCGGGATTTACCACTGTTTAAAAAGAGGTGGCGAGATCGAGAGTCGAGATCTCGTTAATGTGTTTTCACCCTGGCCTAGTCAAAAGGCACACTGTATCCGCGCACTGAACTTGAATTTGCCATTGTTTGCTTTGTGCGAGCAGGTTTTCTTTTCGGTGCAATGTGTACGCACACTTGATTTTTTGCATGTCAACATGACAGCAATATCCCCCCCCCCCCCCCCCCCCCCCCCCCCCTCTCTCGTTTGTCAGCCGTTTAAAATGTATGAGGAATAGATCAGATGTAGGGGGAGGGGGCACTGTGGGTGTATAGCACTCAGAGGAAGGAGGAGGGGGTGAAATGAGTCTCTGAACCCTTCAGCCTATGAGAGGCTCCTCTCCCTCATTGGTTTTCAAATCAACACAAAGCTATATTAGCCCTCTCAACATTTCTCTCTCTCTCTTGCTCTCTCTCTCTCTCTCTCTCTCTCTCTCTCTCTCCTCTCTCTCTCTCTCTCTCTCTCTCTCTCTCTCTCTCTCTCTCTCTCTTTGTGTGGGGTTGATGTGTGCAGGGAGGCCTGCTGTGATCCCAAACACTCATATGAATACTCAGGAAAGCCTATTTGTTTTACCTGGCTCTCTATGCATAATCAGCATGCTGGTGTGATAAAGTTATTTTGCCATGCATGAACTTGAACATCCTTTGTATGCACGGGTGGAATTTCTTTGCTAACACATTCAGGGCCTCCTATCTTTTTGTTGATGTGATGTGCTAAAAAATGCATACGTAAAATAAAGGCAGGGTGAATAGAGCGGGTCAAATGGTGTGAGGGATTTTCAGGGGAATGCTGATGGAAGTGGACGGCAAGTCTTACAGCGGAGGGGATCACGGGGGGTGCAATAGCACACTGGTCTAATCTCACAGAGGATAGACAGAAAGGTTATTACGGCGTTGGTAGTGTTTTTAGCAAGACGTGTGCTGGTGTGAGCGTGCTGATCGAGACCTGTGAAAGTAACGGCTAATAGGAGGCAGGACGAGGGGGAGGGGGGTTGTATGAACATGGCACTGTGTGTGTGTGTGTGTGTGAGAGAGAGAGAGAGAAAAAATGTGTGTGTGTGTGTGTCTGTGTCTGTGTGTGTGTGTGTGTGCGTCAGAGAGAGAGAGAGAGGGAGAGAAAATGTGTGTGTGTGTGTGTGTGTGTGTGTGTGTGCGTGTGTGTGTGCATGCTCCATGTAGGCAACTCACCCCTCGTGAGGGATTCATGTAAATACGCTCCTAACTATTCTCTGGTGGAGGAATCAATCATGGTGGATATGACAGGGCCCTTTGTTCCACACAAAGACAGTAAACACAGCTGCACTGGCCCACAGAACCTTCCCCTCCCCTATCTTGCCACTACACCTGTCGGACACACTGCACCAAAATGTAATTTAGAACACTTATTATCCTAATCAGACCAATCCCCCTGCCACTGCCTCCGCTATCACACACATCCACCCTGTGCTAATTAAAAACAAAACACCACATGCTCATAATCAAGCACAACAGAATTAGATTTTTACTCAAAAATCCATATGGCTGTATTAGAGGATGTGTTATTATTTGGTCTACTCTTGTCAGTCAATCAATTAATTAATCAAAATGCACAATTTTAATTGTGTGAAGCAGCGTTTTAAGTCTTGCATGAACCACTGTAGCAAAAGTGACTGGACTTACAGACTGGATTTACAGTATGTAGACTGGCAGGTATTCCAACTACTGTGTTGTATACTGTATAGAGCCAGACCTATAAATAGCTTAGCATCGAGATATTAGCTTTTTGCAGATATATCGGTATTGGTATTTATGACGGCTGATAAATATTTTTCAGTGTGTTTACACCAAGTAAGAAAGTGCATGGTTTACAATGGCTTTTGAAAGTAAAAGACACAGATGGTAGTGAACTTGCATAAAATTATCATTACGCATTAATGCATTTGCTTGTATTAATGTCATTAAGCTTGTGGATACCCTGAAAGTAATTATTGTGGCAATGGTGGTCATCAAAGAACAAAGACCTGACACTAATCATAATAATTATTCCATAATTTATATCCCACCTTGAACAGAACTTTACAGTATGCTAAATATCATTGAAAATGTTGACATTGTTTTTGTTAGAAATATATAATACCAAATATACTAGAACGTAATGTATTCGATTGATATATTTCGGTAAGGGATATGAAAGCATATGTAGAATTTGCATAATCAGTAAAGGATGTTTGGCTATGACTATGACTAAAGTCAACAGACACATTTCCAAATAGACTAAGGCAAGAAAGATGTGTGTCTAGTTTTATTTCTGTCCTTGGCTGTCACATGTCAATCTCTGCCCATGCCTGCCTGTTAAAGTGCGGTGGCACACACCATAATGTTGCAGAAGAACAACCCTAGCCACTGAACAATATCTGACCACAGCACAACATTTCACCACAACACAGAAGCATTGTAAATTAAACTAACATTAGTAAAAACTCATTTCTTCCCAACAGAGGCAGCACCATCCCAAGTTTCCATCCTTAGACTCAGAATAAGAATCAGGCTGACTCCAGGTCTAAGCCCAGCAGTTATCATATGCCATGGTAGATGAGACCCATTTGACCTAAGAAAATGGTTTGGTTACCGAAGGAAACAAGGCTGATATTGTGTGAAATAATGTGAAATTATTGCTGGCCTGCTGCCCGGGGGGAAAACCAAACCAGTTCCACCTAACACTGCCCCTGGTGGTCGGCTGTTTCACTTTTGATAAGGCTGCCATGCTGGGACTAAATGTTATGGTGCTTTATGCTAAAGTGTATCTGTAGCGTAATGCTAGCCTACCATGGCAGCTGCCAGACATACAGTTAGGCTACTGCTTTTTACCATATTCATGGTCTGGCAAATCTCCAATGGTATCTGTTCACATCCTTGACATTTCCAATGGGCACTGACCTGGGTACAATCCAACCAACCAATCTAACCAACTGGAGTGGAGTTATGGCTGAATTTCTAAACTATTTTTTATCAACCTCATTGCTTGTTAATGCTACACTGTGCATTGCCTTTCAGGACGGCATCATAAAACTAGGCTACAGCTATTGAATTGTCCGACGTGAACATTCCATATGCTAGCCATACTTACGTCCTGCTTTCTCCTTACCAACAAATATTACTGATATAGACCCTATAAGCTCCTGTTGCTAGCTCTATTTCCTGGGCATTAAGCGCTAAGCCCCATTGTTTGTAGATTAGTAATACTCGACTACTGGTTACTGGTAGCAAACCCAGCTACAGTATGTGGTGACACCTGTCACACAGTTCAGCTTAAGTGTGTGTGTGTGTGTGTGTGTTTGTTTCAACCTGGAAAAGCAGTCAGCACTGACTGACTGACTGTCATATGACACGGGCTAGGCAGAGAGTGAACTCTGAAAATGAGCAGATGACCTCTTTAAAGACCAGCCATATCCAATGGTACTGTTGCCTCCAGGGCCAGACCACATGTTCAAGCTTGTCCAGGTGGCTCTTCCACACTGTCCATAGTCCAGCTGTGATAAAACAGTGAAGCCACTCAATAATTCAGCGCAATGTTGAGCTCCCTTGTGAGATACAGTAGCATGCTAGCATGGGTGATACAACATCCTGGGTTTTGTAGTCGCTGCCAGAGCTACTTGAACTCTCTTGTTACTAGGATATCATGCAGAGAAGAGAGAGTCCAAAGCAAATATATAGATCATATAGACTTAAAGGCTTTACATAAGCAGGACTAACATATATGAACAACCAGGGAGTGGACTGTGGCATCTTAATACATAAATACCATGTGTTCAAGGTATCTACAGAATGTGAGTCTGGACATAGCGGCATCTTGACATATTTAGGAAATCTGCATAGACACCTACATTTGCTCATCCACATCATACTTACACCACCCAATGTGTGAGTATCATTTGAATGGTGGTAAGAGTTTTAGAGGGAATCATGACTACAGTAGACAATGAAATGCATGTTTGGTTAGTAGCCTTGTAACACAGAGACAGCAAAGGTTATGATAGGATAATAGAGAGACAGCTGCAAGGAGACACACCTAACAAAAAAAAAAACAATTTAGATAATCCAATCACAACAGAAATTAGATATTTATGTGATCTCGATACTTGACACTGTGCATACATGACCATTATTAGATTTCTGTCTCGTGATTTGTGTTGAATAGAGTCTGTGTATATTTATTGTAGTAGCAAATATTCAGCAAAACAACAAACACACCACTGGCTGATTCAAATAATGAAGTACTGTACATTCAGTACTGGATAAGAAGAACTAAACATCATGTACTCAGTATGTCTAACAAGAATTCTGTGTGTATTCGCTCAAATCAGATACACAAGGTCTCCTCCTGGTACAAACCCACTCATAAATTCTGTTAAAGCAGTGAAACATATCACTACAAAGTGATAGAGCAGGACCTTTTTTCATTCAGAGAGAAGCCCATCAGTCAGCCATAACAAAACCTTGAACATCACCCTCACCCACCACACCTCCTAAATTATTTACATGCAGCAACGCTCTACACACCAGAAGAGGAGGAGGGAAAACAATAACACAGAGAGGATGACATGGAGGCTGCCTGAGAGAAGTGGTAGAGTGTTTGAGTTGGAATAAAAAAAAGTTTGCAGCCGCATCGGCTCCAACTCCTTCATTTCTAATGACTTACCCTTTAATTCCAGCCGAGTCTGACTGACTCAGCACAGCTGAATGCACTTGCATGAGATATCAAAAAAAAAAAAAGCTCAACCGCGCCAGCTTCCACAAAAGGGTGGCTGATAATTTTCAAAATCAGCCAGTCTGGGAGACAGCATGGACAATTCAGAAAAGTATTTTTTTCCCACATAATACAAGTGCTTTGGTTCATGTTTTATCAAGTTATGCTTTGTTTTGATTATACACACATGCATTGACCCATACACTTTATTTGCGTCATTTATTCATATTCATACAGATTTGTTTATGCCTGGGCATGTTTATGGCTACTCCTGTCTACTTTCTCTTGTAAGACCATTAGGAAAATGTCACGATTTCTCCCTGCAACATTATGATCTACGGTTTCTCCTTCACCGTACCCTAAGGGTTGGAACTGGAGCAGAGGAAAACAACCACTATAAACTTCCAGCAGATATGGAAATATCTCTCTTTACCCTCATCCGAAGGTAGGAGGTTAGTGCTTTGTCTCGTGGGCCAAATTCAGGCATATCTCACGGGGAAATAGGCTATCAAAGACACTGCATAAACAAATCCCTTAACTGCCAGGCAATAAATAAACACACACACACACACACACACACACACACACACACACACACACACACACACACACACACACACACACACACACAAACACAAACACTTTTCCCTGAGTCCACACAAGCAAATAAAGTGCAAACAAGTTGCTGGTGCATCTAGCTGCCTGGAAAGTAATGAAGTACTGCAGCACTGAGACAACCATATAAAATGGACAGAGCCCCTGCACACTGCCCACTGGGTGGCCAGAGTATCCTCACACACCTCTTACAAAGTGACCTATCTCGCCTAGACGTCAGATGCTATTATTTTCTATTGTTGGAAGTCTTTGCCAAAAGAAGGATAAAAGTTATAGCATAAAACTGTGCACTGCACTGTGCATCCTTTTCATGTGCACTGGATGTTTTTTTAAAAAGTCTCTGATTACCCAAACACAGGTACTGTTGACATAATGCTGCACCTTTGCTGCACTCGAGGCCCTATACCCGACACCCTATACCAATTTAAATGTATACACAAACTATAATGGTTATTCTGAGTCAGCCTGCTAGCTCAAGGCATTTAAATTAATTTCTGTTTCAGAGATGTAGTCTATGTTTTCTGACTGATATTCTTTTATTGGTTCATTGATTGATTCATCAGTGCTTCTTTTGTTTATTCTAAAGCAATAGATTTGAAAAACAGTTCTATCTGGAAAGAAAATCCACAAGCCTGTTTCCTTCAAATGAGTGTGGAGGGCTGCCAACAGCCATTCCCTGTGCCAAACAAATCCTTCACTCAATTACTGCATGTATGGAAAATATTGATGCTCACATATATTAGGCCTAAACCACTGGCGATTATACTCCCAAGATTATCAACATAAGCAATCGTGGACATTTAATCAGGTCCTATAGGTTCAATGTTTTTCTGTGTGCACTCGTATGAATAAGCTGTTTAGTTGAGAGGATGTGATTGCCATGCATTGTGCTCTCTCCAATATCCAACGAGTCATTACACAAATCAGTTGAAACGTCTGAACTGGCTGATGGCATTCAGCATTTGGAATCATTGCCATATGTCCATGTATGGCTGTGCATTTCAGAAATAATGACCAAATATTTTTGGGGGTTGCCTGCTTTCTGGTCTGTCTGTCCTTTCCATTAGAGAATAACTAATCTATGCAATTTGCTTTACTGTCATTTGTTTTGCTGGATTTTAGGAGTCACAAATAAGAGTCAGTTTGCATCAAGGTCTATGCACCTTCTAAATATATTTCAAAATATATACCAGATATAATCCTATATCAAACATAAAGGTGTGGACCTAGTCAATATTGTTATCTGTGTTAGTGTGGCATTTGTTTCTCCAGAGATAAGCTGTGGACCTTCCCTGTTCTTGTGGATGGTTCATCTAGTCAAAGACAGCACACATAATTGAACATAGTAATGACAAGATTGCACTAATGGCAAACATGGCAACTGGTATAGAACACGTGAGACACCAGAAGAAAGGTCTGGTGGTTAAAACCCAAAATTCAATCAAAATCAGCTGTTGCAAATGAGCAGGTAAATACTGCCATGATGGCTGCAAATAGATAGAAGCTGATGAGAATAGAACTCAGCCTGGTATGTAATTTTCTGTCCTATGGTTTGTAATTGCGGGTAGGTGAAAGTGACTTTCTGCCAGCGATCAGTCCTTGAAAAGATGGGGAAATGAAATATCATTACAACAGAATCCTATAATCAGCGAGAAGGTTAAAGGATAGGTATCAGAGTAACCATTTGGACATTGCCTCGTTTTCATGAGACAATTAACACCATTTCCAGATCATTGTCTCCTTGTGGGGAGTTCAAGGCCTTTCTTTAATCTTTGCAGAATTTCTCCCATCTAAGCTTCAAGGACGCCACCACTTTGCTCTTTGCAGCATGGCCATGAGAGTATGGAGATACACCTTGACTCATTTTCTTTCACTGAATTGTGTGTGGGTGTTTGTGTGTGTGAGTGTGTGTGTGTGTGTGTGTGTGTATGTTTGTGTGTGTGTGTGTGTGTGGATGGGTGGGTGTTTGTGTGTGATTGTGTGTGTGTGTGTGTGTGTGTGTGTGTGTGTGTGGATGGGTGGGTGTTTGTGTGTGATTGTGTGTGATTGTGTGTGTGTGTGTGGATGGGTGGGTGTTTGTGTGTAATTGTGTGTGTGTGTGTGTGAGAGAGAGAGAGTGTGTGTGTGTGTATGTGTCCTTCTCTCTCTCTCTCTTTCACTCTCTCCTTCACTGCTCTGCCCATTCCACAAGACTGGTACTGCTGCAGGCTTGAAACTCAATTTCTCAGCTCCTGAATAGACACCGATTGCACAGAACTAACTCAATTGTGGAGATAGGGCAGCAGAGGCCCTTGAATAGATTGAGGCCTCGGCTTTAATACAACATCACTCATGTAACACGCAAACGCATTGCGATTCCATTTCAACCACAACACTTACAAATGGGAGGTTTTAAAAGCAAGCCATGTTCATTAGATCGTTAGGGGGGAACAAGTTCATGAATATTTTTAGAGGACAATTTATTTATGCATGTACAGTTGCACATTAAATCATTGAATGCTGGCTTGTTTTTTCTATTACAAAGCTATAATTATGAGACATGGTTTTTCCCCGTTTATTTGTGTGTGTGTGTGTGTGTGTGTGTGTTTGTCAGCCAAAGTGCTCACCGCAAAACAACCAATGAGAGAAGGCTACCTGTAATAGCCTGCTAACAAAAAATGTAGCAAAGAATTCATTGCCGTTGTTTGCTTGTGTTAAATAATTTATATCCATTTGAATTATGCAAAGTAAAATATGTCTCCTGCTCAAGGGTGACATGGGTCATTTAGTTGCAATTACTTGTTTGTTGTGAACAGTGTTCACTGATGTGGAATAAACTATGCAATGTTGCCTAGCTCTCTAAGGGGTATTCACATATTTGCAGCCAGAAATAGAAGACAGACACATAGCTGTACTGACCAGCAGTTACTACTTTCAGTTTGCATTATAGATATGGTCAGTTTCTTATTAGAACTGCTTTATGTTTTTAATTCTGATTATCCCCAGCTAAGATGTTAATATTTGGTATGTTTATGTAGCTGGATTTTCAACCGCTAATTTAAATAAGTAATTGTCTAATTAATTTCCTTATGTACGGAGCATTTCAATACATGCTCAAGAATAATACTTCCCTTTCTTCACAGAGGCACAAACCAGACAGCATAAAAAACACAGTAATAGTTGTTTGTGACTTTCCATTGAACAGGATTTTTTTCCTAGAGGACTCAAACATGCCATTGAGATCAAGCTACAAACATATACTGTATCTGTTTACCACCCGATTGTGCACATTATGGCAATACTGACATATGGTTGCAGGCAGGTCTTCACACTATATTCTGATATCACAACATAAACAATCAGGATATAGGCTGTTACTATGATCTGCAGACATAGTGAGTACCGGTAACCTAGTTCCATCAGGAGGAATAAAATCACTCCTGACTGCACTGCCTGAACAACAACAGCTGCTGGTTGAAGTAATCTGTCTATCTCACTGGCCGTTTGGGGTACTCTACAAAAAAATGTGCATATTGAATGCATGAAAAACATGAGTCGTTTGAAGCTTTATTTACGTTCATTGAAAATGCACAAGAACAGGGGAGACTACACATTTTTCATAGGTTTGCACAAAATGATTTTGCAGATGTTAGCTATCTCCTGGTATTATTTGTCTTCAGATGATGTAAAACCTAGTCTTAATCCTTTTAGACTATTCATGGATCAAATAGAATGTGAAGTAAGATGACAGAGAAAACCACAAGGCACAGAGAATGTAAAATGACAGGCCATAACTTAGAGATTGCAGGGGTTTTTTTCCACCTTTTTTCTTCTTGTAGCTTATTATTCTCTCAAAGCTTCAGCCGTGCAACCAATGCAACATTTCAAACTTAATTACCTTTCAGGTTGCCTCATCAAGTCAGGAGCTCAATGAAGACAGATGACTCCACTGGTGTAGAACCATTACACACACACAAAAGGACACACTTTCTTTCGTGCACAAACACACACAGACACAAACGTACACACACACATAAACAAACGTAGACACACACACACACAAACACACACAGCTGAAACAAATTCAACGTATTTTTCTTCACACTGCTCTTGAATTATGTTGTGAGGGGTCGCATTCATGGATTTTTTAACATATAATTTTGTTTTATTGAATAGTGTCTCATCCTACCAGCCTATCATATATTAATATATGGACTCTGCTTCTAAAGCCCTGCAATGGCAAAGCCACAAGGTTGCTGTTGGTATTAGATTGTGGACATAACAGCATGTTTACCGTACACTTTCATAGTAATCCTTAAGTTTTATGCTGTAAATGCCAGTTGCACCCTTGTTTTATTGGGTATTACTTTTGTTTTATGGCGCAATATCCAGAGCTTGTCCAACTGCAAGTGAGCTCACTCGCAGATAACAGAATCCCTGGAACTCCTCTGATGAGCACACGGCATGAGTGGGTGATTACTAGGCGCTAACCTAATGACTGCATGTGTGACGTTACGCACAGGTAGAGCCAATACTATTTTTTTTAGTTTTCTCTGCTCTTGTAGTTGAACAGCTCCCACTTTTCATACATATCAAATTATTTGAGGCAACAAGGGAGGAGCGTCATAGAGGGCAGCTGTTGTCACAACGCTATTTTGCAGCCACCATATCAACTCTCATCTACCACTCTCCAAGAACCTGCAGTCTAACTCACCAAATGCCATGCCGCACGACATAGCCTATAAGGTAGAATGTAGTCAAAATATTTGCGTTGTTTATCCATCACGCATATGCCATTTTATATTCCCAGTGGGGGCTGGGGTTGACATTTCTTTAAAGAAAACCTCTTCTTTCATGGTCTGTAGTGGTGGTAGTGTCTAACAAGGGCAGCTGGAAAATGTCTCAGAAAATGTAGGCTATATAAGTCATATAAGCACCCCATATAGGATATATTTCATAAAGAGAAGTGCACGTATCAATCACATGCTCTTTACGATCATCCCTGTGTACCATTATACCGTTAGTATTTCTTGATAGTCTGTTTGTAGCGTTTCATTATTAATGTAAAAGGCCAACTTCCAACTCTTGTTGAGGGAGCACATCTTCAGCTCCACGTCTTGTGGTGACGCAAGTCTCCTAAATGGTGGGGCCGGCCGGTACACATTGTCAAAGGAGCCATGTTGGATAAACAGCCATAAATGATTCAGAGAGGTCTGGAGAATCAGTGAAGCTTTGCTGCTCCTGTCCGGACTGCAGGCCGTTCTGCGGAGTTGCTTTCGTTGCGAGGCAAGCCGATCCTTCTTTATCCTGATGCTCTAACGCCCCACCAAAGCTTTGAAGGCTTTAATTATGTATATGGAGTGCATGTCCAAACTTGGCAAACTCTGTATGATACCAATCTCTTGTATGTAGCTTAATACAAACGATACAGGATAGGTGTAACGCTACACGAATTTAGAATTAGGATCATCTAAGTGTTTCTACTACAATCTATGCTCAGTAAAACATTGCATATGAAATGCTAATAAAAGGAGATAATCTGAAAACAGCACATACAGTACCGTCACAGCAATCCTGTACTGAACTCATTTGGATCAGCATTCATTGTGTGGCTCACAGCCTGTGTTTGACTGGCTGTTGGACAAGATTCTGGTAAGATTACTGAGCATTTGCCTAAGCAGGTGCTGGGGGGAAACAGCACAATGTTTTGTAATCAAGTTCTGTTGCTGTTTATTCCTGGTTTGAACAAGCCATGCAAAGAAGGAGTCGAATTCTGTTGGCCACTAATGTTCATTTTTTTCTTGAGATTACTGTTCAGTAATGTGTGTAGTAGTTTGTAGTTGTTATCTGCAGTTTATCAGGGAATGACTTAAAACTAGGGCTGTCAATCGATTAAAAAAATTAATCTAATTAATTACATACTCTGTGATTAATAAATCTAAATTAATCGCATATATAATTTATGCTGTGAAAGTATTTTAAATATTTAAATTCAAATGAATCATTGAATAATCAGCATTAGTGACATTGAAGTTCAAAAACTATTTTATTATTATTTTCAGTGTTCAAATAATTGCCATAATAATCTATGATATGATCTAATATGCTGAGGAAATAAATTCAAAGTGCTTCAAATTCAAATAAATTCAAAATAAAGTGCTTCGGGAAGAAGTTTTTTTCCACATACAAGGCATTTCAGGCCACAGATATAACCTAGGGGACACAATGAAAATAAATTAACACCCCTCAATGTCAACACTTATTTCTTTGCATTGATGTGCGACTATAGAGTTGATGAACTCCGGTGATATGCAAATTCCTTGCTGTAGACATTGCAGAGGACTTTATTTTTAACACTTTATTTTTTATCAACACCATCAGGCCGTTTTTTAAAAGTAAATGTTCCAATCAATGATCCAGCACGTTTTCTTCTCTCTCCTTCATTTTACAGTCTAATTTTTACTGACTAGAACGGCTCGGGGGCAAAGGTCATACGGAATCGATTAATCTGCACTCATTTTTTTAATCAGTTATTTTTTCTCAAATTAATTAATCAAAATGAATCAGTTATTTTGACAGCCCTACTTAAAACATGTTTCACTGATAGGGTGTTGACTGGTGCAGTATTGAGCAATGGTGTGATTCATTATTCTATGTTTAGTCTGACATTTTAATTGATGCATATAAGGCTATGATGGTAGACAGACTCTTTATTACTCCAACTAAATTTCTTCCACTGAATTATTGAGAAACCTGCAGTTCTGACATTTTTCTACATTGTCATTTCAACAGTAGTAAGGAACTGTCATAAGAATATATACACAATGCCAAGTGCTTTATTGTGGACTGTAGACACAGAGGTTAATTCCAGGTTAGCATGATAGCACGTCCCTACAGTACTAACCTAACAAAACCTTCCTGACTGACGTTAACACATTTGCCTAACAAATGAGTATGCTGGTAGTTGTAAAAGAGCATATTTCTTTATTTAAGGCTAAGCTTCAGCAAGAACACCTACACCCTATTATGCCAGACCCAGAAGTAGGTTAAGAGCACTTGAATACAGCTGATAAAATTCACCACGATAATCACTGAGCTAGCTTAGCAGCGGCAGCTCAAACTTAACTGCTCTATTTCCTCTAAAGCTAGTGAAAGAGAAAGCGTTATTTTAGCTGTATCCAATGCCCACTGTCTTTTTTACTTTATAAAGGCCACTATGATATAGTCAGGACACATTCAGTGCAGGCAACTGATTAATAATTTTGTCATGCACATACATAAGACCTTTAAAGTCTTGATAAATTATTCAGGTTCACTATACTGCATGTTCAGAGGGAATCCATCCACTCTCATTATTGTGAATACCTTCACTCTTTCAAGTGCAGAACCAGTTCTGACGCTGTGCTCCTTGAACCACTGGCACACCGAGCGAGTTGGGATATATGATACATTATTTAAAAGTATTGATCTCTCTTATTAAATCAATCACACAGAGAGACAAAAATAGCTTGGTATATGAAAGGGGGCCCTACCTCACTCTAGCCACTCTGTTTGAAGTGCTCTGGCCTCTGGCAGAACACTGAGGGATCAAAGCGGGAACAAAGCCACAGATATGGGTGAAGGCATTTGTAGATAAATGAGGGGATACTCCTGAAATAAGCTCCTTTCACCGTTCCCACAGCAAGGAAAGAGAGACAGAGAGGGAGAGATGGAGAGAGAGAGAGAGAGAATGTGCAGGTGAGCGGTGGTCTGCTCAAGTGATTTAAGAAGCTGACAGTTTCTTCATAGTCTCAGTGATCATGGAAGCTTAAAGCTCCAGAAGGGGTCTTGTGAATTAATTGTAAAACTGTGTATGAAAGAGCGCTAACTTAGCATAGCCTTTGGTACTGTAGTAGCCTATAGCTTAGTACGGTGATGAAATGTAAACCATTTGAGTTATTTCCTTGAATCTTTAGGATGTCAAAGGCCTTTATATCAAATGTATAAAACTTTGTTTGGAGCAACAAATCTCACTCCACTTTAGCCGGTCAAAAGGTCACCAATCCACATTCCCTTAATAATAACATGTTACGCACGTCTCTGGTATGAGGGGATCACAGAGTAGAGGCACTAAGTGAACAGACTGCACTCTACATGCAAACTTCCCTAGAGTGCTTTAATACGATTAGTAATGTAGACAGGATACAATACCACTCACACATAGCATGACATGAAGTCTCATGACAGTCTGTATGTTTTTATCCTAAATGTCGGAAGTCAAGAGTCTGCTTTCCCTAATGTAGACTTCTAATAACACATTTATACAGTATATTCAAAGGATTTTGAGAAAGCTTAGGCAACCTTATGGCTCGTATTTGGCCAGCACAGATTTTCTGGACATTGGAACATTTTTTTAAATTGATTGTTTTGATAAATGTAAAAAGGCATCTGGTTTCAAAAATGTTTCAACATATTTTCTCAGTCATTCATTTCAGAGAGACAGATGGCAATACAGATCTTGTGTGAAGCATTGTTTTTAATCATTCAGGAGTCGGTTGTTCAATTCAAGTGGTTAGAGATCATAACTGTGTCATCTAATTAAAATGTGTCATAGCATTCATTTGAATATATTTAAGATAGTTCTGGCAACTATATAGTTAAAGTATCTACGAGATGCTTTTGTCTATGAAATATATCCAGATACTGTATGACAGTTCTGTCTCCTTTCCTTGTATTGCAATTGTGAAAATACCACTCGGGGGTTATATCATGCCTATGTACAGTAATCCAGGGGAGGGGGGGGAAATGTCATTTGCAGTCAAAGGCTGATCTGTGTCATCCATTACCTAACCTTTACACGGATGAAGTGTAGGGATTTCTATCCATACGTCAAATGAACACAAACATATACAGAAGGTCAGTGTACATCATGGTTTTCATCTGTTCAAGAGGTATTTATTTATGCTGTTGATCCGCTTCTAATCTGACCCATTATAAGATGGAAACTGATTGAGGTCATTCGACCCGTGTCCTGGGTGCTCAAGGGTCTAAGAGGGTCATGGGTCAGAGCCCACCACAATACAGACCGACAGAGGATTCACCCCCACCCACATTTAGGGATAAGTATTACACGGGAGGATGGCGACAAAAATAATATAAGTATAAGTATATATACTCTTTTGATCCCGTGAGGGAAATTTGGTCTCTGCATTTATCCCAATCCGTGAATTAGTGAAACACACTCATCCCGGCGCAGTGAGCTGCCTGCAACAACAGTGGCACTCGGGGAGCAGTGAGGGGTTAGGTGCCTTTCTCAAGGGCACTTCAGCAGTGCTTACTGGTCGGGGTTCGAACCGGCAACCCTCTGGTTATGCCGAGATTAGTGTGTGCTGAGTGTGTTTCACTAATTCACGGATAAATTCAGGGATCAAAAGAGTATATATACTTATACTTCTGAAGTCTGAAGACAATGTGAGTATGCTATCTTTCTTTCTCAGCCAAGAAAACGTCATTGCCTTAACTGAGCTGTTAAGCTTAGATATATACAACATCTACTTCTATGTAGTTAGGCTACAACATGTCTGACTTTACATAGGCCAGTCATTACTTTTATAATCGTGGGGAAACGTAACAATGCATTCTGAAGCCCTGCTTCTTTTCTCCCATGCCGTTGTCCACGAAGGAAGGGTGCGCGTTTCTCCCTCGAGATACTTTCTCCTCTGATAATAATCTAATAAAAGGCAATTGAAAATGTAGCGGAGTAAAGAGTAGATTACTGCCTCAAAAATGTACTTGAGTGAGAGCAGAAGTACAGTTTTGAAAAAGGAATATAGAAAGTTGTTGTTCCTCGGAAAAGTACTTTTTTACTCATGTGCGTTACTTGTAACTCGTTACTACCATAGACTGTAAAATATACCGTAACTCGTTACTACCATAGACTGTAAAAAATACCGCAGAAGCATTTATTATACAACCAGGAGGTTGATAAATAACTAGATGCTACAGTATCTATAGTGGCAGTAAAATATAAACAACACATATGTAAAGATGTCTCAATGAGGCTGCACAATGTTCTCCAAGGTAAAGAACTATAATATATATAGTATACTGTATGTTGCAACATAGCATACTGTTTACATTTTGAAAAGACAAGTAGTGTAATTTCTGGCATTCTGCCAGTGCATAATACTGTACATGAATATGTTAGGACTGTATACCGAACAGATAAGAGTTGTTTCGTAACATTTTACTTATTTTAATTATTTATCTGATGTGGTTCCCATGTATGGACACATAAAGCTGGATAAGTGTATTACCGTGTAAAATGTAAAAGCTTCTCATGGTCAACGGTGGGACATTTTGTAATTATGATTACTTTAAAAGGCAAATTTTGTGCTCAGCGGCACAAGCTATATTGCATGCGCTTAATATATCCAGTATAATTAAGCAGTCATTTTTATAAGAACTGCAATAATTTATCCCTAACTCTAATAGCCTATACATCACTGGCAGGGTGTATATTTCATTTTCTAAAGGGGAGGGGGAGGGGGAGAGAAATCTTAATGATTCACCCCTGCTAGCATAATTTTAATTATGGATTTTCCCTACATGATCGATTCGAAAAAAGCCATAGTAATACAAGTTGTACATTCTACTGTATTAAATATTTGATATCCATTAAATTTTTATGATTAATGTCCTGGAAAGAATCAGTTTCACTAAGCCCCTTTGGTTTTATTGCAGACTAAATTAAAGGTTTTATTCCCTTTTTCAAGAGATATAGCTTTGAATTGCGCTAAAGATTTGCCTGGTATGAAAGATGGGTCCGTTTTCATATTGATCCTCTTAGAACCACTCTTGCAATAAAAAAAACTGAACAAAATATTACTTACCTGTCATGTTATGCAGGAATGATTCTGCTGTTTAACCCCGAATGAATCTGTTTTACACAAATTTAAAAAGACATCTAAATATCTATGTAACAAAATCTGAAAGACCCAGTCTAGTCACAGCTATGGAACACATTCCATTAAACAGAACACTATCAGCAAGCAGAGCATTGGCTGATAATTGAAGGTAGAAAGAGTAGAGGGGGTAGAGAGTGTAGAGAAAAACAAGCCTCATGTTTCGCAAAGTAGCCCACAGTTCTAATTAAACAACTAACGGCCAAATGCAACGACTAACACAAACAAGATCTTTCATGCTTTATACTGTATGGTCTGCCATAAGCAGACAATGTCAGTCACTTATGTGTTCTTATGTGTGTCCAACACTGACCACTGCAAAAAGATATTGGAGACTCGGATCTGAGAAAGGTGAGCTACGGATCCCTGTTGTGTAGATAGTAATGATATCGGCTGACGTTCTACTGGGAGAGCACTTTTAATACCAACTTTCATTTCCCACATGTAGAATGGTGCAAATATAATCTCCCCGGTATTACAGGATTTGCCTTCCCCTCCATACTGTGTTAAATATTTCAGCCTTGGGAAAAGAGAACCGAGGGAACAGAAAGACAGAAAAAAAAACAGACAGCTTTGAGAGGGGAAAAAAACAAGTTTCATGGAGGTTTACGACCATCATATGTTCTTGGTGAGTGAAACACTATTAAAATGAGTGTCTCTATTATGCACTGAAAGCCGTTTATGGTATGATCAGAGGCTGGGACCGCATTTGCCTCAGCTCTGACATCCTACACACAGTCATAAATACCAAAAGATTTTACCATTTTATAATGCCATTCTAATTGCACAGAAAAAAATGCAAAGCCCTAATTGCATGTAGATGTACCACTTTGGATTGTTAATAGGCATGGGTATCTTGGAGAACCCAATGCCCTTGATAGCGTGCATGCATGTACAATCACGTTGGTGTGATGAGAATTCCATTAAAGCTACAGCTAGCTTTGTTTTGGGCACAGAAGCATTTCTTAATGTGCAGAAATGTTTGCAAAAGGCTTCTGCAAGCCAGTCTCATTGATCAACATTGGCAGCATGACAGAAATGTTCCCCCTTGGCTTTCTCAGTGAGCCTTGGCCTTGCACCAGAAGCTCAGAGAAGTTCAAAGAGGTCTGTACTCAAGGCTTGGTATAAAAGAGAGTACATAAGTCATGCTGGGGTTCAAAGATTATCATGTTCAGAGAAAATTCTAGCAATTTGTGTTTCAGTACAAATTAGAGATCTGGGAAATTTCAGGTGATTTAAGGAAATGTGACCTCAAGAATGAATGATTCTATCTGATAATTGCTCATGGAAAATGACATTATGGAAGGCTTAGGGAAATATCTATGCAATTTAATTTCAAAATGGCAACAAATTGTGTGTTATAGGAAAGTGGTTGTGATGTTGCTACATTATTAAGTACAGGGCAGAATGAAGCGTGGCAATAGGTAGGAGCACCCTGATAGATTACTACACACTGAGATTACTACACACTGAGATTAAGTATAGAATCAGTGGCAGAGTTCATCACAGAGTGCAACTGATGCAGAACGCATTATCAGTGAGATCAGGCTTTTAACACCACAGTGTTTTTGAGTTCCGCATTACAGAGGTGTTTTCATCTTTAAGCTCTAATATTGCTGTGCACATCTGGACCTTACTTTGTAGGGTACTACATTGTTTTTACGGCTTCTCCTTTTAAAGATCTCCAGATGTGACACTTCATTTTGTTTCACATTTCTGTTGTATGAAATAAGTTGTCCTCAGAATGCCGCAAATGTATACTGTATCTAGAATAGTGGATGGTGAGATAAGGGTTTTACAGTATCAACTCATGGTAGTTTTGAATGCAATTTGTTTAGATGCTGATGGCCATGCTAATACATTGCTAAGGACATGAAGGTCATTTGATAGAGGAACAATTTGCATATCAAATTTTTAAAAAAATGAGGTATCATTCACTTGTAACATGTAAACCAAAGGTAACTCTGGATTTGCTTTTGAGTAGTTATGTCGCAGCTCCAAAAGGAGGCTATATTTGACAGCTTGTTTTCATCTTCTAAATTGCTACAACAGATTAGACTTGGTGACACGCTGTGAGATTGTGTCAAAGGTCATCCACTTTTCCGTACAGACAAAACAGAAGACAAAAAAAACATTAGTGCACAGAGCACATGTGAGAGGAGATACAGTGTGCTATTGGGAAATTGAGTTTCTGATTTCTTTCTGTCTTTGTAGACCTTGGCTACTAGGGCCGATGGACGGATCATGCCGGAGCAAATGCATGGTGTTTACCTCCATGAATGTGGCTATGCTGTCTGAGGCAAAAGGAGAGGCTGGAGAGGGCATCGTCACAAAAGGCACACAATCACAGAGCCCGTGCTCTGGGAGAGAGGAGGTTAGTGAAGGGTAAAAAGCCTCTTCATCTTTCATCTTTCAGCGTTCCCTGACAAAATATATATCCCCCACTGCCACGGTGCCGGCAGTCAAGAGAGCCAGCCGAATGTAAATTGTATTTTTATGTTGTTTTATTGAAAAGGTTGGGAAGGGACAAGAATACTATTTCAGAAAGTCTTACTCGGCTACATTTACTGCTTGCTTGAGATTTCTCCTGAAACACCCCCCCCCCCGCCCCCCCATATTGCTGGGTCCCATGGCATCCTAGATGCAACATATTCCCATCCTCAAGTTCATTATCATCGATAAGTCAAATATATTCCATCTTTCATCATCACATCATCCACACCAAACACAGCACCTTTTCTGCTATGTAAACCAATTTACTTTCCCCCCTTTCTTTGCAGATAGTATTAAACAATGCCCTCGGAGTACTAGCCTGTCTGTGTGGGAATGATTTATTACAAAGACAGAAGTCTTTGTGTCGGTTTGCAGAGCTCTGCAGTGTAAAATAACCTCATTTATATTCCATATTGCCAGCACTGGCTCACTTAATATTCCTGTCAGCACTGCCTTGCTATGAAATCTACTGGATTCAGCTGCAATAAGCCAACGGCCTTTGAGGAGTGTACAAACAACGTTAAACAAATTTCATCACATTACCTTAATGCAGGGAGGAACAACTCTGATGTACAAGAATAGGTCAAGTATGGCACATGCATCCTGTTCTCTGGTGCTTTGATGTACTGCTTTGGCTTAAAGCAAATACCTTATTGTTATCATTGTTGTTGTTGTTGTTATTGTTGTCATCTATCTCTATGAATTTGTGTGGTCCCTTAATATCAGTGTGCTATTTAAACGTTGGGTCACTGCGAGTGGCTTGTTGATCACCATCACTATCTGATCTTAGCGGCAGGGGTCAGTTGTGACTGAGATCAAGCCCATGTTCCATAACTCACCTGCATTGCCTGATGGATGGATGCAAATGGATCCCTCTGCTTGGCATGACCGTGGCTCTGTGTGATTCACTTCTGCAGGCATTCAAAGAGAATTACATTTCAGAGTCAATGTCTACACTGTGATACAACACAATATGGGATTCTGTACAGTAAGATACTGTATTATATTGTGAGGCTAGTTTAAACTAGACTGCATTTCCGGCGGGAACTGCGAAAGTGTGCTTGCCCTGGTCCGGTCACCAACGTGAGCAGACAGTGGCATACGCTATGCTGAACCTGGCTTGATCCAGGCATTGTAACAGTGCCTTTCAGTGTTGGAGCAGTGGCAATATCTAAAAAGCTCTAGGAGAGGGCTATTCAACTGTTAGCTTGCGGGTTGAATGCGGTTCGTTGGATTTTACCTTTGGCTGCCTTTGAATTTAGCTTCTATGACTGAGATCAAATCAATAAAATAAAATGACAGCAGTGATTGGCTGCAAAATGCGTCTTGCGCCTCTCAAAATGGGCTATCAGGTAACCTACAGAGGAATTGAAATTATGAAATATGACCAAGGCATTAAAAAGCTGCTTGTTTGTCAGGATACTTTTTCACTGATTTATTTTAAATATGAGCTATGAGTGTGAATGTTACAGTGATGGCCAAAAGTGTTGGCACCCATGCTAAAGTTGACTGAAAAGAGGAATATAAAATCATCTTTTGGAAATTGATCTTAATGCCTTAAGTGAAAAATTAGGAAATATCTAACCTTTAAGGACACCAATTTTCTTAGTGAATGAATAATGTATCATAAAAAAAATAAATGTTCTTCCTTAAAATACAGGGGTCATAAGTATTGCCACCCCTATGTTAAATTCCCATAGAGAAAGGCAGTTATTTCATGGATCCAGAATACTGTGCATCCTGATAAAGTTACCTTGGCCTTTGGAATTAAAATAGCCCCACATCATCACATACCCTTCACCATACCTAGAGATTGGCATGGTGTTATTTCAGTTAGCCTATTAGCTGGTTTGATTGGCATTGAGCCCAATGAGCATCAAACCAGCTAATAGGCTAACTGAAATAACACCACTGTATATATTCCATCCGACAAATTATGTTTTACTGGTTTATTTGACAAATAATCTATATGGATTTGCTCTATAAAGACCTTAAGTCTGTTTGGGATTGTTTTGTGAGCCTGGGGTTGTTTTGAGAGCCTATTGATGTAGCCTATCTCAGATGTATCTCTAGAGAAATGTAGAACTATGTATATGTAGAAATACTTCATATTACTCGTCTGTCAATCAACTGTATACTACTGTCTACATTGCACTATATTTATTGACCTGTTGCTGTATATTTCATCACCTTTCAATACTTTGCCTCACATTGCAACACAGCTCAGATCTTTGGTTGCTATGAAGGCCAATCGTTCTAAATGGATGGTTGCTATGGCCAAAGGCCAGTTCTATCTCTGCCGTTGTCAAGCGGGCATATCGTAGATATGATACAAGGATCCAAGGAAGTTTATTGTTAATTGTTGATTAACCTTATCTTATTTGAAACATCTCTATTTTCCTTAGCCCACTTCCATACAGTGGGTCCCATTAAGAAGTGGCCACTTCATTCGCGCTTACCGTGATTCACACAGCAGCATTATTAAATTAATCTGTCACCATATGCCCATGCCTACGTTTTTAAAGAAAACATTTTAATTTGATTCACATGAAACGTTACATTTAACGTACATGTTGACAATGAGTAGGCTAGTTTTGGTTGTTGGTGGTGTTATTGCATCCCTTAGTTATGCCTACAATGCATGTTCCCTCGCGATTGGAAGCTCCTGTACACAATAGTAGACGCATTTCAAAACATCGCGTTAGGATTTAGAAGCCACTTCTCATTTAGGAGCTGTCACAGACTTAGGTGCTACTTTTAGGGCTAAATTGCTAAATAGCAGTCCTAAAGTTACAAGTGACGAAGTTACGAGTGCAAGCATCTCATATCAAATGACCATGGCATTACGCTAAACAACATAAATCCCAATTAGCAACATACATCTCCTCCCTATAGCTAGCCACACAGGAAATTAATGATACTAAATCTCTGCTTAGCATGCTTCTCCGCTTAGCATTCTAATAACAGAAGGGGCACATTTATGTTGACCACTACAACATGACTCATTATGTCTGTAACTCTATAAAACACTTACTTTCATAAAGGACGCACACCATCCAGCACATAAACATGGAAACCGATATGTTAGGTACTTGGCCACGAACTCAAAACGTGTCTCTCTGAAGCTCTGTTCTAGAATCTTTGCTCTGAACACTGCGTTTGTTAGGCAACATCAAATAAACAAAATGAGAGTCTTTTCAAGGTATTAAAAGTGTACGTGTGATTACGAATGGATGTGTGTGGTTTGCAATTAGAATAAACAAGAAATAACATTTCCGATAATTTCCCATGATAAATAACATAATATTTGCACCTTCCTTACTTGTGAAGCTCACACCGTATTTAGTGAAATGTAATACAACGTTGCCACCTAGCGTTCAGATGTAGGCTATTTAACATTAACGTGACATTGCTTGCTTATTCTTTCGTCAACTCCATGCTTTTAGGAAAACAATCTTTTTATCATAGTTCCCTCTTCAATGAGCGATTACCATCTCGTTTTTGTAACAGAGATAGCTGTTTATTGTCCCTAGGTTTACAGAAACACCTATTCATATTAATACGTAGCCTATGTAGTGCTGCCGACCACTGTTCATTACGGCCCAGAATGCTTTGCATGTCTTTACAACAAAACAACACAGTAAAACCTAAATGCCCGTAAACATATGCATTTGCATACTTGTAACATTTTTAATAATACTCTCCCATCATGATATTTAACAATGAAAAATTTAATTTAAATACCGTCAATGTGAAAATAACTGTACTACGTCAGCAATAAATAGCTAATGTTCTCCATACCATTTCAGTTCGTAAGTCCATACTATCCCATGGCAGAGCAAGGATTTCATGATTGGGCAAGGTTGCCCGGAGACATTGTGGCTGCCCAGAGACATTGTGCATACTTGGAAGGCATTGTGATAGATGTACCAGTACAACTGCGAATGTTGAAGGTGATAGTTACCATATACGAGTGTGTGGTTTGCCAAATGCTGGGAACTTTTGGAATGTTTTCTCTTTTTTTTTTAGCTTATGCAGCCTCACATTGGAGTCCCGAGTTCAAATACAAAATTTGGTATCGATATCTGACAGTGTTCCTGAAATATGGACGACTTCCTGTTTCGGAGCTTCGCCGCCGATTTCGTTTGGCTGTGACGGGCAAACGCTTTCGAAAATCAAAAATCCTTCTGGTAACTTTTGTGAGGCTTGGTCCAAGGATAATGTACGTCAAGTTTCGTGGCGTTCGGACCAAATTTGTGACCTGTGAAAATTTAGTTTTGCTTTCTGTTCAATCCAATATGGCGGACGAACGACACGCCCACCTGATGTCATCTTCACGAGCAACTTACACCGGTACTGACCGGACGTTTTAAAGTTGGAACGGTGTCTCTGTCTCAAAGGGCCTAGGCGCTAGAGCTGACAAAAAATTAGGGAGACGGGAAAAATAAAACTTAAGAAGAACAATAAGTGTGCTTTTTTTTATAAAACTTAAGAAGAACAATAAGTGTGCTGCTTTGCAAGCACACTTAATTAACAATGGCACTCTGCAGCTACAGTATAGCAAAGACCCATCACTGGAAGGATCAAATGAGCAATTTGAAACTCATATAATAATCTGTTTGGGATGGGGCGGGGGGTAGAGAGGGCAACTTGGGTTCTCTCTGTTGCCTGTCTAATGGTGTCACTTCATCAAACAAAGATTACACAACAGCAGTGACAGATGTTAGTGATAAGACATTTAACACATAATGTGTGTATTTTTGAACATGGGAACTGGTTACATTTTCTGACACCTGTGCCATGCACCATTGAAAGACTCCACTGAGTGGGTAAATGTGTTGTTTTCGTAGGTAATATAGGAGAGAAGATAGCCTTCAAATAGGGAGGGGTTTTTTGCAGCAATTCCGGCAATTCTAGGGATTTCCATGCTCAACACTCTTGCAGCTGACATGATTTGGACAAGGTGAGAGACAGATTGCAATTGGTTCTGTAGAGCAGTAGCCCCAGTCCAGTAAAGGGAAGTGTCCCTTGGCACAAACGATGTGCAGCATCAGTGAAGCAGCGTTGCCGAGTTGTCCTTCTCCTAAGCAGTCCTGAGTGCATGTGGCTGCGAGTGGGTTTAGGAAGAAAAACGTCCGCACACCGGAGGATTGTCTGCTCCGATGGCCTGATGACTTCCTGTTAAGTCTGTTCCTCCCAGAGAAAAGCACTAGTTTCAGGACAAATCCACACAGTAAGCCTTCAGGCTGCTTCTGATAAAGCTCTGGGTTTCGGGTGTGTGTGACACTGGGGTAGCACTAATAAGTGGTGCAACATTTAAATACCACAGGATATGAATGCAGCCAGGTGCATCCCTTAATGGTAACACTGTATCCACCTGCAAATGTGGTGCAATATCATTTGCTTAGCCGCAGTAAAATATTTAGAAGCTGCTACTACCGAAAGCTGCAGATAGAACTATACCATGGCAAGAACTATACAATGGTAAGTCCACGGGGTTAATCCTTACACTAGCCTATACGTGATTTACTATAGACCCTTTCAACAAAATAAACAAAAACAATGCTTGAACATTCTATTTGGGTCCCAATCTACTTCCTCTGCATTAAGATAACATACAGTATGGAATGTTAAAAAGGAAGTCTTGTGGGGCCAACTATGATGCTGATAATGATACTCTCTTGAAAGGTTCTATACTACGCCTATAACGTGACTATACTATACTATGCTATGCTATGTTATGTTATGATACATTATACTATACTACACATAATGCATCATAATGGTAAAATAGCTCAGTATATGCCATGCTAACTTTACCGTGTCCTTCCTCACTTTTAATGTTATAGAGGGTTCTGTTGGCCTTGACACAAATCTCCCTCCCATGAATAAGAAGGGTGCATTGCTCTGAATTCCAGACAGCAGTGAGAGCTTTGCGGCGCACATAAATATTTCATAATCTGTGCTGCATCATTATTAGCTCAACAACAGAGTCTTTGTGCTGTTATTGTCTTGAACAAACAGCGGCACAGTAAATCAGTGAATTTAAAGCGCATTTAATGATTTGCTAAAGCCAGCGTAGCAGGGCACTTAGTGTTCTGTGTTTACTAAGCATTGATGATAACAGTCTCTCGGTCAGCCATTTTAGCAGTGTCCCTCCTTCCCATCACCCCTACGCATAATCTTCCAGCGCTTTATTTTCTCTCTCTCTCACTCTTCTGTCATCAATCTTCTCCCTTAATTAGCAAAGTCAGATGAGGCTAATTGCTCTTTATGAACTACAAGGTTGTCATTGAAACCTCCCTACTACCCCCACCCCCACCACACTCACACACACACACATACATAACATGATCTCTAAATCCCCAACAAATTGGTAATTATGGCTATGGCTGGATGGCTCACGAATTGATTTATTAGTGGGAGTAGAGGGCAGAAGGTGCTGAGGTACATCGCGGAGAACTTTTTCCTTGCCCTTTCACAAATGGTTCTAAACACTCCCAAAAGAACAATGTCGAGGGCAATGTGAGTGAGAGTGCATGTTCTGAGGAGACGCCTCGCTACCTGCCACAAAGGAGACATTCATTAGTTTTGTTTCAGGTTTGGCACCTGCTGGCCAGGTGTTGGCTGAAGCATTGCTCTATTAAAAGGCAGCTGTGGCACTCGTGTTGCTCAATAGAAGTCTCAACGATGGCCGTGATTTCGGATGCCAGTGTCCATCTGCTTATTAAGAAAACACAACTGTTGCTGCAGTGGAGCCAAGTTAATTTGAAGCCATTTTCAAAAGCTTGAGACATATGAAATGCATTATAGGCGCTAGACATTCACATTTTTTTTTTTTTTTTTTTTTTTTGTAAATTCGTCACATAAATATCTCACTCAGAGACACAAACAGACACATGTACACCATACACACACACACACACACACACACACACACACACACACACACATACTGCATTTTTTGAGTCTGCATGGGAACAAAAGACTCAATACAGTCAGCCAAATCATTATCCAAGCCCCTGCCACCCCACCAACATGCGGGAGCTCCAGCTTCATGCTTAGCATCACAATAATCCTTTTCAATTGGCACCATAAGGGAGGAGAGGGTGAGGGCCCCGGAGTGGCAGCTACAGTGGCTCTGTTGACTAAATCAGACATGAATTCATGGTCGGCTAAATGGGAGGCCCACTAATTGGCCACTGTTTGTCTCCCAATTTCAGTGTACTTGCCCCTTTAAGGGCCAATGCCGCCTCCCATTGGTATTCAGTCGGTGTGCAACACACTTTTCTAATAGTGACCCGCGCCATAAGAGAAAAGCAACCCCGCCCCCCCCCCCCCCTCCGAACACTTCAATTTCCTTAACAAGGTGGATTCTCTCACACGCTTGCACAGAGATGTGGCTTGACCCGGGCCAGCATCCCATGGGCTTGCGCTGGAAAGTTTTGGGAGGATTTAGTTTTCTGTAGCCTAATGTTAGTCATTTCTATCCTCTTGGTGAGTGTTTGTCTCTGTGTGTGTGTGTGTTTGTGTGTGGTGGTGTGTGTATACGACTATGTGCGTGTTTTAAAGTGTGTTTCCTGAGTAACTGAGAAACAGCTGCCCTTGGTCTGAAAGTGCTTTAATCACCTTACCCTTGAAACAAAACAAAAGTGTCAGACACCAAACAGGACGAGGACCACAATTGCGTCACGTTCAAAAGTTTATTTAAGGGTTGGGGGTTTCAGGGGTTCCGGGGGGGGTACAGGAGTTCCAAGAGTCTGCGTGTGTGTGTTCCCCCAGTAGCCGAACAGCGAAGGCAGGAGCTGGATGATCCGGGAAGTCCTGGGGGAAACACACACACAACAGCAATTGAAACGAAGCAGCAGTACAGTCAAGGACTAGGCGGTATTCGTAGAAGAGGGACGGAAGGCAGGTCAAGATTACCGGGGCTGGAGAACACAGAAGTAGTCGAGCGGGTCCGGGATCACAGGCAAAGAGTCAGAGGCGTTTTCAATAAACAGGCAGGTAACTGGTGCTGGTTGCAGACGATCTGACAAGTGTGGACTGAAAAGCAAGGCTTTATATAGAGGGCATGATGAGTGGTGAATGCAGTGCAGCTGGTAGGTAACGAGGGTGAGGCAGAGCAGAGCAGGAACAGGTGGAGGTCATCAGACTTCAATCAGCACGTGTTACCAGGCAGAGAGAGAGCTCATGACAGAACCCCCCCCCTAAGGGACGGCCCCAGAAGTCCCCAAGAGTGACACCACGTCGGGAGGGCGGAGGGGAGCCGGTGGAGGGCTAGAATTCCTCCGAGCGGTCCGAGTGAACATCCTCATCCTCGGAGGGAGCTGGAGGGTCGTGGACAGAAGACGGGACAGGTACCGAGACAGGGTCAGGGTCAGGCACATGACAGGAAGCCGGGCGGGCAGGACGGTTAGGGACCCCTCTGGGGCGGCCCCTACGGATTGCAGGTTGATCAGGATGCAGACGGTGGAAGTCGGCGATGAGTGTCCGGTCCACAATCCGACTGGCTGGCACCCAGGTTCTCTCCTCAGGTCCATAGCCCTCCCAGTCGACGAGATACTGGAGGCCCCTACCTCGCCGTCTGGACCGAAGCAGGCGTCGAACGGTGTACACCAGCCCACCGTCAACGAGGCGAGGAGGAGGAGGAGGAAGCGGCACGGGGACCAGCGGGCTTTCATGCGTCGGCTTGACTTTCGAAACATGGAAAGTAGGGTGCACCCTCATGGAGGTTGGCAACTGGAGCCGGACTGCGGTTGGGCTGATGACCCTCTGGATAGGGAACGGGCCGAGGAATCGAGGTGCCAGTTTACGCGATTCCACCCGCAGTGGGAGATCCTTGGCTGACAGCCACACCTTCTGGCCAACACGGTAGGCGGGTGCCGGCGATCTTCGGCGGTTAGCCCCAGTGGCATAGCTGACAGCTGACTTGAGTAGCGTGGCACGAGCTTGTGACCAGGTACGACGGCAACGGCGGGCATAGGCGAGGGCAGACGGGCAGGACACATCTCCTTCCTGGCTGGGGAACAGGGGGGGCTGGTAGCCATACACACACTGGAAAGGTGACATACCAGTGGCAGAGCAGGTGAGGGAGTTGTGAGCATACTCTATCCACATCAGTTGTTGTGCCCAAGCCTGGGGTTTGCGAGAAACCATGCACCGCAGCGCCTTCTCCAGCTCCTGGTTTGCCCGCTCGGATTGACCATTGGACTGGGGGTGGAACCCAGAGGTGAGACTCACTGTGGCCCCTAGAAGATGGCAGAACTCCTTCCAGAATGTAGAGGTAAATTGCGGGCCTCGGTCAGAGACAACATCCCTGGGCAGCCCGTGTAGACGGAAGACATGATCAAGAACAGCCTGGGCAGTCTCTCTGGCAGATGGCAGTTTAGGGAGGGGAATGAAGTGTGCCATCTTGCTAAACCGGTCAACCACAGTGAGAATGACAGTCATCCCACCTGATGGTGGGAGGCCAGTTACAAAGTCCAAGGAGACGTGGGACCAGGGTCGTGTGGGCACAGGCAAGGGCTGGAGTAAACCAGCGGGGGGCCGAGTGGAGGACTTGTTCTGATTGCAGGTGGGGCAGGCACGGACGAATTCTCGGACATCCCTTCTCAAAGACGACCACCAAAAGCGCTGGGCAAGGAGATGGCAGGTGCGGGCGGAGCCCGGGTGGCAGGCAAGGCGGGAGTTGTGTCCCCACTGTATGACCCGGGACCTCAAATTATCTGGGACGAAGAGACGACCGTCTGAGCATGCACTGGGACTGGGATGGTCACGGAGGGCCTCTTGAATTTCCTCCTCGATATCCCAGGTCAGGGCAGCTACGACGCAGGGATCGGGCAGAATTGATGCAGGTTCCTGGGAAGGGGCGTCATCCTTATGAAACTGACGGGAGAGAGCGTCCGGCTTGGTGTTCCGAGAACCTGGGCGGTATGACAGGGTGAAGTTGAATCTGGTGAAAAACAAGGCCCAGCGGGACTGTCTGGGGTTAAGACGTTTGGCATTGCGGATGTATTCGAGGTTTTTGTGATCGGTCCAGACCAGGAACGGAACTGTGGACCCCTCCAGCCAGTGACGCCACTCCTCCAGGGCAAGCTTGACAGCCAACAGCTCACGGTTTCCAACATCATAATTGCGCTCTGCAGGTGAAAGCCGGCGAGAGAAAAATGCACAGGGGTGCAACTTGTTGTCCTCCTCTGCCCGTTGAGAGAGTATGGCCCCGACTCCCACGTCTGAGGCATCCACCTCGACAACGAACTGCCGGTCTGAATCCGGCATCTGGAGGATGGGGGCAGTGGTGAACCGGGCCTTGAGGGTATGAAAGGCTGTGTTGGCCTCTGGGGTCCAGGAAAAGGGGTGTTTGATGCTGGTCAGAGCTGTGAGGGGAGCGGCGACGGAGCTGTAGTTCCGGATGAATTTCCGGTAGAAATTGGCAAAACCGAGGAATTGCTGCAGCTTCTTCCTATTCCCCGGAACTGGCCAGGAGGTAACTGCCGAGACCTTTGCGGGGTCCATCTGGATATTGCCTTCAGCGACGATGTATCCCAGGAATGACACAGTCTGAGCATGGAACTCGCATTTCTCCGCCTTGACATAGAGAGAGTTCTCCAGGAGCCGTCGAAGAACCAGCTGGACATGACGGGTGTGTTCGGACAGAGTTCTGGAGAAAATTAAGATGTCGTCCAGGTACACGAAGACGAATTTATTCAGCATGTCCCGCAGCACATCATTCACCAGCGCCTGGAATACCGCTGGGGCGTTGGTGAGGCCAAATGGCATTACCAGGTACTCATAATGGCCGGTGTGGGTGTTGAATGCTGTCTTCCACTCGTCACCCTCCCTTACTCGCACTAGGTGGTAAGCATTTCTAAGGTCCAGTTTGGTGAAAATAGTGGATCCCTGGAGCAATTCAAAAGCAGAGGTGAGTAAAGGCAGAGGGTACCGGTTCTTCACTGTGACATCATTCAGACCTCGATAATCAATGCAGGGGCGAAGAGAACCATCTTTCTTTCCCACAAAGAAGAACCCGGCACCAGCAGGAGAGGAAGACGGGCGGATGAGTCCAGCTGCCAGGGAGTCCCTGATGTAATCCTCCATAGTTTTTCTTTCAGGAGGGGATAGTGAGTAGAGGTGACCTTTGGGTGGAGCAGTCCCAGGGAGGAGATCAATGGCACAGTCGTACGGACGGTGTGGGGGCAGAGATGTGGCTTTGGTCTTGTTGAACACCTCTCGGAGGCCATGGTAACATTCAGGGACATTAGAAATGTCGTGGGCAATGCTGGGGGGTACTGAGCCGGGGGGCAGCGAGGCAGCACGCAAACAGGTCAGGTGGCAGGCATTTCCCCACTCTTTCACAGTTCCGGAGGCCCAATCGAGGTGAGGATTGTGGAGACGGAGCCAAGGGTAGCCCAGGATTAGGGGTTGGCCTGGAGAGCTGAGCAGGTGGAAGCGGATGGTCTCTCGGTGGTTTCCTGACACCATCATTGAGATGGGGGCTGTGATGCTGGTAACTGTGCCAATTGCGTGACCGTCCAGGGCCCGGGCTGGAACAGGAGTGGACAAGCGATGGCTTTCCAAGCCCAGCTGACGAGCAAGTCCTGTGTCAATAATGTTTGCTTCTGCGCCAGAGTCCACCAGGGCTGCCAGGGTGTGGGTGGAATCAGACAGGTGAAGACAGACTTGGATGAGGGGTTTACGGCTGATGGAGGGCTGAATGTTCATTGAGCTCATCCGGATTCCTCCTACATCTGGTGAGCTCCGGCTTTTGCTGGACAGGTGGCGACTCGATGACCATCACCACCACAGTACAGGCACAAGTTGGAGGTGATGCGTCGCTGGCGCTCTGCAGGGGTTAGGGAGGTGCGGCCGATCTCCATCGGTTCAGACTGGTCCGGCTGGCTAGATGGTGTGGCAGGTGCGGACAGAAGGGCAGTTGGGACACTCCGTGTGCTGGTGGATGGACTCTGGCGCCCTCTCTCATGACGGCGGGCCTGGATCCTGCGGTCGATGCGGACAGCCAGAGCAATGGCTTCATCAAGAGTGGGGGGTTGATCATGGGAAACCAGCTCGTCCTTTATGTAGTCCGCCAGGCTGTGGAGGAAAGCATCCACCAATGCTTCCATGTTCCAGGAGCTCCGACTTGCCACGGTTCGAAAGTCGATGGAGTAATCCGCAACAGTCCTTCTGCCTTGGCGAATACTCATCAGGATCCGAGATGCCTCGGCTATTGTGGATTCCAAATCGAATACCTTGAGCATCTCCTCTGCGAATAGGTTGAAGGTTGCACATGCTGGGGTCTGGCGCTCGAACTCCGCCGTTCCCCAGAGTCGAGCTCGGCCCGTCAGGTGAGTGATCACGTAACCGACCCTCGCCCCTTCAGTGGCAAAAGTCCTGGGTTGCAGGGTAAACTGGACACGGCAGCTCGTCAGGAACGCCCGTACCTGGGTTGGGTCGCCGCTGAACCGCTCTGGATTGCCGATCCTGGGTTCTGGGGCTCCGGCAGCCACGGTAGCAGTGGACTGGGCAGGAGACTCGGGTGCTGGGCCGGTGAGCAGGCTGGCTGGGGCTGGGCCGGTGGGAGCAGGCAGAGGAGAAAGGTTGGTGAGAAGTTGAATGATCATTGCAAGTTGTTGCTGTTGCTGCTGGAACTGCTGACGCTGGCTCAAGCCGGCTTGAAGTAGGGAGGCAATGTCAGCAGTGTTGCGGTTTACCTCTCTCTCTGTCTCTTCCAGGCGTTGCATGGCGGTGGGTGGTTCTGGTTCGTCGGTTTCCATGCTGGTTCGACCGTGCGCTGGGTCCATGACTGGTCAGATCGTACTGTCAGACACCAAACAGGACGAGGACCACAATTGCGTCACGTTCAAAAGTTTATTTAAGGGTTGGGGGTTTCAGGGGTTCCGGGGGGGGTACAGGAGTTCCAAGAGTCTGCGTGTGTGTGTTCCCCCAGTAGCCGAACAGCGAAGGCAGGAGCTGGATGATCCGGGAAGTCCTGGGGGAAACACACACACAACAGCAATTGAAACGAAGCAGCAGTACAGTCAAGGACTAGGCGGTATTCGTAGAAGAGGGACGGAAGGCAGGTCAAGATTACCGGGGCTGGAGAACACAGAAGTAGTCGAGCGGGTCCGGGATCACAGGCAAAGAGTCAGAGGCGTTTTCAATAAACAGGCAGGTAACTGGTGCTGGTTGCAGACGATCTGACAAGTGTGGACTGAAAAGCAAGGCTTTATATAGAGGGCATGATGAGTGGTGAATGCAGTGCAGCTGGTAGGTAACGAGGGTGAGGCAGAGCAGAGCAGGAACAGGTGGAGGTCATCAGACTTCAATCAGCACGTGTTACCAGGCAGAGAGAGAGCTCATGACAAAAAGATAAAATGGCTATTAGTATGACATTTTTTATTGTTATTTTTCCAGGCAAAAGAAAAATATGGTATAAATGACAGCTGATAGAGGGGTTAATGATACAGAATATGAGCTGTAATAATTGAGTAGCTTTCCACTGCAGGATTAGCTCTGTTATCTCACAAGCCTCTTTCAGCAGCACACAAAAAAACAAACGATACATATCTGCCTCTCCAATAAACACAGTATGACTCGTTCATTCAGGGTTCCAGGATGAGCAAAGCACAACTGCATAATTAAGATGAAACTCAAACGGCTCCCAAATCCTGTGTTGCCTTAAGCTCTCTGCCAGCCCACAAAATCAGTCCCCATTTATGTTTCATCCCAGCAAATGTATAACAGAATCCACCGCATTGTTTCACTGACAGGCAATATAATAACATGTCTATTACCACTAAGGTAACTGACAGAGACTAGTGAGTAATCCCTCACAACAGTGAAGTATCTATGCACACTACAGAGGCAGTTTATCAAAAGCCTATTAGAGAGAGTGCATGGCATTACAGTGGGGTGTGATTAACGACAGATCGGCAGATCTTGTACCTCACAGAGGATTGGACACCACAACAGACAGGAGAAGAGAGCAACAAATGATATTGCATGCATTGTAGTGTCATAACATATATTTCATATATGCTCTCCTGAGCTTTGTGTACATATGTAAGCATAATGCAATGTGTGATGGAGTGTATATAATTATACTTATATTATAAGCAGAATGCATTTACAGAATACATGTGCAGCCATGTTCTTCAGCTACTGCTGAAATTCATCAAGTCGTTTGAAACCACTGAAGAAAAAAAAAACGCCAGAAAATCACCTCTTGATTTCATACAAATGCTCACTTCCTGACAGTTTCATTTGCTAGCGCAAGGCTACAAGTTCATTTGTCTTTTAAAAGTAGGCTAAAGGAAATCTACTTCAAAAGCACACAGAGAAACCTTAGTTTTTCTCCGGTGTTTGAAATAAGCTTCCATATTTAATAAGATAAGCTTGTGCAAGCTTGTATTGCCTTCGATTGCTTTCTGCTTTAGCATTGAGCTCTTGCTACTGATGCTTCCAAACATTAATGGGGATTAAGCACTAAGCATAAGCCCATGTGTCTACACTGCATTACTGTGTTAGTGAACGTGTAGTCAGATCTGGCCCTGAAGCACTCAGTGCTAATGTGCAGTTGCACCGAGTTCACCCTTCAAATGAAGAATTACTGACATGCGCACTGCAGCATGCTCTCCAAGAAGCCACTGGGGTCTATTTGACACCATGTATGCAACTCGTACAGGACATCTCGTGAAGTCATGTGACTTTTAACATCTCAGTCAAGTGCTGATCATGTCATTTCTTGTCTAGATTTTTGTCTAGTTCTTGTCTAGTTTCACCTTCCTGTCACACCCTTTACAGCTGATGATAATGTTTGGATGAACACTAAAACATCTCGTACCTTTTTTCCTTTTCAATAGTCAACTGATTTTAATACACGTCACTAACATGTTTTACTACCTGGATGTTTTAAGAAAATAAGTTTACATACTGTAGACATGTAGGGAAATGCCAACCTGGTCACATTAGCGAAACGTTCCCAGGGGAAACCCAGCCAAACGTACCACCAGGTAAGTCTATGAGCTAACTCATAGACGGCAGTTCAGGGATGTGCCCTGTGAAAACGTATCGAGATATAGGCACTATTAATTCAAAACTTTGGTTTGGTAACCAAAGAATACTGCTGAGCTTGTGTAAGCTACGATTTAGTTTTACCAGACCTTACTGTAGTAAACAATGTCTAAACGTCTCTCTTTAGCACCCCCGCTGGCTAGTTTGCACCTCAGAAACATACCTGGCGGTACGTTTGGCTGGGTCAGGTTGAGAAATGCATACAGGGGTCTGCTACCAACATTTCTCCAAAACGCCCTGATGCACTTTAATAAAGAAGAGAGCACACAAGGTCTACTACTTGTACCACAAGCATCCACAACCACTGATACAGAATATACGATATATCAAATATTCTGGTACATAAAAATATGTAGGATATGGATATCCAAGGCGCTCAAAGGTGGTGCAAGTGGAATGTATTATAAATGTGGGCCAAAAAGTATTCCAACAGCAACTAAGGCACTCTGGAGGTGAGGAAATGGAAGAGCAGCGGAATAAAGTCAAAAACCCCTCAGCACATGGAGGTCTGCCCATTCCACATCTCGGGCCACGGCCTCCCTCAGAGCGCTGTGTCCTGGCACAGGAGAGAGGGAGGGAGAGAGCCCGAATGAAAGAGTGAGAGAGTGAGAGAGAGAGAGTGAATGAAGGAGAGAGAAAAAGAGAGAGAGACCAGCCTCATGAGTTCAAACCATAGGTTCAAACAGGGAGTCTATGTGGAGGAGTGGATCAATGGTCCCACCACACATCACCCCATCCCTCTTTGATTAGTCGGACCGGGCTTCTTTCAGGCTGCCTGCGAGTTTGGCCCGTGAAGGACGGCTTATTGACCCGCTCCAGGAGTGGCGAGGCCCCTGAACTACAGAGTGCTGCACTTGCACCGAACTACCTAATTTTTCTGTGTAAATTCTTTTAAGGAGCCATGTTGGGTTAATAAATAGTCAAGCCAGGATGTAGGGGCGGAGGACAGCGGTGATGGGTGGACTCAAGCTCAGTTGAGGGGGAAAAGCCCAGAGTCTCTCTCGATAAAGCCAGAAGCTTGGTGTGTCGGAGCTCACTATGAATGACTCAAAAGAGTGGAGACACTCTCGTGTCATTTGTGCCTACGCTGAACAAATCTGCATCTAACAAGCGATATCTGTCTCATCTAAGTAGACCTTTAAAGGATAAAAATAGTAATAAAAGCAGGTCTTTCATCAGATGTGATTTGTGAAAATCCTGGCTATATGCACGACAGATGGCTAAGGTGCAGTATTTGCAGTTCTCAGTGTTCTGTCAAAATGATTGCAGGGAGATGCCTCTCCTCATCAAGACTGCTGTTTTGTTAGCCTCATGTCTCCTACCTGTCTATCCTATTCCCTTTCTTTTCCGCTCTCTCTCTCTGTCTCTCTCCCTCCACAGGTACTTCAATTCAAACCCTCGCTGAGATCAATAGACCTGATAACCTGAGCCATACAGCTTTCTGTCTCAAAGGAGGAAAAAGGGGAGAATCTTATATTTAAAACATTATTATACATTATGCACATGGATCATGCATTTTTAAAGCAGCTCTCCCCAATACATCAGTATATAGAGTGATGCAGAGAATATTCCTGCCATACAAAGAGAGGCAGGCTGAGGCTGGATTTAGATTTGTGCCTCTTCACATGTTGTGGCAGAATAATAAGAGTCGGTACACAAAGAGAAAGAGAGAGATAAAGGAAAGACAATAAACAATTTGACATCTCTGGGGTGCAAACGGCAGCTCTTCCCCTTGTTGTCTTTGGCTTGCATTGCCAGTTCTATTATGATCCCAGTCAAAGAAGATGCCGACTTGGGGTGGTGGGGAGAAGAAAAGAATAAAAAAGAGTGAGAGAGAGAGAGAGTGAGAGAGCGAGCGAGCGAGAGAGAGAGAGAGAGAAGCTCACAGATCCTGAGGGTAGATGTTGATTTGAAGGGAGAAAAGAAAGAATAATAGTCTTTGATGTGAAAAAATAAAAGCCCGCGCTTCTCAGCTTTGATGGGAGAATGTCAGGAAACAGCAGACTAATTGGTGTTGTAATCTCCAAGGAGGCTCAGGCAACACAGAGGCTAGGGCGTTTGTACCCCTGATTCATCGGCTGGGGGTTGGGGCGGGCTGGCACAGAGTGGGGTGGCGTGGCGTGGAAGGGAGTGGTAGGCAAAAACTCCATAAAACTCCAGCGCTGGGGAAATGAAATGGTCTGAAAATATGATAGCGGATCCTACTGAAGATGTGGAACCGCTTTATAAAATGCATTTGACACAGTGTTAATGGTCATCAAGTGGTCACTGATGACACAGCCCAGCATGGGGTAGGGGTTGCCAGGCAAGGCGTAATCATTCAGACTTAGCGCAGACCAAAAAACGGGAGCAAACAAAATGTCACAGGGATTAGAAGACTACCTCAAGGTCAGTGTCCACTAGAGAGCTGTTTGAAATTCCTTCAAAAGATGTAGACAGATTCCACTAGTCCGGAGAGTGAGTCCCGTGCCCCTTGTTGAAGCCTGCGCAGAGATTTTTTTTTTATCTGGTGTAAGTGGTAAGTGTTGGGCAGTGTCAGAACAAGCAGAATGTGGTGTTTCGGTGCGAGCGCAGTGACCGGGAGCGTGCGTCTCGCGTTCAGCAGACAGCGGATTATACCTTTATGACGGAATAAATTATTCACCGATTCAGATCACATGAAAAATGCAACCCAGCACAACTCTCCTTTTCACTGCTGAAATATTGATTTTGGCTTTTACAAAAAGCAATTTCAAAGACCCCCCCAAACCAGCCCCTCTGTTCTACTTGTACTTCGATCATCTGAGCCCAGGAAAGGGCAGATCAGTCTGACTCAGAGCCCGACTTTTGTGAGCGCGTTCTCTTCTCCTCTCTTCTCTTCACTCCCCCCTCGTCATTCACAGATTTGACACTCATTTTAATTATAAATCTATTCTGGCTAGAAAAAAAGCACGGGTGATGTGATAATGAAATAAGCGATGTTAGCACAGTAGGCTAGGACCCAGGGAGCTGAGACAGAGAGGGAGAGAGAGAGAGAGAGAGAGAGAGAAAGAGAGAGAGAGAGAGGGAGAGGAGTGTGATTGTAAATGAGATGCTGTTGTGTTACCCCAAACCCCATTAAAATTTCATCGCCCCTGTACATTTCCATGAATGGCATTATTCAAATTATGCAAAGTCATATCAGCCAGGCCTGCTCGCCTATGCAAAGCTGGCAGTGACTGAGGCAAGATTCTCTGAGTGTGAGGAGAGTTCAACGCAGGCGGCTACATGTGTGTGTGTGTGTGTGTGTGTGTGTCTGTGTGTCTCTGTGTGTGTGTGTGTGTGTCTGTGTGTGTGTGTGTGTGTATGTGTGTGTGGGACACAGGAATGGTTTACTCTCTGGAAAGCGATTGCTTCTGAATTATACACCTGTGGTGGCTCCTGTAATAAACAGCACTGTTGGTCCGAGATGGGTCAATGGAAATGATTTTGCTAAATGACGAAAATGTGGCTGAGAACAGAACTGAAACCATGGTGGGGACTGATGGCTATGGGGATGATGGGACTCAATAAACTATCTGTGTGTGTGTGTGTGTGTGTGTGTGTGAGTTTAAAGGAAAATCCCGGTATTTAGCACTTTGAGTCCCTTTTCTGGTTTGTTTTGGATGAACTAGAGTGGTGGACACCGAAATTTTGACGATTGGTCCTGTCTCGACTTTTCTGACTCGTTTTGATTCGCCTTTGACTACTCAGAGTGGCTGCCAACAGGCATGCTCAAACATGTCCTAAAACAACCCTTAACGTTCGTTTTCAAAACTGTGCAACTCACCGAGTGGTTAGTGGTGTTCGTTGATTATTAAAATCAAATATATCGGCGCAATGTATGATTTCCAGCCGTCTTATTTGCTATTGTGGAACTATTTTTTCAGACACCTCACAACCTTGTATAAACTTCCGCTCAATATTTGAACCTGAAGCATAGACGGTGGAGCAGTAATATCAACTTGCAATGAGTCTTCCAACAGAAATCAATGGGATTTTACAAAATGCCAAATAAAACACGACAGAAACTGTATTTCGCTACGCTACTTGTTTTGGAACATCAACGAACACCACTAACCCAGAGCTGCCAACTCTCACGCATTGGCCGTGAGACACACACATTTGATTAGTTTCACACGCTCACACGCCACACCCCTGATTTCTCACGCTGAAGTGTCCATCCGGTCGGTCAGATGCCTGAAAAATGAGTTTTATCTATAGATCTACCTGTTGAGCCACTGATCGACTAGTTATGCTTTCAGAGACGGTGAGAGGGTTCAAGAGCACCCCCTGTCTGTGGAATTTTCTAAATTTTCTCTCATTTACGATGCTACTTCAGAAGCCATCCCAGGCGCATTTCCCCCGCATTTCCCCGGCTTCAGTTATGCTGTGAGTATTATTGAGTATTTTTCACGCTGAAGTGTCAACCTGGTAGGTCAAATACCTGGCAGATGAGGTTCAACTAAACTAAACCTATACATATCACACATCATGTGAACGAGCGGAATCTAAGCTTTCCAAAGATAGCGCCAAGTTGCTGTGATAAATGGTTCGCGAGAAAATTAACATTGAACTGACATGCAATTTAGGCTAAGCATATTTGCATTTTGCACACAGAGCACACCCATTACTCTCGGTTAAATATTTCACTAACCCTTCACACAACACATGGCAAACCCAATATCACAATAAATAGCAAACCGCACCGAATACGAGGATATAAAGCATGCCTCTGTGCAATAAGTGGTTCCTGAGTAATCCGGTTTTGAAATTGCAACACATTTCTACATAGTCTCATTGGGGCGAAATTATAATGTATTCTAATATAAACTATTTGTCAGTACATACAGTTTTGTAAATTGCTCAGCCATAGATTATCCCACTGTTATGGTTCTTATATTGTCAGGTTCCAGCCAATCCCACTTCAGATAAATGAATATATTTCTATTGGCATGCTTCCTAGTGACATTAATGCAAAAATATGAAGAAAATCAAATAATGAGACACAAATATTGATATAAAGCCTGACATAAGCCATATGCAAACATTCACATCATACATTCCCAGATATGGGTACATCCTGAAAAAAAGGAAGAGCATGTACAGTACAGTAGGCTATAGGCTAGATGGCCATTACAATGACCAATATATTATCTTAAATGAACTAGCTGAATAACATAGATGACCACTTCTGCATAATTTCATGGAGTGCTGAAATGTACACGCATTTCTGAACTGTGAATTGTAGCATTTATGTTTTGTGGTTGTGAACTTATTGCAATATCAACATAACTATTCCACCTGTGTGTGCATGGTTATAAGTGCAAAATAGTTTAGGCTACAGCACAAATATTTCCATAAAAATAAGTCTGACCTCTGAATTTATTTTGAAAGTGCACCTGATTGATGGACTTAAAAGTTAAAATATACAAACATTTCTTAAATTCTTACAAAGCACCCTTAGGACGACACAGCATCAGATGAATGCAGGTTCAGGCTGAGGTCCTAGTAGTAGATCCCTTTGATACCAATGTTAATTAAACTCTGGGAACCTGGTCCCTACACCTGAGAACCACTGATGTAGGTTTTTTTTTTACTGTACGGTAATAATGCTGAATGAGCCAAAAAAAAATTTCCGCAGCAAGATTTTGGTTGGCCCCACCAAATCTCACTCCAAGGTTTTTTGAAAAGTTGGCAGCCCTGCTAACCACTCGGTGAGTTGCACAGTTTCGAAAACGAATGTTAAGGGTTGTTTTAGGACATGTTTGAGCATGCCTGTTGGCAGCCACTCTGAGTAGTCAAAGGCGATTCAAAAAGAGTCAGAAAAGTCGAGACAGGACCAATCGTCAAAATTTCGGTGTCCACCACTCTAGTTCATCCAAACCAGAAAAGCGACTTAAAGTGCTAAATACCGGAATTTTCCTTTAACTACTCTGTTGCCCCGGTTACTATGCAGCGGGGATTAAACTGGGTCCTGTTCACACAGCCTCTATTAGTGCTTCTCTTTTCCAGTTTGTTCAGTTGCAGGTTCCTGGAGCCTTATAAATACTAGCAATAAGATCTCTCCTCACCAAATATCACTGTGGCCGTTAAAAAGAACATTGTCTACAAAGGTGCAATGACGTTATAGAAAGCTTACCATTAACTTGGCCATCAGTGACCTCTGACCAGCTTACAGCACCACTTCAATCAGTGCTGAAACAGAAGGCTATGATCACAGTAGGCTTTTCCTGCTTTGTACCCAAGAAAAGCATAATGCAGGCAAGCACACCGCCACTGTGCTGCCATGCCTTAACCCTGGGCTCTGGGAACATTATCGCAGCTGTGCGAGTGTGATTTCAGGATATGCCGCTGTTAATAATGCATGATAAATAACAGGAGGAGACCCACCAAGCCGCGTGTAATATTAGGTGACCTGACGTTATTAGCGCAGAGAGAAACCATTAGTAGGTTGCCTTAACCTGTTCTAATGAGGTCTCCCTGCTCTGGGAGTGGGAAAAGGAGGCCGATGCAAACGCATGATAAAAGAGCGCCAGTATAAATTTAGACGCGGCCTGACAGTACGCCCACATTCCTCTGCGGTTTCTCTTGTCCATTCTTTCCCTTTAAATCAAGGCCATTGTTTAACATCGCGCAAGGGAGATGTGTGACAACAGGCAGACCTTGACGTCTTTAATGAGACAGCATAATGTCAGCCACAAAACATGGCAGCCATTTATAAACAGCAAGAGACCCAGAGAACCAGAAGAGTAGCTATAGGGGTGTGTCGGTGGTTTGGGTGTTTGCAGGCTTGATAAAGCAGTTCATGTCAGTGAAATGATACACCACTTTAAATATACTGAGCTGTAAAACTAATTAAGGGAGCAGAGTTAATTAAAACTGTGGCCCTTGTTATCCCTCGTCCCTAAATGGCTGGAGGAGGTGTGTGTGTGTGTGTGTGTGTCTGTGTGTAAACGAGGAGTCCTGCTGCGTAATCCAAACAGCTCCTACTGGTGCCGCTGAGACAGGTGTTCCAACTGACAGGAGACATATGAGGGACAACTCTCTCTCTCTCTTTCTTTCTCTCTCTCTCTCTCTCACACTCTCACTCACTCTCTTTCTCCCCCCCCCTTCTGTCTCTCAGACACACTCACAGTCACATTTACTCTATGTCAGTCTTTGGGTTACATAAGCTGCTGATAAAGGCACTATAACAGCTATACAGCAACAGATGACCACCATTCCATGTGTGTGGTTCAATATCCAGTTCAAAATCCTTACAATACTCAGTTCAATATCCTTACAATACTCAGTTCAACATCCTTACAATACTCAGTTCAACATCCTTACAATACTCAGTTCAATATCCTTACAATACTCAGTTTAATATACCTACAATCAGCATTGTGCCTCCGTCTGAAGCCCTTGCTTTAAGTGCAGTCTATAGGGTCTCATGGCCAAGTGCTTGGGATTGCATTAGAGTGTTGTTGTTGTTGTGATATAGATCTGGCTCAGTCAGGTCAGTGCTGGGTTGATGGTTGGGTTGATGGCTGGACTTTCGACTGCAGACTATGGGGAGGGAGTCTCATTAACCCGGGCTCTCTGAGACTGAGAGACTTTCTCAAGAGTGTGTTTATTACACACGAATAGGTGGAGTGAGGGTGTTGGGTGGGGGTGGTGGTGGGGGGGGGGGGGGGGGGGGCGATTTGAAATGACAGCTGTTTAGTCCGTTCCTGAAGAACCGTTTGCACCACACATCGGCACACAAACATGTACGCATGCACACACATGGGGGATCTCTGCCGTTTGTGCCCGGTGACAGTGTAGCCTACAACAGAGCTGTCTTCAGCGCGGTGATCGGCGGCCACCGACCGGTGGGCATTAAAAAGAACGTTTCCGATAGCGCGAGTGGCACGCCTCACATGCAGTCATTTAGAGCTGGTCTTTTGAGGGCTGTCGGATCCTATGGAAAATCCATGTAATCAGTCAGGCTCTCTGGACAGGCTGTACCTGTGCTTTTCCAATCGAGCTGAATATTGTTGGATGTAATAGCACCCTGCTCCAAGTCACCTCCATCTCAGCGGGAAGAAAATATGAAAGGGGACAAGTGAGTATAAAAAGATTGCTTGACATCAGAGAGAAAAGAGGGAGAGAAAAAAAGAGAAAGGGAGGGAGAGAGGGAGAGAGAGAGAGAAGACGGATGGAAAAACAGAATGGTCGAGGTGCTCCATTTGCTGAGCTAAAAGCAATCTCCACTTAGCACTCACTTAGAGTGGCAAGCAGTATCTGATATGAGCTGTAGATGAAGTATTTGTACACACTATTACACACACATACACACACACACACGCACACACACGCAGACGCACGCACGGCTTTACTGTTCCAAGCACTCCTGTCAATCAGGCATAAAGCACGGGGGCATGGCACAGCTGCCAGGTCGGTTCTGCTGCACTCTATTGTTAATAAAAACAACAAGCGACAGGGCTCAATAACTAGCACTGCTTCCTGGCCCCTCTCCAAAAACTTTCCAGTGTCAGCCAAATGTTTACTATTGTTTTGACACGACACCAGAGAGGACAGCATGGGGCGTATAGGGCCCAGGCCCCCACGCGGTGGCATAACACACCAGCGCGACATTGGGCTGTACGCAGCCATAATGACAATGCCTTATATTCTGTAGTTATCACTCTATGGCCTATGCTGATTGCCATAATTATGCCTTCTGTTTCAGCCATGTCTGTCTTGGCAGAGGGAGAGGGCACAAAAGAGAAGAGCGAGAGAGAGAGAGAGGAGAAAACCGAGGAGAGGAGAAGAGGGTTCTGTGTGTAGCAAACCTGCAAAGGGCAGATAACCGGAGATAGCGAGCGGAGAGTTTTCAACTCTCCACGGCAACAGCAGCAGGAGGAGAAGAGCGCTGGACAATGCAGTAATACTCTAATTGCAGCCATCCCATTAAAAAAGGCTTGTTTTCCTTGATTACTTTGATGTTGAAATGGGAGCAGAGAAGCAATTCACATTCATTTTGCAGCATGTTTTTCCTCTCTCTCCCTCTCTCTCTCTCTCTCTCTCTCTCTCTCTGCCTTCCTCTCTCTCATTTTCTCTCCCTTTCTCTATTCCGCTAACAGCAGAGCTCCTCTTTATATATTGGCACTGGAACTAAATTACTGCAAACATGTCTGTGTGCCAGCTAAGCGGAACAGCCCGCCTCCCCCTCCTGGTCACGTATCGTGTGAGTGCCCCCTACTGGTTGACTCGAGCACTATGGCATTGCCTATTCCGGGCACGTAGGTCTCGTGGCAGAGAGGAATAGAGTGGAATAGGGTAGCTTGATTCTCTCTCCATCTCTCTCTCTCTCCCCCTCTCTCCATCTCTCTCTCTCTCCCTCTCTCTCTCTCTGTGCCATATGAATTCCTCATAAGCAGGAACCTCATCACTATGATCTCAACATCAGTCATGTCACCTTGAACACAATACGGAGAGCTGTGTAAAAGAGGAGCGGTCATAAAGCAGGCTAGGACTGCCTGCCGGAGCGCTGGGATGAGAATGCAGAGAGCAGAGAGCAGAAAGATCTTGGCGAGAGCCAATGGGAGAATAAGAGCAGTGCTGTTTATTCTACATAAAGACCTTCAGCGCCTCTCCAACTGGTTAAGAAAGAAAAGGGTGAAGGCGAGGCATTGCATGCACACACACACACACACACACACACACACACTGAAACTAAAATGAGAAATGTATGCAAATGAAAATACAAAAGTACACACGCATTTACAAAAACACATCCTGTATGGTGACTGAGCTACATATGTACATATACTGTACATACATACAAGAACACAAACAGATGCATAGGCTAGATATACAACTACATACACTGCATACACATACACATACACTCTCTCTCTCTCTACACACAGGAACACACACACACAGACACACACACACACACGTAAGGTAAGAGCAGCTGAAGGACACGCAACCAGCTCGGAGCTCTCAGATCTAAACACAGACTGACAATGTCCTTCCTGAAGCCTGCGACCGGCGCTGCTCTGCTGGAGTCCCGCAAGCTCCTGCTGGGATCCCTATAGGGATCTGAGAGCCTCTCCCCAGAGTCCCATCACACAGTGGTAACAACACAGGAAAACATCAAGGGGATTTGGCTCCCCTCTCCTTCTTTGGTTAGAATGCTAAAAGCTAAGGTTGTTGTCTTCATGTTTTTAGTCTTGCGTTTGTGTGTGTGTGTGTGTGTGTGTGTGTGTGTGTGGGTCTTTTTTTTTTGATCACAGACAGTAATATCAACTGCACTGAGACTTATATAAGTGTACACAGAATGCAACAAACACATTGCTTAATTAGGCTTTAAGCAGTCAGATATGGGTCAATTAAGGGTTTGATTCAGCGGCGAAGAGCTCAGCTGGAGAGAGAGCTCCGAGATAAAAGCGAAGATAAAAAGGCTCCTTTTACCGTGGAAATGTCCTCAAGAGAAAATACACACAGACCGTGGCAAGAGAAAGACAACACTATGGGGGGAAATACAGCCAGCCAGCCAGCCAGCCCAACAGAGACAGATACTGTGTATGGGCAGCCATTAGAAGCACAGAGGCTTGTAGAATCCAACAGGCTTCTTCTGGTAGATGCTGAGAAAATACCAACACATACACACACACACACACAAAACAGACACACACACACAAACACAGATGCACACTAAAGTGCACATACACAGATACACACACACAAACATATACTGTACTGTATACTGTATATACACTACCGGTCAAAAGTTTGGGGTCACTTAGAAATTTCCATTCCACTCCATTATAGACAGAATACCAGCTGTTAAGAGTTCTCGACTGTTGTAGAAAGAAATGGCTGATCCTTAATGCAATATCTACATTCATTCAATGTTCCAAAGGTACATTCTGTTTACTAATCTGATACCATTTTAAAAGGCTAACTGAGAAAACATTGGAGAACCCTTTTGCAATTATGTAAGCACTATATGTAATCTAAAATCTGCTGCCTGATTAAAAAAGCAATGCAACTGATCTCAGCTGGTATTCTGTCTATAATGGAGTGGAATGAAAATTTCTACAGTAAGTGACCCTAAACTTTTGACCGGAAGTGTATATATATACACACACATACATTCTTACATACATAGACCATTTATTAATTTATTTTATATTTTCATACATAAGAACATGGACACTCATAAACTCCTAAAGCCATAAACAAACACGCAATTTTACACATCAGTAGTCACACACGCACGCACGCACACACACACACACACACACACAGTCACAGTCACACACCCACAAAGAAGCCATTGTGATCTTCCATCATACAATGAAAGCAGCGTGAGGCTATGGCTTATTTGCATCACACAGAGGAGTGTGGCCCGGGAACATGATGGAAATATGACCCGATAAACACGCTCCTCTTAGGCAAATGGGAATATTAGTCACATGTATTACACGGCCACCTGTTCTCTCCCGCAGAGGGAGAGAGACATTAGACAGAGGGGTCATCCCTATTAGCAGGGCCTAGAGTGTACACTGGGCGTCTCATCCTCTCAGTGCCTAATACTCACCGCCATGAAAGCTCCATTATCGGGCCGAAGCTAGGGCAAGTTTCTAAGATTAGTGGTACACCTACACTCACTCAGCAAGTCAGTCAGTGGTCCAACAGACGCTGGTGGTCATTTCAATTCAAGTCAATTGCTGTGGGGTACCATTGGCTTGCTTGACTATCTGGTTTGCTGGTAAGACAAAGAGCCAGGAGCCAGGTCAGAGTGAAGCTGGACTGAGAAAATGCATTTGTTTTTCTCCCATGGCCTTTACCTGTCTGGACATAGTCTGAACACAGATGGGCTTTCAACAAGAAAATTCTACTGCATCAGATCAGCGAAGCCTCTGCAATTGACAGGGACATTTTCCATTTTAATTCGCTGTCCTTTAACTTGCATTCTACATCGAAAGGTCATTTCAGCAAGCACTGCACAAGTCATATCTGATTTTAGTCATGCTGTGTCTGCTTTCAACCTGACAAGCAATCATAAACTGACTCACAGAGCACTCTACCGGCATCCGCAGTGGAAACACAGTGCATATGGAGACACTCACACACACTTGCAAATGTACACACAGGCGCAGATGTGTATACACACACTCACACATACATACAAACATACACATACCACATGTACACATATGTTCACCCACCCATAATGGATGAGGATTAGCCTTTTAAATAGCTTCATCCATAAAATAGATGTAGATAGAAGATCTGCATAATTATGAGTGTGGCATTTAATTTAACTTCATTGTGCATGCTGAATGTAATATTTTGTTCGCATAATCACTATACAATGTGACCTCTAATTAAACCATGGAGTAACTTTGAGAAAGTATTGTTTCCCTGACTTAATTTAATCATATTAATGCAGCGTCGAAGAAGAATAAAGGTGTCAGCAATTTAATAAGCTTCTCAACTTATTCTTCTCCGAGTGACACCCGGTGTGGTGGACTCCCTCTCTACCCCCCCACCCCCACCCCCCACCCCCACTCCTCTCTCTAGCTTACCCCTCCAAACTGACTGTAGGTGGCGAAGCTTCCCTCATGCAAGTCCCGGTGATTAGCGCTCAAGATTCAAAGCCAATTCTTAATTAACCTCGCTCTTAATTCCCCCACCCCCACCCCCCTCATTTTCATTGGAGACAAAAGCGATACTGGCGCGGATTCTCTCATGGGACTCGCCACCTCTGCAGTGTTGCTGGGTGTAAGAGCTGAGCGCGTCTCCAGTCTCAATCAGGCAGACCCCGAGCGTTCTGGCATGGACCCACAGGGCATCGGCTATCACGCCAAACACAAACAGACAAAGACTCAGGGAAATGGCTTTAATTTATAGACTCTTTCACAGCTCGGGAACAAAAATGTACTTGCATTTTTTGGTTAAATCTTTCATCCATTTGAATATGTTTTCTGTTGGCTTCGGTAAAATAAGTCTTTTTTCAGTCATCTACCAGGCAACACTCATTCTTGGAAAGCTCTCTTTGCTCGATGCCGTAAATGTTTTCTCTATATTTCAAACGCATTTATGCTGCACCCATTTGTTTGACTATTTCTGGCAGCCGTGATCAATCCTGTCCAAGCTTTACATGTTTTTCAAACAAATGATCACTGTCCTCTTTCAGAGGTCGTCAGTCAATTTTATTGATTTCCTGCAGCAGGCCCAGTGTGATCGGCACGTCCATAATTCAAATAAACTGTCAGGCCTTCCTCAAAATAGACATTTGTATTTGCACAGGCTCGACGGGTGGACAGACAGGAAGGAGATGGACGAGACAAGGGGCAGAAAAATGCCCACTATGTATTTAGTGTTAGTTCAGTGGCTTGACTGCAGATGCGAGGAGGACCTTGGAAATTAGGTCACCCTGTTTACCAAGCAGTTCCTTGCCTCTAGAGATCCACTGAGCTAATATTGTTTTTCAGTGTGGGAGAGAGCCAGCAAGACTCATTCTCACCACAGTCCCCCCCTGCACACAGACCCCCAGAGCTGCGTAATCAAAGAGACAGGCAGACAGATCGGGAATGTACGTGTTGGTCACAGTAACGCAGAAATAGTGTGCTTTGTTTATACAGTGTACCCAATTACTTGAAACTTAAGTATGCTGCTTGGGTGATGTGCTCACAGAGGCATGAGAAAACAGACACACACACATACACACACACACACACACACACACACACACACACACACAAACACACTCAAGTGTTCTGTATTGTAATGCATAAGTCACCAGTGAAATGCAGAACATTATGCCTCCAGAGATTGACATGAAAATGGATTTGGGATCACAGTGGTGGTGATTAAAACAGGCATGACATAGAAAATAATCACTAATCCTAATGATTCCTTCTCTTCTATGGAAATGCAATTCATACTCCCCCTTCTGGGATAATTCATTTGGTAACAGCAACCCATCATGGTGCTGTTTCTGCCTTGGTTGATCACAGAGTAGTAAAAAGCTTTTCTCACCACACTAAAGGTGACGAGGAGTCCTATTAAAAGGGGTTCTGAGTTCTAGGCACAGAGGAAGCACAACAGACAATGGCATCAGCCAATGTCATTATACGCTTGAGTGGTTGTTAATCAATGTCATTCCTGGGAACAATTACCCAAGATTGCAGTCTTTCATTTTTTTTTTCACCTCTGCTATGACACTTGAATCAAATCACTGCACTCCTCCACTGTAGCGTATCTGTATCCACACCAACAGGTGTCTGGATCACTGATATCTGTGTGATGACAGGTCACAGCCACATAGACAGGGTATATCCAACAGTATCTTAAATGTTTTATCAGATACATATTCTCAATATTCTTGCCGTTTTATTTATAGCTGCGATATTTTGCTCTCTCTCTCTCACTCTCTTTCTCTCTCCCCCCCCCCCCCTCTCTCAGCAGACAAATAAATATCACATGACCCTTGTGAACCTTCAGAATTCTTCAGTTTACATACGAGTCAAAGAGAATGTTGGATAGCTGTGGGATAAAGGTTCTCACATTCTACCATTACTCACTCAGAGAAGCAGAGCCCGAGGGCTAGGGAGAGGGCCATGGATCTGTCTGCTCTCACCCCATCTCCCTCTGACAGTTATTTCTGTTCCTCACCGTCATGGTGAGGAGCGGGCTGGGCATGAGGAGCCATGCTTGAACAGCTAAAGAGGTTAATCAGTCAGTAGAAACAAGACAGCAGAGGCTGCTGCTAGCTGCTGCTGCTACACTGTGGGGTGGGAGTAGTCTAACCGTAGCTTACCTTGGACAGAGGGCTTCCGAAGGTTCACTCGCCAGAGGAACAAAACGTTTTCCATGACTGGATTCAATAACCCTGTGTCCATCATGGCCAAGGTCTTCTAAGGTTTTTGTGTTCGCCAGTCTTCAGAGAGCTGAGAGAGGTGAATGAAAATCTGGGTCAAATCTCACTATCAACAGATACAGTAGGCCTGGGCTGAGGTGACATTAGGACATGGACAGTAATTGCATTTTGAATGGAAGCTGCCTGAAATAGCTTGGAGAGATAGGTTATGTGTCTATAACACACCAGAGTACATCATGCCATTCAACATTCACCTTTGACATAACAAAGACACAAATTAGGCTACTAAAATATCCAGTCTAACATTAACGGACAACTAATGGAGCTATCTTTGGATAGTTTTACTGTGTGACATTGCACGGAAATGTGTCAAGAATATGTTGCTCTAGTCTAGTAGTCCGGGCCATGAATTCAAAATTCTGTAACCCTGTAGACCTTTTTGAGGAAAAGTTGGGTTACACTTTACTTGACAGTGTCGACATAAGAGTGACATGACACTGTCATGAACGTGTCATAAACAAGTCATACACGTTTATGACATAACGCTTCTGTTATTAAGTAACATTCGGTTTTTGTTAGGGTTAAGTATAGGGTTAAGGTTAGGTTTAGAGTTATGGTTAGGGTTAGGATTAGGATTAGAGGTTAGGGTTAGGTTTCATGTGTCATGACAGTGTCATGTGTCGATGTCGATACTGTTACCAAAAGTTGTCATACATGATATTTTGAAAGTTAAATGTTTTATGAATCCAGTGTATGACATTGAAATAAGGGTCTCAGTTTTTCACAATTGTACTCAACACAAGTAACTTTTGTTTTGCAAGTTTTCTGAAATGTTATGTTTATTTATGGAAATGAGTCATTATCTATGTATATATGTACTAATTTTCTCGACATCAAAAATTTTACTAGGATAATTTTGGATAGAAATCTACTTCGTAGAGAAGGTGGTTGTTGCCTACCTCGCTAGCCACACAGGGTCAGCAGTAAACCTACCTCCTCCCTGAGAAGGCTTATGCAGGGTTTAGGTCTCATGACGGTCTAAAGCTCAGTCTAAAGTCTATAATCATCACGATGCAAGTTTATTCCTATCGTAGACTCGAGTTTTTTGCCATGTCTGTCTCTTTTTTTGAGCAACGTGCCAAGGGATGTGGCAATTAACAACCTAAGGAGGGGTCTGGCACACTGTCTAAATACGCTATCGTACACAACCTAAAACGCATTACGCCACTGACCAATAGAAACCTGGTCAGAAATCCATGGTGAGTTGTTTATATGTTATTTTAAGAGCGCATTATCAACAGTGATATGGGTGGGTGCAGAACACACCATGCTTCTCTCACCCACGAACGCTTACAGCGCACACCCATGCAAAACATTACAAATTACAAGATTACAATGGGAAACATAATTAGAATAAAGATATTATGAAATACACATCAAAATGAGTAATTACGGATGAAAGTCATTAGGCGAGAGGCAAATATGAAGCACAGCTGAAGACGCACTGTCAGATGTAAGCAGCAACTCCTCTGCAGGATAAATGCCCTAAGGTTTTTTATTCCGTCGTTCGAAAACATTGTGTTGCTTTTTCCATCTCATCTTTTACTCCACCTGATTGCTCAGGTGTATCAGCTATTTTTAACCAATTAACCAATCAGCCCATCTCTTTCACTCAATTGAGGAACTTAGTATCACACATGAGACCTACATCACCCCATGATGCTATTCCCTCCTCCATAATAAAGGATGTTTTTGATGCAGTTGGCCCCTGCATTCAGATCATTTTAAATTCATGCCTTGTATCTGGCACTGTCCCTGCATGTTTTAAGCATATGGTTGTCCAACCCTTACTTAAAGTAACCAATGATCTTCTCACACTAGATTCAGGTGATAATGCCACCTACATATTATTGGATCTTAGTGCTGGCTTCGACACCATTGATCACAACATCCTCCTCACCCACCTTGATCAGCAGGTGGGCATTAGGGAGGGTGACTGCACTACTCTGGTTCCGCTCCTATCTCAATCACAGGACTTTCTCTGTGTCTATTGGCCAGTTCTCATCATCTGCTCCCGTCTCATAGGGTCCCTCAGGGGTCCATCTTGGGTCCTATGCTCTTCAGCCTGTATATGCTCCCATTGGGTGACATTATAAGAAAGCATAACATCTCTTTTCACCTCTATGCGGATGACTCACAGCTGTACTTGCCTGACTCCATACAATCTCTCCTGATCTGTGTTGAAGACATCACAAATTGGATGGCTAACAACTTCCTCCAGCTAAATAGGGACAAGACAGAAGTTATAATTTTTGGCCCTCCCAAGGCAAGATGCACTGTAGTGCAAAATTTAGTTCACCTCACCTCATCTGTCAAACCCTATGCCAGAAACCTGTGTGTCATCCTCGACTCCAAACTCTGCTTTGACAAACAGATTAGCTCTGTTCTCAAAAATAGTTTTTACCAGCTCAGAATAATCTCCCGCCTCAAATCTTTCCTCTCATAGCGACCTTGAGAAAGTTATCCTTTATTATATCCTTTATGCCTTTATTACATCACGGCTGGATTATTGCAATTCCCTCTGCCTTGGCCTCCCCCAATCCTCACTTAGACGTTGGCCCTTGTTCCCTAACCATGTACTCCTGCTCATCCTATGTATTTCTGTGTTGTGGGCCCTGATATTGAAGGTTTCCTTTTATTCATGTTTTTATGACTATTGGTCCAATGTGTTTTTCTTTATTATTTGTCTCTTTAGTTATCCACTGTACAGTACTTTGGTCAGTTTATGCTGTGTTTTAGTGTGCTTTATAAATTAAATTTACTTACTTACTTACTTTTTCAGGCTATGTTTTCGATGGTAACCTATTGTCAATCAATAGTGAAAGTAACTGTATATAACTGTTTTGTCGTTGACAATGAGACCACGGTGAAGTTAGTTTCACTTTGCCTAAGCTACTCTGCTAGGTTTTAGTAAAGCATGATTTAGTGGAATAACTGTTTCATACGGTCTTGCGTGCAGGCAGATTCCTTCAAATGCGCTGCTGACTATCAAACGATGCGCTGTTTGAAGTTGCACTGCTTGCTGTTAAAGGGAATGACAGATGTCATAATCATTGGTTTAAATGATGTTACGCCCAAAACACACACCCATGACTGATTAAGAATTATAGGAACGCCGTGTTGCGGCATCCGCCCGACGTTTGATAGCGAAAACACTCCCAATGTGGACTGGTTATCCCACTAAATTTAAATAAGCCTTTGACTAGTGACCACACATTTTAGACCACGATAATAGGGCCCTAAATGTTTTCAGTTGCGGGCCATGCCGTTTACAACACATATATGACTGCTTCAGAAATGTTTGCTAAGTTCAGGCACAGATATGTTCCTTGTTTTAAGCCATGCTTATGCATGTGGGCAGTCATGCCAAGCTCTCACCCCAACCCTGCCTCAGGTGTTGTCCTGACGGCCTATTCGTGTCGGGCATTTTCTGAGCTATATGATGGATGCAACAGCTTTACAGTCGCTCATTCCATGCAAGGTGGACCCAGTTGAGCAGCCCTCTGCATAGAGTAGGCTGCCCAGGCATAGGTCAGCCTCTAAGCAGACTGTGGCTCCCCAGCCTCAGCCCCTAGTGTCAGCCCAACATGATGCTCACGCTCTCCAAGGGTGCTGCTGCGTCCTGCTCCTGAATGCCAACGTCAGACGAGCACAGGGCGGACATCAATCAGGATACTGTATGTCTCCCTGGTCAGAGTGAAGCTCCTGGCCAGAGTGAAGCTCCACGTCTCTCTTGCCCCAGAGTGTGTAAGCCTGTGCACTTTCACACCCACTTTTACAATGGCAACTGTTACTCATGACGCCCCCTCTTAGCCCCAGTGTGGTAGCTCTGTCTACCCCAGTTTTGCCTCAGTTTACCCCACATGCAGCTCACACAGCCCATTTGAGTGCATGTTGCTGCAGTTCTATGTCAGACGTGCCTAAGACAGTCTAAACACTAAGAGCTCGCCAGGAACCTGCCTGCTCTGTGTTGTCAGCTCTTTGAGCTAGACTCTAGACACATGTCAGTAGGCCTATTCACCTTCTGCAAGGTTTTCAGCTTGTGTTCATGACTCTGATGGTAGTTTACAAGACATGGTTGTCTGTTGAGGCACAGTAGGCTATATGTGTGGCCACTGGTTAACATTGAGTGAACTCACCTAAAAGATACAATTCTTTAACTGTTATGATATTGGTTCAGTTCATCGCGTGATGTGGTAGGCTAACATCTCATATTCTCCTTTAAAGAGTTGAGGATATATTCATAACTGTAATATTTTCCAACATTTTCATGTCTGAAGAACCTGTAAATGTACAATATTGTTTTGATCAACTAGACTTAAAAACGATTTTGGGCAGCCATTTTCCTTTATTTATGACTAAAGTGACTTTTACAGCTTGTTATACAGCAGAAATGGATTCAGCACCTAAATATACAAACAACCCATGAAGTATTTTCCCTTAAAAATGCCTATTACATCCAGGGCTATTTCTCAAATTTTGGTCCTGACCATAGTGCATTTGTAGGCTATTAACACTAGCGCTGTTTGTCTTGAGGCAGGCGGCTAAGGCTAGGTATGACGTGACACCAGTTTCCAGTCAGTCTGTCACTGGTTTATTAGAAAGCTACTAACATTAACTTTAGGCTACATGTCTGCTTGCTTACCTTTAGTAGTCTATTTAGTTGATGTGTTTTCCACATACCAGTATGCTTGCTTTTCTCGTAGGCTAGCGTGCTCAATGACGAACTTCTTTAACTTAGCCATTGATGTAGGCCTACCGGTATCTACAGTATGGGTGCATCAATTAGCCTACAGTGTATCGGTGCTTCTTCAATTGGGGGTTGTTTTGCCATCTTACATTTTAAAGGTAAACTATGCAGTATTGGCAATTTCCTTACTGTTTTTTTTTTTCGGTTTTTGCTTATTTTTCGCTTGCTCTGTCATGACGAATGGCTGAGAAACTCAATCGCTACCTTTTTCTAGCCGATGCCTGGCGTGTATGTGTATTTGAATGCAGTAAAGCAATTCGTTACACTCGTTATACTTCCTGACACAGGCCGTCGGCCCGCCGGCCCACAGTTGCAAGGGTGTTTTTTCCGCTCACAGGCGCTAGGGGGAAGCGAGACAGCCACCATTCAACCCGAAAAAAGTCATATAACCATTCCAATGACTCTGAAGCTGGTAAATGAAGGTAAATTAAAGCCCGTGTTGCAGGTTAACCACCACTGTTGATTAATGGGTACATAAAGCACTCAATATATGTATATCATTTTTAAAAATGTCTCCAAATGGTGTTAAATGCCAGTTTTTGTTGTTTTTAGCATTAGCGGGTTTTTTTACGCAATTCGGTGATGACGTCACGTTGGGGGCTACGTGATCTGCGCTTCATTCATTTCAATGCATTCCAATGGACATCGCGGTTACACTTTCAACATTTTTGTTTGTATATTTACACTTCGAATTTCGTCACAGCATTTATATCACAGCTACCCTATGATCTACCAATGGTAATAACGTTGCCTGATATCAAGTTAGTAATTTTTTCTGAATTTCGGGAGGTCTCGTTTTGGAGGGTATGTTTTACATTCATTCCTATGGGAAACACTTTCAGCATAAAGTTTGTATATTTACACTTCGAATTTCGTTACAGCATTTATATGACAACTACCCTATGGTCTAACAAAGATAATAATGTCTTCCGATTTTAGTTTAATGCAATTTTCTGAATTTGAGAGGTCTCGTTATGAGGCTACATACTGCGCCTATTCAGTTCAATGCATTATGCTTATAACGTTAAGACACTTTTTTTGTTACTTTCAGTGAACAGCACCGAGTGAAAGTCAACATTTTCTTATATAACTAGTGATAGTGATCATGTCGTTAGTTCAGATAAGTAGGCTATCGGGTAAACTTAGTCGGAAGATCAAAACATAAAGCATCATGATAGCTAGTGCTATAGGCTAAATTTCCAGTCCCACCTGTGAGCCACCCCTGATGTTGCAAACTTAGCCGCCGCCGATTAGGCTGGTCGTGTCTTCTGCATGAATATTTTCGATAACTACTCCTCGTGATTGATTGTCGTTGACATCGTCAGGGTACGGCTTACCAAAGAGGGGGATAATAAGGGCAAGTCGCAGTTTGACAGGTGCTTGTGTGGGCTGTGCCGTCCCGATGGAAACTGCGGTGGAGAGCTGCTGTAACTAGGGAAGCGAGTGCGTTTTGGCCGCTGGTCGAGGAGCTCACCCCGCGACCAGCGTACAGTATGACATGATCTATCTAGCGATCTATCTACCTGTCTATATATCTATCTAGGCTATCTATATCTATTTATCTATAATCTGCGCTATCTACTGCTGAACACTCCTTACTCGTCTCTCTTTACTCCTCTCTCGTTACTCTCAAGGGTCTCAAGGTGGGCTTTGGTCAGTAGCCTCCCCAAGGTGACGTAATGCAATGCATTGTGGGGGAAAGGAGAATCACTTCAAACCGCTGTGAAATAGTACCTGCTTTTCGTATTTTATTCCGTTTTGTGATACCCAACAACATCAAATACAATGGATAACAGTTTAAATGTTTATTACCAACAAGCAAATTGAGCAAATTCGTTGGAAAATGAACCCTGCAACACGGCATTTAAGCTAAAAAACGTGCATATTAAGCTAAAAAACCTGCATAGTGTGCCTTTAAATAATAAAAAAGGAAGATTTTGGTTTAAATTATGCCAAGACAATGCTTACAGTACATAATTTGATGCAAAGATATAATGATGGAGTTTAAATTGATTTAAAATAATTTATAGTTATTTGCCAACTGGCATTGCAAAATGTCAATCCCATCAAAAACCTTCTTGAAAATAAAGGATCTAACAAGGAGATCATTTATACCCATTTATGTTGTAAATAATGTTAACCATCAACCATAAGTAGCCTATATATTTTTTTTACATTAAGCAAGTTAAATATATATTTTCATATTCTCACCATCAAAATGTGTTTTCCATGTTCAACAAAGCACACTTTTGTTTCTGAAATTTTTTTATGCAATGACTGGGTGTGTATGACTGTGTGTGTCTGTATGCTGCTAATGATGTTATATATTTCTATTTTTTAGGAAACACTAGCATGTATTATCTATTAGCCTATTTTTTTATTTTTGTACCTGTGACAATGACAATAAAGATCTATTCTATTCTGAAAAGTAGTTTTAGATCTTTTTTCTTTGAATATGTGAAGACGTATTTCACTAAGCTTTTCATGTAGCCTAGCTCAACATTGAAGATAAAATTATTTTTAAAGTATTTGTAGTGTACATGGCTGTAATGACTGTTCTGGTAGGACTTTGGTCCTTCATTACACTACTCTCATCCTCTCAAAGGAACTGGGTCTCATTCATAGTGACCACTGGGTCCTTAGTTACCTGTCTGACCAAGGCCTTTCATCCCAGATTACTCAGTTTGGCTGAGCGGCCAGATCTAGGAAGACTTGTTGGTTGTTCAAAACTTTTCCATTTGAGAATGATGGAGGCTACTGTGCTCTTGGGCACTTTCAATGCTGCAGAAATGTTATTGTATCCTTCTGTAGATCTCTTCTGTTCTCTCGACCTCATGGCTTGGTTTTCACTCTGATATAGGCCTACACCATCAACTGTGAGACCTTATATAAAGAGATGTGTGCCTTTCCTAATAATGTCCAGTGAATTCATTTAGGCACAGGTGGAGAAAAAAAATGTTTAATCCATTTTAAGATGAGTCTGAAGTGCCGTGAATACTTTCCGTATGCACTGTATATGCTAGGTTATAACCTTGCCACATTGCAATGATAAAGATAATCTAAAAGTGATAGCTCTCCGCTATGCGTCCAATATGTAGCCTACGCTGGTGCTTAGCAGATTGTTTAATGATTTTCTATTGAAATGCCAATGAATGCCAACGTCATAACAACGTTACCCCACTGCACAAAATGATGTTGGCCCAACCTCAGTAAACAACGTCATGCCAACGTTGGCTCAAACAGAGGGGTGAGCAGAGCCTTTGCAGTTGCTGCTCCACGTCTGTGGAACCAGCTCCCCCTGGATATTAGATCTGCTCCCTCCATTTCTGCCTTCAAATCCAGGCTAAAAACCCACCTTTACTCCATGGCCTTCCTTGTTCCCTAACCCTGTACTTCTGCTCATCCTATGTATGTCTGTGTTGTGTGCCCTGATATTGAAGGTTTCCTTTTATTTATGTTTTATGTTCTTATGACTATTGGTTCAATGTCTTTTTCTGTATTACCTGTCCACACATGACTCTATGAACACATGACACTGTCATGACACATGAACTCTAAACCTAACCCTAATCCTAACCCTAACTTGTTATGACAAAAACCAAATGACACATTTGCACAGAAGCATTATGTCATTTATGACTTGTTTATGACACATTCATGACAGTGTCATGTCACTCTTATGTCAGTTTCTTATCTTGTCATTGTGGATAGGCAATGTAAAAGGCTTCATATCTCTTTTGGTTTCCAAAAAGGTTGTTTTGGCTTGCAGTGATAGTTCCGTTTAAGGAACTTGACTGATGTCGGAAGAGTGATAGGCCTATTACAGAGCATTCCTTCACTGCATACTGCTATTCATGAACATACAAATGACTGTGGCTCATTGGTCAATGTCACTGAACATGGCTTAATGTTCTACATAAATATTGCTTTAGAATCAATTGATTTTTGGCATGGTATACAGTTTCAACAGTAGGCTTAGATTAAAATGCAATGACCACAGTCTGTGCAGGCATCCAGCGAGTTCAGTTGGTCCACACAGCCAACACAGACATTAAATTCCCAATAGCAATGGAAACAGTGTGAGACCTATCCGGTTGTTGATTATGAAAAACCTCAAAATACACAACCCTTCCCTGTTTGACCATTTGTATAAGATGGTTTACAACTGGCTAAAAAGGCACCTAGCCTACTTGTGTTCTTACGATATTTCTATGTATCCCGCTAGACAGCTATACAAATAGATGAAGTACAACAACATGACATTTTCTGTACTTCAATTACTTTGCAAGGCTGAGCCACGTGGGTTAAAAGCCAACAAACCATAACTTTTCCTGACATTTCCTTCCCCCACAGTGACCGTTGATGGATTCTCCCTGACAAAGCATTCATTATCGCAGAGAACACAGAGTGGACTAAAATCTCCTCTCCTCCTCCTCTCTCTCTCTCTCTCTCTCTCTCTCTCTCTCTCTCTCTCTCTCTCTCTCTCTTTTTTTTTCTTCCCTTCCTTCACAGAGTCCTTCTGCTGAAATCGAGATGAACCCCGGTGTAAAATGCAGTGGACTCTTTCTGCTGAGCAAAATGAACAGCGAATGAATTGCTACTCCAAAACTCCATCAAACTACATATAGTTTCGGTGCAGCGGGAACATTACTCAGTGCCGCAGGCGAAACAGATCAAATGGTAGCAGCTGCTTACTGCCAGTTATTGGGCTTTATATCCAGTAAACAGCAGGAGAGAGACCCTCAGTGAAAAGGGGATATGGTCCTGTGGACTTGCAGATTATTTTCCTCTTCATCATTAACTTTACCTTATTGAAAGAGGGATTAGGAAATGGTATCCAATACCAAGTTGTAACAGATCAGGTTCTGCCACAGGTTTTTTTCCACTGTGTTTTCATTCAGATGAGTTCAGAAATGGTCTCACAATTAAGACGATATGTATGAGTACTATTACATTAAAACCTTTTTTTGGCTAATGAAGTCAATAAATGAATGAGGTCATGGAATGAGCATCTCCAGATGGGCTCCTGGCATCCATCCACTAAACTATGAGTTAATCAAGGCACAGGAACAACCAGGTTGTTAAATCTGACAGCATTCTTCTGTTGATTAACGTTTATTTTGAGCATTCTGAGAAGAAGAAAAAACAGAAAGGTACATGTAAAGCTACAGTGTAGCTCTTGGGCCAAAAAGCTTCAATGTTTCCACACTCTTCCCTTTTCTGTGGTCACTATGTATGTTTCAGAGATGTACCACAGCCCTTTCACATTCATTCAGTGTATTTAAAGGCAGTTAAAAGGCACCAGGGAAAGGAAGAGGCGTCTGTCTCGTCCAGAGGCCTGATAATAAATAAAAGATGTAGCCCGAAGTAATAATGAGCTTGTAAACTTTGGAGGTGTTTTACAATTGATCAAAATAATGAGGCAGACAGAGGGGCCGGTGGAGTTGTAAGGTGCCCTCTACCATATGTTTTAATAGAGGGAGGGAGGAAGGGAGAGAGAGGAAGAGGGAAAAAGAAAATGATTAGTATATGAATGCTAGTAGCCAACAGTGTGTAGACTAGGAGAGCTTAAAGTGAGTGTGAAACAAAGATTCTAGAGCGGAGCGTAGCGCTCTAGAATATTTGGTGTGAAATTGGGTATATTATTATGACTGTGAGCACTGATAATGCATCTCTCTATGACATGATATCCACATGCATATGATAAGCAGCAAGCTAGCAAAGCTAGCATCAATATTATATCCCTGTGACAACGTCCAATGACACAGAAGAGACAGAAATAGTGAAAATTCATTACACTGTATCTCGTTACATTCACAATATCAGAATCCTGAATTAATGATGGTGATGATATTTGCCCTGCCACACAACCTTCTTGCAATGCCTCAAGGATCAATTGGTACAGGCACTAAAGAGCCTAGTCTCCCTACAAAAATGTATCAACCCTGCCGATGTTGGTTGCAGATGACTCATGGCTGTCCTAAACGTCTGCTTGTTTTCATGGAAACCAGAGCAGTCATGGTGAAATAACTCAGGAGCCCCAATTAACCATGAGCTGCTGAGCAGCCAAAACACTGGGCTGCCTCGTGTCGACGTTAGCCCTGCACAGCCCACTGAGACTGCAATCACCAGCACCCAACACAAATATAAACACATTACATTTAATTAGATCATGACCAGGGCTTTGACTCTATCAAATTTAATACATATTATGCTGAATTGAATCCAGTCGGTTGCCATGGTATCGGTGGTGTGGCTGTGGGTGCGGGGTGGGGAGCAGAGTGGAGTCGAGTGGAGTGGTTGTGCAGCAACGCTGAGGGAATGTGTGTGTGCTGTCTGTATGTGTGTGTTTGTTAAGAGCATGTCTCTCTGGTTTTCATGCAGCTGTCATGCCTCAGTGTGTGTATGCGAGCGTGTGTGTTTGTGTGTTTGTGTTTGTGTGTATTAGTGTGTATGTGTGTGTATATATGTGGTGTACAGTGAGGGTGTGTCTGATGGTTTGCTTTGATCCAAGCTTTCATTAGAAGTTTCTGTGTGTGTGTGTGTGTATGTGTGTGTGTGTGTGTGTGTGTGTATGTGTGTGTGTGTATGTGCGTGTGTGTGTGTGTGTGTGTGTGTGTGTGTGTGTGTGTGTGTGTACGTGCGTGTGTGTGTGTGTGTGTATGTGTGTGTGTGTGTGTGTGTGTGTGTGTGTGTGTGTATGTGCGTGTGTGTGTGTGTGTGTGTATGTGCGTGTGTGTGTGTGTGTATGTATGTGCGTGTGTGTGTGTGTGTATGTGTGTATGTGCGTGTGTGTGTGTATGTGTGTATGTGTGTGTGTGTGTGTGTGTGTGTGTGTATGGTTTCACCCACAGCATATGCTCCTCCACAGTGCTCCTCTCTGTGGCCAGGCTTTGGCGAGGCACTGGCACTGGGTGCATGACACGGCTCTGGACGGATCCCAGCGAGACGGATAGACAATCCCTCACGGCCTGCCGACACGTCCGAGACCCCTCTCCACCACCCCCAAACCCCCCCCCCCCCCCCCCCCCCCTCGCACAGCCGCCGACTTTAGACACACTGACACCAGCAATGAGCGCATGAAAGGGGCACTAAATGGGTCACAGTGATTAAAGAGGCGAGCGCCGCCATCGCCGCGCTTAACCCACCCCGTCTCCATCGCACATCACCACTTTACTCTCCCCGTGCCATTGGGGATCACGGGGCGGATTAGTGCCGGAGCTGACAAAAATACGAGGACTAGCCGACTTCCAGAGTGCACGGGACGCGAGTGCCCTATGGATATGCCCACTTGCTCGCCGATGTAAAATAGACACCTCCCAAGTAGCAGAACTGACAAGCAGAACCTCATTAACATGTAGGCCCAGAGGGGGCGGGAAAGCGCCAGTCCTTTCAAAAGGACAGCGAGCGAGAGCACCTCCGCTAGTCAGTGTTACTGATTTTAATAGACTCCGTTTCTCTATAAGCTGATGATATGATGAAAGGCCCCCGATGATCACACCACAGTGGTGTGAGGAAACCTGGGAATTGTAGCTCACTCCAAACACTAAGTCACTTGTGTAATTTTGGAACGGTTTATGAAAAAAAACCGGCAAGGACTAGCCTATTATAAGGCTGATTCGGACATCTGGGAGAGAAGGCCTTAAATGTCACTACGGCTGCCTCAGCAAGCCCTGTCGTCACCCGTGGGTGCCCGGGGTGACAACGCTCTGCAAAAGCGAAGCGGCTCTAATGTGAAAACATTGTTGTTTAAGTGCCTTGGCTGGGCCGAGCCATATTTCCCCCCTCCACAAGGACTCCCGGAGCAGGACCCAAAGCTGTGCGCAGTTACACGTCTCTAATCCTCTAATTACTGGCCCATCAGCGCCTAGTAAAACCATAATTGGAAACAGCTGTCTGTTTGTTTTCCCCCCTTTTTCCTCTCACAATCTGTGGCATGACCAATCTGACATTTGCTAACGCATCCCTGAGCTTACAATAGAGGGGTTCGGAGGGGTTGGGGGTTGGGGAGGGGGGGGGGGGCTCCGGTCCAAATTACACTCCAAGTCATCCCCGTGTGCCAAGGAGGGCTCCAAGAACAGTAGCATCAACAGGAAGAGACTGAGTGACAGACGCCCAGTTCACAGACAAACAGTCTGACAGACAGACAGACAAACAGACAGACAGACGCACTGATGGATGGATGGACAAACACAAAGCGATGTGTGTGTGTGGAGGGGAGAAAACCCAGAATCCTCTGTGTGTTTGTACTGTGCATGTTTTTTGTGCTGGAGAGCCTGGCGTTCGCCTGCTCTGTCTTGTGTGCACGCTGCCGTTCACAGTCTGTTGCTTCATGCTCCACTAATGACTCACGGGCCCTCCATCTCATACGTGAAAGATGAGAACTGACATGATGGACCAAATGACTTTAGTTCAGGCCACAGTAGAATGGAAATGCATTATGTCCAAAAATAAATCACAAATTTTGCTTCCAAGGAAAGACATTTTCAGTAATGTGTTTTTTTTTTCCTCAAGATATTGGGATTCATTATATTGTTTTTCCTCTGGTAATGAATGAATAGAGACACCAGCTGGAGGCCCATCAAATTCTCTTTTTTTTTCCATTCTGCTCCACTTGTAATATGCACACAATGGATTTTTTCCCCCCAGTTAGAATTGTTGTGATATTTGAGTTGTCCCGATGAAAACATGTTCAAAAACAACACAGCAACAGATGCACTTCTGTTGGCCTGTATCACATTTCTAGGACGGGCAGATTATGATGTTGGAGCCTTAGATATAGCACTCTGCTTTCTCTGAGAGTACACCTTATCCAGTGTTGCCCCCAGGCTTCTTATTTGAAGTCAGCAACACTGGACAATTTAATGGGTTTTTGGACTGCCAATCCCCTGGAGTCAACACGCTACAGAAATAGGCAGGTATTTGAATGTGCTGCCCAGCGTTCATTTTTTTGTGTGTGTGTGCCTCTGCAGAGGGTGCTGATAGAAATGATGGTTTCTAGATGTATCTCTCTCGGAGAGTGGCAGCAGATGTTTCACATTCTCCCGCAACCCTTCAGGTTCCAGGGGGAAATCAGGGAGAACTACACACTATAAAATTAAAGCACTGACACTTTAGCAACCCCCTGAAAGCAAATGGACCAGCAGCAATGGGCAAGCTGGAGTGAATTCATCACTACTCATTTTAGAGCTTCCCATCTGTGCTGAGTTTCATTAACACTGGCGGGATCAACACTGCAGTTTGGAATGAATAAACACAGACCTCCTCTCTTTTTTTCCACTTGGCCTATTGTATATAATATCATGCGGTCACCAACACACAAGATTGCAAATCCCCCATATGCTTCTACTGGCAGCTCTGATGTTGGATAAACATAGCAGATTAGTATTTACATTACACACTGCTCTGATTAGTTTACTTCTATGCTGATAGGATTGGATTTAGCATCGGCACTTTCCGTTCAAATATTTCGGCTGTCACTCGACACTACAGTTTGCACATACAGACAGGGATAACTACTGCTGTGCAGCTTGTGTGGCTGACTGCTCTCAGTTCTATGATTTTGTACGAAAACATAAATGTGTGGTCGTCGTTACGCATTTTTCTCTCTGTCAAATTGTTATGCATTTTTCATAGCGTCAAATCTGTTCTCTGTGTGTGTGTGTGTTTTAAAGAGGGAGGCTGCTCAAATTCAGACAGACCACTCCACACACTCTTTGAACACTGGAGTACAGTCCTCAGAGCCCAAAGAGGAATAGCGTTGTCCATGTATGTGTCCTGGGCAGTGCGGTGGAACAAAGCCTTTTTAATTACCCCTGTAATTGGCCTTTTAGCCATATGCATTAGCATTCTAATGATTGCTGTGTAATTAGGTGCAAATGACTGTGAGAGCTGGAGGCGACTCTCTCTCTCTCTCTCTCTCTCTCTCTCTCTATCTGTCCCTCCTCCCACTCCAGTGATCACAGGAGGGGGCAGAAGAAAGAGGAAGACAGGGGCAACACACCTGTGTGCACCTGAGCCTCAGGTCAGATCTTATGGGGTGACTAAGCACAGAGAGAAAACTCTGAGGGAGATGTCTGTGTGTGTTGGACCTGTGTGACATTTCATTTGGTTTCTCAAAGGATCTGGTGGTAGGATAAATAGAACACCTTGTTCAAGGACACATCAAGACAATCAAAAGTCTGAAACACAATGAACAGTAATTAAAAGTACAGTATACTGCATTGTTATTTAATTGTTGATGCAGGGGAGGTCAATGTAATGTCCTCATAGAGATTATTATAGTTCTTGCTATTTGTTGCTTTTATATGCCAGTGCCAGGTGACTGTAAACAGTTGAGAGGTTAGCATCATTGGCAAACCACCAGTCTGTGTCCAAACCAATGGCACTCATAAACTTTTGTCGCAAACTTGATGCCAGGCACATCAGAGGTTTATTTCTGCCCACTGCCAGCCACCAGTAGGCGCCAACATGAGTGTGTTGTCCCTGGTCACGCACATCAGCGGGCACCATTTGTAACTAACAAGCATTGAATACACAGTGGAATTATTGAGCAGCGGTGACAAAAATAGAACTGAATCATAATCGACACAGCGTCAACGGCAAAGTTTAACGCTGGTGTGCGGGGTTGTATTGAAATCATAGAACAATGAAATTTAACGTAATCGAATGCCGAAAGTGTAGTACACCGCACTCTGGTTGGTGCCTATGTGCGGAGCGCTTAAGTGTCTCTGTCAGAGAGGGCCTTTGCAGAATAAACCGCGTGAGTGTGGTTCAGATGCAAAAGCATGCTCCTGTGTGAGACTGACTGAGGCACACAATGAGAGCTCCAGGCCGGATTTTCATGGTCTTGATGTCTGGGGCTCCTCAGCGACTCTGCTTGATAACAAGCTGTCATGCCACACTACCATCATTTGCCACAGTGCCAGTGTTCAGTGCCTTTCATTATCCCCCTTCCCTACACACACACACACACACACACACACACACACACACACCCCCCCTTCCCCGCCTGTCTCAGTCTCTGATTCCCTGCCTCTCTCTTCTGCTCATCACCGGGATGGAAATGTATCAAGACAAATTATTTCTATGATTTCAGTGCAATTGTGGAGCCCACAAAAAAAATGGTGATAATAAGTCTTGTTTCACTGGCCGAGGGAGTTGAAGGGTCCCTTTATGCCTTTTTGCTTTTTTAATGGTGTTTTTTTCATTGCAATTTGATATTTTACAAGTGGCAGTAAAATATCCAGGCTATTTGGCATAATGTAACCTCAGTCAAAATGTGGAAAACCCACAAATCCAATAGCAGGTAGAACAGCCTCGTCTCGGCTCCTTTCTTCTCCTCCGGTTCTATATATAATGCGATCCCTGGGAGACAGCCTGTGATATTTATGATTGAACTCTAATGGCACTTCCTCGCTGCTCTCCAATTCTTATGCGGCGAGCTGCAGAGAAGAACCGACATGTCGTCTCCTGTCGTTATTCGATTACATGTCAGAAACCAGCCTCTTGATGTGCGACAAGCTAAACTAAAACCTCCCCGGCCGTATGAATTATTTTACTGTAATTGTAGTTATAGGGACTTTATAAGGCAGCTACTTGATTCTTTTTTTTACCGCTTCACCATTACTGTTCTCTGCCGGCAGCTGGGGCATAAATATTGAAACGGGCTAATGACACAGAACAGAGTGCGCTCTGTGCCCTCAGCACAGCTGTGAATGCTACTCCTGTACAGCGGAGCAACACTAATTATTTTCACCGTGATGAGGTCAACCTCGGCACAGGCCCCCAGTAAATGAACTTGGTCTTGTTACTGGCGGTCTCGTTCGAACAAAAACACAACAAAACACAAACAAAACGTACAAGTAACATGACAACAAAAACACCAACACGCATACACATACAAACACAAGCTGGATGGAAAACAATGACGCTGTAGAGTGGGCTTGCTGCAGACCTCAACACATATGCAGACATATAGCTCAAAGCAAAGCAATTTTACATGATTACCGTTGGCTTGTATTGCAGAATGGGGCGGTTTTGTTTCCAGTGGCTACATTTCATTTTCTCACTGGTTAACCATGCTACATTACTGTATGTGCACGGCATGTAGGTATTCATCATGCCTTCAACCATGCATAAACTGTATGGTCTTTCCTAGTATTTCTATCATTATCCAGGGGATGCATTTAATATCGCAAGAGGTAGAAATGCAACATTGAATCACGAATCACAGCAGACCCTGAAATGACCCTCTGCTGGGTATTTTTCATTTTAATGACCCATGCTTCTACAGCTGCATTTGCTGTGCGGTTTTGGAGGCCTATGGTGTCTTTCATGCAATAGATAACAGAGAGCTATGATTGACTGTGGAATGCAGACTGCCCTTACTAACTGTGTAAGCATGAATATAAGTGACTGTGCCGTGTGCCCATACAGTACATGACGTCCATATGCATCCTGTTCGTGTCCCACCCCACTAATCAAGATGCCTTAGAGGAACCATCCTCCACACTGCTGTGCACGTGTCAAGTGACTGTGACAGTTCTGATATCCATGCATGTCAAGAAGTGCTGAACAGACACGTGTACCAGTCATAGGAATGCCCGCCGTATGTCCACAACCCTGTGGCACAGCCATTGTTGACCACCACTGTGTCCAGTACCAGTCATCTCCGCATGGCACCCGCTACCAGGTTTCACACAGACCGCCTTCTTCTTATCAAATGTGGTATTTTGCCGAGTCCACTTGTCCACATTTACAAAGGGGAGGGGGGGGGGGGGGGGAATGATATTTTAAGGTCACCTCGACACCGACGCTGAATGAATGACATTTAGAATACATTTTCCCATTTTTCTCCATTTGCTTTGAAAAGACTAGGCTCCTCTAAACCCCACCCCACCCTCCTCTTTCTTTCTTTTTTTCTTTCTTTCTCTCTCTCTCTCTCTCTTTCTGTGTTTCTCCCTCTCTCTCTCGCTCACAGTCAGCACAAGCAAAACAAATCTGTTAGATGAATAGGTACACCTGCCACTGCGGGTTTTTGTATTTTACTCTCCTCAGTAAATTACACTGCAGCTGCCACACTCGCTCCGTTCACAATCTCTCACCTTGAACCCACGAATCAGGGCCCAGGAATACACTGCTCTCAGCCACTGAGCTCTGAGGAGCCTCTCTCTCTCTCTCTCTCTCTCACTCTCTCTCTCTCTCTCTCTCTCTCTCTCTCTCTCTCTATCTCTCTCACTCTCTCTCTCTCTCTCTCTCTCTCTCACTCTCTCTCTCTCTCTCTCTCTCTCTCTCTCTCACTCTCTCTCTCTCTCTCTCTCTCTGCAGGATGGGGAAAAAAGAAAACAGCCCAGAGACCCATCAGGTCAAATGAGGGAGTAAACTGACACAACCTTGAAAGTTAAAAATCAATGCAATTTCACTTACTGGAGAATTTAAAACACATCATTAGAGTTAGATGAGGCCATGGTAAAAATGTGAGAGATCTTAGCAGTGGTGTTGCTGGTTGGACGCGAGATGTAACCTAACTCGGGTCGATGGCGCCTGTTTTTCATCAGTTCTAATAAATCTATGGCTAAAGTCTGGTGATCTTACAGCCACGTCTGAATAACCCACACAGCGCGTGTGAATTTTGATGTTCAGAAAGATGTGTGTGAGAGTGCCATTTAGGGGCCTCCCATAAAGGGAGCATCCAGAAGGATTTGCTTGGGGATTTACTCGGCTGGTGAAAGTCGGCCCAGACAATAAAACACTGCACACAAAGTGGGCAAATAAACTTGGCCATTGTTCAGGGAAAGGTGCGCTGAAAAGTGACTCTAATAGGCTGATAAATCTCCTGCACTTAAAAGTGTTAGTCTGTTTGTGTGTGTGTGTGTGTATGCATGAGAGAGAGAAAGTGTGTGTTTTTGGTACAGTGCTTCTCTTTGTCCTCTTCCACTGTGACCTGCTAAGCCGATCTTTTCTGCGAAGCTGGGTGGAGGCCCTCTTCAAACTCACACAACACACACACACACACACAAAGAAAACTTGAGGGCTAGGGGGTAGGGTGATGGTGGGGTAGAGAAAACGAAAGACTATCCCAGTATGATTCATCCCCTGAAAGCATTTCCAAGCTGACCCTCCGACTTTTATAGTTTGTGTGCATTCCATGGGCATAATGCCGCCGATGAGAACACATTCATGACAGGAGCGAGTTTTGTTTATCTGCTCTGGCATGGCTAAAGTGAGTCAGAGCCACTCCGTGTATGTGCAGCCATGGAGACGACAGACGGCATAAAATACAACACCCAAAACTCCACAAAAGGGGCCAGACAGTATCATTCTGTCTCTCTCTCTCTCTCTCTCTCTCTCTCTCTCTGAGATTATACGATGAATATAAACCAGGGCATTACAATGAGATGAGTTTCAGCCTTGACCAATGACAGCAGATAATGCATGACAGTATTACAGCGGTTATGGATGACGACAGCAGATTCCGTACAGGAAACGAAAAAACAAGGCGACCGTATCTGGCTTGTCTGCGAATGAATGTTGACCTCCCTGGCACGCATCATTTTTTATAAACCGGGCCATTTGTGAGAGCATGCAAGCGAATTAGATTTTTTTTCTCATTCCTATTTATGCTCAATTGGGTGGCCATGATCCTACCACTCTAAAGCCCATTATAAAGGTTGTGACCTGAGGCCACTGACAATTACAGATAAAATTTCAATAAATCATTGCCCAAAAACAATTACACAGCAGTATAATAATGCAAAGTCCTATTTCCACTGGTTACAGAGAGATTAGGGATGTGCTCTGGGGCCAGTTGAGATTAAAGACCATCTTCTATTCCAATGGCTGATCAGACTTTCAAAAAAGGTTGGTCTGGGGGTAAAGGTGGAATTACTTTTATGGTCAGCAGTTATGGAAGTAGATGAAATAATACAATGCTGTTTTGAAACATGTTCGCCAATTTCCTGGTACATACTCTATACTGATGTTCTGTGAATGTAGATTACTACTGCTGCCTGCAACATATATTCAGAATCATGTATTTTCAAGACTGTGTATGAATATTATGTCTGTGAGTCACGCCACTAAGGCATGGTATTAGAGACTCAGTGCTTATGTCCCAGCTGGCCTATAATTAGGCTCAAATAGCTGATATGTGATGGTGGACTATAACATCACATCTTGCTTATTGCATATTTAAGAGGTAGAGGACAATGGTTTTGTAGGCATCTGCATGAACCAAGAGCACTGTTGCAAGTATCATCCTAGTCATTAATACATTTAGGCTACAGAAGTGACTAGCTAGTCATCACTGGCCTATTGCATGGTCGACTTCCCAATTAAATAATGTCATTTTTGAACACTGCGGTCTCTGGCACAGACTCAACTATGAGATAAGCCGGCTACTACAACCCTTTCTGGAGGACGCCGAGTCGAGTGCTATAGCCTGTCAAGTTAATCTCCAGCAAACCGGATGCTCAGTCATATTGAATACAGTGCTATCAATCTGATGACATTTTTCAGTTCAATTGTCTTTGACAACAATTAAGCACAACGTCAATCATTGTGCTTGCATGGTTTTAAAACTGCAGAGCAAGTCATCAATCCCACTGTCATTAAAACATCAATGTCTTGTCTCAGCCAAATACAACCGAGAAGATAATTGGCATTTGTGAATGCATATTAATTTAGTGATAATGAGATGATAGAGCGGCTCCTCTCCGCAGGTGCCTGTACTCTAATCAATCGCAGGAGAAAATCGGGTAAAAACGTGGTTCTTTTATCCCGCATCTGAAATTAAAAAGCTATTTAGTTCTACATTTTCCAACAAAGTGCTTTTCATTTATCTTCTGAAACACATTATTCAATCACACTTTCCATTTGTATAATGGTAATATTTTCATGTAATTTCCCGCTGCCTCTCTGATGGGTGATTGTGATATGGCTTTGTGAAATGGCTATTCCCCTCCAGCTCACTTCACTCGGCGGTAATAAACTTAAAACATATATTTCAGATTAAATGTTTTCCAGCAAATGGAGCGGATCTGGAACGCCCCCTCCGAAACATGCGAAGCACGCTTTTGCCCCCCGGTGGCCACTACAATTATTACAACATGTGCGCGACACCTGGTGGTGTATTAAAGAATAGCGAGTTAATTGCTGGTCATGTTCGCAGTGGCCAGTGTCCAATCGCGTCAGTGTTCAAAAGCATACACTGCGACCCTGCCATAATTGCTCACTGTTGGGAGTCCAGTCACATTTGCGTCAAGACTCAAGCTCAGCAAAGTTTAAACTATAAATATTATAGTCTAGGAGCTGCTAAACCAACATTAAAATGTTAATCCTCGAAGGATTTAAGAGAGTCATGAAAATTGTGTTTTAATAACAGCATTTAATTTCTTATATAAAAAACAGATGAACCTGTACATTACTCAAGTAACTATTCTGAAAAAGGCTTAACATTGCATGGCTGTCACTGAAGACGTTTTTGGGACATTTCTACAGTATGATTCTTACAGTGGTGACATATTAAAGGAATTATAATATACACAGGCCTACTGGCTGTCTAATTTTTAACCAATGGCTAAATGCCCATTGTTGAGGTGGTTTTGCTGCACCCTTCTGAAAAGGAAGCCGACAATAGACGACCAGTCACACTTGTTTCTTCCGCAGTGTCACCACATCAACATCACTCAGGGCAACCTGCATAGAAACTGCCACCAACAAATATGAGATTTGTGTAAATACACTGTCGTGAACATGTACAAAATTAAGACATTAATTAATACCCAAACACAGATAAAAAAAATCATCTTGAGCCCTAGGCTGAAATAGGTAAATGTAGTTGCACTAGTTTGCAGCACTGAATCAAAACACAATACCACCTCTGAGTGTGGTGGCACAAAGTTGTCAGTATTAAAACAATTAAATCAGCTTTATGATTTAGCCTACAGAACACACTCATATAAACATGACTTGCAAGGAAATGTCTACACCTCATGACAATATTTCTTTTATTCTTAACATCTATAAAACTATCTTTTGGCATTTACATACGGACATCTATTTATTTGCTACTTTACTGACATAAAGCTTAATGAAGAGGTAGAACTGATGCTAATGAATAGTGACTTGGATGAATGGTCCCTGATGAGAATGATGACTCCTAACCTGTGGGCTGTGGGCCAGCCCAGGCCACTGGCTAACGTCCGGTCAACTAGATTCCTCCCCAGCATCTTCCTTGGCTGCTTCAACTACTGTTGGCTCCGAGTCGTCCGGGGTCGAGTCCTCCTTGCTCGAGTTGGCTGAGCTCGGCCTCTCCTCGGGCTTCTTGGCCGGGTCCACAGCCTGGGCCCCACGGCTTGAGTTGCAGCCCATTCTCTGGCACACCTTGTTCAGCTTCTGGTCTGGCAAAGCACTGGCAGCACTTCAGCAGGGATATGGTGTTTGTGTAAGTGTGTGTGTGTGTGTAGTGTGGTGTTAATGAAAGAGGGGACGAGGCTAACCTTAGCCTAAATACCGACGACTTGTTGGTGTAGCAGGTGCCCTGTGGTTTCTATGGAAACCACAGGGACTTCCTGTTGGACCCACAGTGAGTAAGCACCTGTGTATGTGTGTGTGTGTGTGTGTTTGTATGTGGGAGAGAGAGAGGGGGCAGAAAGGGAGAGAGAGATCAGAGATTTTTCCTCTTTGGTTTCAGTTTACAAGTCTTTGTTAGCGGAGGCTCTTAAGTTCTTATTGTGGTCTGCCTGCCAAGCAACAAGAGTTGAGATTTAACTCTGTGGCATGTTAAGGCACTGTTTGAGATAAAAGAGTCCGAAGATTGTTTGTCAGTCACTTAACAGTCATGGCAACTCATAATCCTGTGAAGACAGTGACACAAGGTCATCACAAGGTCACCACCTCTTAAGGGTCATACACATACCTATGCTCTTTTTTCTCTTTTGACACAGGCTAGCAGGGCAACCAGTTAGGAAACACTTCAAAGACAGTCTAATGACGAGGAGATCATTAGAAAAACATCATTGGAACATACATTGCTGACAACCCAGATCTGCTCTCATTTGGTCATACATGATAGCACTGTTTATGATTGTAGGTCAGATCACAGCCTAGACTTTATGCTTAATGCCATAAGCATTTTTGTGCGTCTACATTTTATGCCTTTATCCTGCCTGCCTGCCCCCCCCCCCTCCCTATATACTGGCCACCATTAAATGAGGTCACTTACTGTAATCCACTGAAATGCATGGCTGTGGTAGCATACAGTCTGTAAGTGATGCACCCCTGGAGATGTACATAAACAGGCTGTTGCCTAGCAACTACACATACAACTATACAATGACCTTCAGGACAGTTTTACATCAAACAGGAACCGATTCCCATCCCCCACACCTTAAGATACACACAAATGAACACACACACACACACACACGCATACGAGGGAGAGAAAGAGAGCAAGAGAGAGAGAGAGAGGGAGATGAAAGCAATGTCACTGCAGAGGACACAAACTGTTCAAAGGATTAATAATTCACCACATTGGTTCCTCTGAGGTGGAGTGCTGAGGAAATATTTGATTCCTCATTCAGAGGGAGGCCGTGCTGAGCAGAGGGCCGGGTCAGGTCATGCTTCCCCTGAGCCAGTGTGTGCTGCCCTGGCTGGGTGACACCGACCCCCCCCCGTGTACAAAATCAAAAAGCACTTTTAACAGGGAAGTCAAAAGGAAATGAAAATGCACACGCCAGGCGTCTTGACTGGAATCTCTGTCCACTGGAGAGAGGAAACGCCAAAACAAATAAATAAATATGTGACCATCATCATCTGAGGCTGCGACTCTCAAGACAGGACATGATGTAATAGTACACGACACATGTTGAACAAGGTGCTTATGGGATCATGCAGCTGATCATTTCTGCCAGCACAACTCAAGACCAATCAAGCCTTTACCTAAGGTAATAAAATTCATGGTCCCAGTGATAAAATTAGTTACCTACAAGGACACACCTACAATAGTGTTTATTTGCTATTCAAGTTATTCATTCAGTTACCCTTGCCACTGTGCAAATACAGGTACTTATGACCCCATACATTTGAGGAAATGCACAGGTATATTCTTGCTTAAAATATGAAATTATTCTTTCTTCTGAAAAGAAACTACAAACTGCAAATCTGAAGACGTAGTTTACTGTAGCGACCAAAAGAAAAAGAAAATTAATGGCCAGAGACAGATGTCATGGATAGTCAGAGTATGTTTAATAAAAATAATTAAACCTCAATTTCCTCTATAGAACTTCATAGAAAGTAATTCAATAAATTACAAATGACTTCTTAAGACGTTTTTCTTCCACTACATAAAGCATTATTTGACTACATAGACCACAATTTGCAAATATTGCAACTGTCCAAGAACATAAACAGGAAAAAAGAAGACTTGAAAAATGACTTTAAAAGGATATCTGTAAGCATAAAGCAAAACATGAAATAAAAATAAAAAGGCAATAGTCTATTCGCCATTTCGCTGTCTACTCAGTATAAATGACGAAGTGAATTAAACTCAATGTAGTGTAGTAGTGTAGTAGAGTAGTTTCGCGCTTTATGTTTGCATGTTGGTCGTCAGTTCCCTGTCGCAGTTTCATCTGCATCATATCAGTTCAGCACTTGCAATGTGTGAGTCATTGAGAGACATTAACATTACATACTACCTGAAATATCATTAATAAAATAATAATAATAATAATAATAATAATAATACAAAAAAAAACAACATAAAAGTGTATTTTCAACCTTAAGTCATACTCATCACTTTGTCCATTGTCTACCGTGATGAGTAGTCTGTTCTCAGAGATCTGAGCGCTCTCTGTTTTCCCAACACGGGGCTCAGAAGTGAGAACCTGACAAAACCAAATGAACAAAGTCAATTTCAAGGTAGCACGTGCACAGGAGGAAGCAGCAATGACTGGGCACTAGCTACAAATGACAAATCAAACACACCAAAACAGAACAAAACAAAACTGGACATGGTGGCTGCTTTTTAGATTCCCGAATGCAAAAAAAAACCTGTGCGTTTGGGGCCTGTCTAGTGGAAGAGACAGAGCCAATCTTTTGTACCTGTCTATGCACAAGGGGTACTGGACATCTCTATGTGTCCACGTCTGAATACATTATGTGGGGCTCTAGGAGTCGGCTGCCCCTGACACATCAGCCATAGATACTGTGGTTCTTTAGTGGTTGACTTCTGTCAATGACCGAAAGACTTGTAAGGTACCGTGCCAAAAACAGACTTTGTTTACAGCAATACAGCATAATGTGGGGGTCAGGGTGCCTCGACAGCAGCAATTAACCACAAAATAAAAACATCTTGGGACATTCTTTGTGGGGCCACCATTTTGGGAATTTGCCGTAAAATCTCAGCGAGCACTGTACCATTTCTCACTTGTGTGCCTAACAGTCCAAAGCTCAATTAAGTGTGTGTGCGGTTTCTGAACAGTGATACTTATACTCCAAACGTCCTCAGAAAAGGCTGAGTAGCGATTCCAGTGTGTATGTCCTCATAAAGGTTGAAGTGACCGATGACGATACAAAAGGAGGCCAGAGAAGAGAGAGAGAGAGAGAGAGAGAGAGAGAGAGAGAGAGAGAGAGATAGGAGAGCACCCCTCCGTTCTTTCTGTTTGACCAGTAATGACGTGAACTCCCCTTCGACTCGAGAGGTATGGAGTAAGGACACTTCTATATCCATCTGCTGTATGTGGTGCTCACAAGTGGATGGGCAGCGAAGACGTTAACGTGAAGGGACAGAAGATGAAGACGTATCGATACCCCTTGGCCAGTAACTAACACCCACCCCATAGCCAAACGGATCGTTCACCAAATGGAAGTCGGATCGAAAACTACAATACAATTAGTCCGCCACTGCTCCTCCAATAGAGCTAAGAGGCAGCATCTCCACTGACTAAGCTGGCAAGAACAGGCTTGTATCTAGTCAACACCAAAAGCTGTAGGTGAGATATTAAGCAATGCTTCAAACTTTTAAGGAGTGGTGATATCCACGTTAGAGTTAACAGCAAGCTAACAAAGGCAGATAGAAAGAGTTGATGTCGACCACACGCCCTCACTCACTGTACTGGTGGAACACTGGAGGAATACTTCTAAACTGAGGGGCGCGTGCCACGACAACAGCATACTACGATGGCAATAATCACTAGGTCAAAACAGCTCTCGTATTATTCCAAGATCAAATACCTTCTCCTGCTCATTCCTATTCTTCCTCAGATCTACAGATCAACAACACATTCCCAATCAGTCAGTACATTTTCCAGATGGGAGCACTGAGGAAGTACTACACAGCTAATCACTTGCGATATGATGCTTCTGCCATGCTGAAACAAAGAGGTCAGACAGACAAAATACTTTGTGCTCACAGCAATCACATCAGACAGGACAGGGTGAAAGCTCTCTAGCACGCTTTAGAACGTGACAGAACACAACACGAGAGGTTCTATTCATCCAGCACATTAACACTCACAAACGCCTGCAGAACCACACAAGCAGACCGAATGCAGAGAGAAGGGTCAAGGGCCAGAATAAAGAGACATAGCAGAGTGCCCCCGTAACCGAAGACCACTTCTCCTGGGTTTGACCCATAGTCTGCCTTTGGTGCTCGGGTACCACAAACCAATCATACAACTTAACACAGAGGGCAAGAAACAGTGATGAGTTGTGCAACTAAATAGGCCTGCTGTTTTAAAAGACCTGATAGGAGGTGAAGGGAGAGAAAACCAGATCTGGATCAAGAGTATGTATGTGTAAGTGAGTGCGTGAATGCAAGAAACTGTGATCAATGTGTAGAGCAAGGCCTGCTCCCAAGGCTACTTGATACTTTAGTCGATGCAAAGACAAGAAGCTGTTTCCATTTTTTTTATAACAGGATAAGAGAGAAGAGTGGGAGTAGGAGAGAAAGTGAGCGTCTGACAGGAAGTGTGTGTGTGTGTGAGAGAGAGATGAAAGAGAGAGAGAGAGAGTGTGACTCCTCCTCAGTGGAAGATGTGTGGTGGGTGAGAGAGGAAAACAGGTTGAAGGAGGTGAAAAGTCTACAGCTTCAGTGACATTCATTAGCTGCCCGAGTTATTGCTGACGTTTTCCAAAGTATGTTCTGCAAAGTAGAAGTGTCAAGGATCCTGTAAAAGTATTTACAAATGAAACCAAAAAATAGTTCAAGTCCACCCTTCCCCACACACTCAAAATATATTAATAGTACAGCTCAACAGGAGCAGTAATGTATTTCCTCTTTTTTTTTAATAAAATTAAATCCCAACATAATTAATACAATAATGCCTCTGCCTTTTAGTTGATTTCTTTTTTTTTCTTCTTGCTCGTTGCAATTGTACATCATTGTGTAATACAAGTTCACAAAGTCCATAAATCTACTAAAGTTCGACATGCAAAATGTCTTTTTCAAAACAAGATTGTACCTAAACAAACGCTGAAATTTAATTTCAGTTTCTTTAATCTTGGTTCTCTAAGGCTTTGTCTTAATTACACAACACTTTTTCTCTCGATTTAATATTTACAAAAGGGGAAAGAAAAAAAAAAATCACAACATAAGTGCAGGGTAAATCATATATATGTGTATATATGTATACATTTCTAAGGAATATATAAATATATATGTGTATGTATATATATTTATAAAGGCTCAGTCTTCATCGCTCGAGTCAGAATCGTCAGATGATGAGGAGGAGCTGTCCGACTCTCCAGAGGAAGAGGACTCGACCTTCCCCGAGCCCTCGGGACCACTGTTCTCCTTCTGCTCCGCTGCCTCCTCCTCTTCCTCCTCGTCATCCTGCTCCTCCTCCTCCTCCTCGCCCCCGTCTTCCGAGCGGGCGGTAAGAGGCGGCGTGGGTTGTGCGACGGAGGCGGCAGCGGGCGCATGGGCAGAGGTGGCGGTTGTGGCGGCCGACGAGACGCTGGGGGAGGTGACCGTGGAGGTGGCGTGGTCAGTGTTTGCTGTGCTCTGGCTCTGCTGCGCTGCAGAGGGCAGGTTAAGGCCTGGGGTGAGGAGCATCCCTGGGTAGAGCATACTGGAGAGGAGGAGAGGGTTGAGGGCCAGAGGGTGACCGGAGGCGGCCGCCGCTGCAGCAGCAGAAGCACTTAGTGGGCTGGAGCTGCAGGTGGAGGTGGCGGAGGTGGTGGAGGTGGCGGTGGCGGCGGAGGACGAACTGGGCGTCGCGGAACTCTCCGAGATGGCCACCTCTGTCCTTTCAGCTTTGGTGTCGGAGGAGGGCGGCGGCTGTGAGGACGCCGCTGCGTCGGCCGCCGAGTTCTTACTGCCCTTGCTGCCCTTGCTGCTGCTCTTCCGCGTGGTGTCCTCTGGTGCTGATGCTGTCGCCATGGCGGCGGCCGCTGCGGCCGCCATCGTTGCAGCTCCTGCTCCTCCGTCCTGTGCCTTCCCCAGCAGGCCGCTCATGCCCAGCAGGTTGGGCAGCCCCGCCATGCCCGAGAGCATCATGGGAAACATGGCGGCCAGGTTGGTGGCGTCGCCGGCGGGCAGGCCCATGAGGCCCGCGGTCAGCTGCAGCGACTGGAGGCTCTGCAGGTTCTGTTGGAGGTTCTGCTGGAACAGCTGCAGGCTGGGCAGGTCCAGGCCCGACAGCAGGCCGTTGGCCAGCAGCGGGTTCAGGCCCATGGCGGCGGCCGAGGCTGCCGCTGCTGCGGAGGCGTTGGCGCCGGCCGAGGCTGCCTTCGCCAGGGCGTTTTTGGGCCGCCGGCCGCGCCGGCTCACCTCCTCCGGAACGATGGGTCCAGTCAGGATCCGGTCAAACATGCTTTCAGGTAGGTAGCCCTTCAAGGGAGAGAAACAGAGATGATTTGACTTTCATTATTACACGGCTCTTCAGAGTGCTGCAGAAAGTTCCAGTCACATGAATGGGGCTTCCCAACGTTCGGAGGTCTGTTAAATCTATACATCACCGGCAAAGTACTGTATATAATCACCGCTGTCAATGGCAACGGGTTTTGTGCTTCTAAATAAGCGTCATTACCACTCCGCAAGAAGTCCGTTCGCTTCTTGCAATGGAATTTCAGCTAGTAACACGTTGAAAGTCAGCTAGTAACATGTTGCCACACAACACCTGAAAGTTCTATCTGTGTGGCGAACTATTTATTTTGACAGCGGAAGACACAAAAAGGTAGCAAAATCATTTTTAAAGACCCATTGTGTTAAGTGTCTTTTCTCATTTTGGTAAGTAGCCGCATAATAAGCGGGATAATGTATTGTCCGCCGGTAATTATCAGAAAATAAGTCCTTTCAGGTCGGGGTTCTGTTCTCCCTGTCGGGACTTATTTTCTGATAATTAACGGCGGACAATACATTATCCCTTACATATCATATGGTCCATGAACTAGTCATATAGGTCAACTGCAGTGGTTACATGGGCTCAGTGGCTGGGCCCCATGCAGTATGATGAGCAATCAGTCATTGCAAGCGCCTCTTGATTGATTAATCACCACTATGTGGATACTGTTTTTAGAATTGATTTAGATTAAGTGTTAGTTAGTATAATTTGTATTTTAGCATATTTAGTATAGTCTTTATCTTCTACTGTCCTTATTGCTTAGTTGTGTTTTTTTATATTATACTTTTAATTACTTTTTCTGCTGTTAGTGAATGTGTGTGTGTTGTCTGTATGCTACTGAGACCTTGAATTTCCCCTGGGGATCAATAAAGTATCTATCTATCTATCTATCATATAAGTGGAAGAAGCGCTCTCTCTGAGAGGTAAACGTGATGGCAAATGGCTTGTGGTGGTCACATCAGAACACTAGTAGTATAGAGCCTGGAAAAGTATATAAAATAACTCACCGACTGCTTGACCACGTCGGCCCACTCGGGTGGAACACCATATTCCGGGTGCTCCTGAAGGAACCGGCACAGATCCTTCAGAGGAGGGGCAAAGGCACCACCAATCTGAGCACAGAGCAGCACATACAGTAGGTCAGACACACACACACACACACACAAAGAATCAACGAACACCAGTGCCTCATTGACACATACAAGAGTACAGTAGTCTCCAACACACACACACACACGCTTCTTCACCTTGCGTGCATTTCTCCGGTTGATGATCTGCACTCTCTCTTCGCCTGTCAGGCTGTTGACGTCGATCTTGTTGGGGTTCCGGCACCGATGCCTCTTCTGCTTGGGCCTGCCGTCTTGGAACTGCATCTTATTCACCCCCTGCCAACACAAACCATCTCCCTTACCCATGTGCACTCAACACTCCACACTGGGCAGGACCATCCACCACACTCCACACGCTGATGCAGAATCCCATTCAAAATACTTCATCACATGCCAGGATGTTTTTACCAAACTGGTACCAAAGAAATCGAGCGAACGAAATGGTAATAGGGAGGGATAGAGAAGGTCAAAGAGGAGGAGGAAGATGAAGGTCGGGGAAGAAGGGGAACTCACGGGGATGAAGGCTCCCACGTCCGCGACGAAGCCTGGGTGCTCTTTGAGCCACTGGTCCAGGTCTTTCCTCTTGGGCGCGTCGTCTCCGGCCAGCCGGGTTCCGTCCTTCAGGTGGATGACGGGCACCCGGCACTCGGCGTCCTGCGGGCCCTGAGCCTGAGGGCTGAAGCCCTGCTGCTGCTGTTGCTGTTGCTGACCAGCAGGGGGCACTGGCACACTGGCCTGGCCACTGCCAACCCAACCTGGAGGGACCTGGAGGGAGGGAAGGGGAGGGGAGTGAGATGAGGGTACACACACACACACACACACACACACAATGCATACAAACATACACACACACACACACAAACACCGACACACACACACACACACACACACACACAATGCATACAAACACACACACACACACACACACACACACACACACACACACCCAATGCAAACAAACATACATACACACACACACACAATCATGCATACAAACAAACACACACAGAAATACACACACACACACACACACAGTGAGCAGAGGTATCAGGGCCATGGGTGGGGGGTGGCGGGGGGTGGTAAAGGGCATGGGTGAGGTGCTGATGAGGAGATTTGAGATGCGACAGGTTTCTCACCCGCTGCTCGGGCATGGCTGGCGCTCGGCTCCTGTTCAGGAACAGCAGGTCCATGCCCTCCACGTTCTTCCTCCGCCCGCGTCGCCGCTTCACCACAGGCTGGCCATCCAGCACGCCGTTCAGTCTCATCTGACCTGCCAGCGCTGGGGAGAGGGGGGCACACATGAGTCACACTCACTCCCACAAACACACATCTCATATTCTCACATATAGGTTTTTACATACACATTTACATAAATACCTAATGCCCTAATATACAGTCTATTTTCAAACATACACGTGCACTCTGACACGCACAATTGAAGCAATTCTAAAGCGTGAGGTAAGAGAATATTCTCAAAATGAAGACCCTGGGTGTTTGGTGCCACCTGCTGGCCATTGAAGGAATAAACTTTAGCCTCCATCTAGCATGCAGTGTTTGGCAGCTCCAAAGGAAAGCCACTCTGAGCTTCTCAGGTCCACATTCATCTAATCCAGTCCTCTAGAGAGCTTGTATGTGGCCTTGACCTATTGTGGACTGTGGCAGTTTTACAGTGAAACTTTTGACACTTAAACTAAACTAAATCAAGGGATATTCACTACAGTGACAGGGTGACAGTTCAGTATCTTCTCTTGCCTCAATCCTGAGCTCTCATACGGTCATATTTATTTTCAACAAATAAATAAATAAATAAATAAATAAATAAATAATCAAAGTTTAAAAGCATCAATGCTGAAAATAAAAAAACTGTTGTTTGTGGTGCAGTGTGCATACCTTGTGGATAGGGGGCGCTGGGGGTCTTGGTGAAGTCGGTGAGGCTGGTGTCCGAGGCACTCTGGAGCTCCTGGAGCCGGGCCAGGTACTGCTGCTGTGCCAGGGGCCCCTCATCCCCCTCCAGGGGCCTCTTCAGGTGTAGGCCAGCCTTCTGGAAGGTCAGCTTCAGACCGCCCTCCTGCTGCAGGGAGAGAGAGCACACGTGTCAATCATGTGTTAACACACACACACACACACACACACACACACACACACCACACAGTGGGGCAAAAGAAAACAAAACAGACAAAACAGCAGGAGAGACATACAGCTTAACAAAATGAAACAGAACTGGGTCGGATATCTACCAAGTGCGGTCGTGCTACAAGCAGTATTGTCATTTTATATTTAGCATCCTTTTATAACTGCCCCTGTTAAACAAGATGCTAAAAGTATTACAGTGCATTACGATGCCTTTAGGAGGGCAACTCCAGAATGGCACAGTAAAAATGAGAACTGAACTGAAGATGAGAGAGCTGTGGTCTGAAAGCATTCTGCTGATGCTAACTGTGATATTGGGCGTCTGCATCTAATGAATACGTTTGGCTGCCTTAATGGGCTTAAAAAGGTACAAACACACACACAGAGGAGTGGCATCCGGAGGTGGGTGGGTCTCTAATCTGGGGGCTTTCTGAGGTCAGGGAAGGGGGGGGTTCCTAAACCGCTGCCGCAGGCCTTTCAAAGCAAGTCACTCAGCAAGCCAGAGCGAGCAATGGGCGGTGCGGAGGAGTTGCGTTAGCCAGCGCGAGGTTAACAGCTTCTCAGACAGCCACGTGGCACCGCCGATATGGGCTCACTAGCAGCAAGAAATGGAACAAGCAGCTGTTTGGACAGGAGAAAAAACAACAAACAGAAACAACAGCACTATGGCTGGCAAAGCTTCAGTGAGTACACCCATACTGAGCAGCGGCCAGAGAGAGAGAGAGAGAGAGAGAGAGAGAAAAGAGAGAGAGAGAGTGTGTGTGTGAGAGAGTGAGCGTGTGAGAGAGAGTGAGTGTGTGTGTGAGAGAGAGAGTGTGTGAGAGAGTGTGTGAGAGAAAGAGTGAGAGAGAGAGAGAGTGTGTGAAAGAGTGAGAGAAAGAGAGAGAGAGTTTATGAGTTTACGGGAGCCCATCTCTGTGGGATTAAAGGCTCGTTGGAGTGCTGCTGCTGCGTTGGCCAGGCCGTGCGATGCAACTGCACTTGTTTAGGCGTAGATTTATGGGCCGGAGCAGCCTGTTTACAGTCAGTGGGTGGAGGGAACCAGGGAATGGCGGAGGTGCTCGTAAATTACAGTGCTGTCGACAGCCGTTTGCAGGACAGACTTAAAAAAACCACACACACACACACACACACACAGAAAAAAAACAGTGCTGAACGCCGCAGTTAGCAGTCATGTCCTAAGGGAGATGGGCTTGGCGAAGCGTAGGGAGAGAGAGGGGGGTGGGGTGAGGGGAGGGGAGGGGAGGGGAGGGGTGCGGTGGAGTGGAGAAGGGTGGTTGAGATGAACATACGTTATTCATTTTCACTGAGAACTCCTTGTCTGCAACATGCTTGGTCACCTTTGACCCTTGCGGGGAGGCCGCGGGGTCCTCGGTGGCGGCGGCGGGGAGGAGGCCAGGGGCCGAGAGGCCGCCGCTAACGGCCGACGATGCGGAGACCGACGCCACCTGGTGGTTGTCTAGCAGCTTGGTGGTGTAGAATGAGGCCACGGCGGAGCCGGGCTCGTAGGAGCGCCGCGTGCCGGGCCACTTCCCCTTCAGCACGGCCTGACAGATGCTGTCCAAGCGGTTGATCATCACACGGTCCTGCGGACGAGAGCACGCGTCACGGAAGAGATAAGGAAAAAGGCCAAGAGACTAAGTATAAGTATAAATAAGTATATATACTCTTTTGATCCCGTGAGGGAAATTTGGTCTCTGCATTTATCCCAATCCGTGAACTAGTGAAACACACTCAGCACACAGTGATCACGGAAGAGATGAGAAAAAAGGCCAAAAGAACACAGGACAATATAACATATGAAGAGCATTTTGAGTTTGTGTTTGATTTTCAGAAGTGAAATATCTCTACAGGAGAATCTACCCGAGCAAAACAATCCACAATGGAACACTGCTAGAGGTCACCATGGAAGGGATAATATAAAGTCCGCGGGTCAGTATCGGAAAATAAACCCCACAAGGACAAGCAAGCCTTGTGAGAGTTCTTCTACTGAGTCTGTGTACATATGTGTGTGTGTGTGTGTGTGTTTGAGTTACCTTAGGCCAGTAGGAGGCAGCTAGCATGTATCCTCCTCCCTGGAAGGGGTTGGGGGGGTGTGTGATGCCGTTCTCCGTCACGCTGTTCTCCTGCGTCTCGTCCTGAGTGGTGCTGTGTGATGCCACGCTGTCCTCGTCGAAGCCCTTCACAGTGGCCACTGCTGATGCTACAACACACACACACACACGGCCATTAACACCTCCTACACGTATCCCTAAGCACATGAAAGCTCTTAACACTTATCTGCCAATATCATCATCAGTCAAGCACACATTTTTAGCAGCTCAGCACTGGAAAAAGCAGTCGGTCAAAATGACCACAAATCAATAAACCAAAAGTGCTAATCATTACAAAGCACTTTTCTAAGTGAAGTTATAAAGCATTACATGATTCTCTTAACATGTGCCGCTTTACAAGCCCCTCTAGAGGCCACTGAGATGGACGCAACAGGGTAGCAAAGACTAGACTGAACTGGGCTGGAAAGTCTGGACTCACTGCTCTTCTGTCCGTCCTCTGCCTCGCTGCCACTGTCCTCCGAGGAAGATGAGGATGAGGATGATGAGGAGGACGATCCTGAGGAGCAAGAGGACGAGGAGGAAGATGAGCTGGAGCCTGAGTGTGAGGACGAGGAGGACGAGGAGGAGGAAGAGGAGGATGAACGTGATGAAGAGCTGGAGGAAGAGTCAGAGTCGGAGCCCGACGGCCGCCGAGCGGCGGCGCCAGCGCTACTGCGCTCCTTCTTCTTGGACTTCTTCTGCTTGCGTCCGGCCGGGTTGGGGGTCAGCGGCTTGGTGCGGGCAGCCACCATGCGCTTCTCACTCTCCTCCCCCTTCACAATGACTGGCTTCACGTCCGTTTGCTCCTCCCCAGTGCCGGGCGTCGGGGGGCCCGCGAGGGGAACCGCAGAGAGAGCCCACTTCTCGTCCGGCGCGGCAGACGCGGACGCCCTCGACCGGGCCTCCTCCTCCTCCTCCTCCTCCTCCTCCTCCCCGGCGTCCAAGCCCATCTCCTGCTCCTCCTCCTTCACCGCGAGGGCGCCATCTTCAGGTCTCTGCGAGACCGAGGCCGCCAGGGGTGACTGTGCCGTGGCGGCGGCAAGAGCGGCAGCAGGAGCCGCGGCCAGGTAGTGTGCGGGCAGCAGCGGTGGCGGGGTGCGCGTGTGCGCCTGGGCCTGGGCGAGGGCATGCGAGTGGGCGGCCGACTGACCCGGCGGCACCAGCTGGCCCTTGTTCTGGCTGTAGTTGCGCTGGGCAGCCATGAAGGAGAGCTCGGGGTCGCGCAGGATGTGGTAGTCGGTGCGGCTGACGCCGTGCTTGGCGGCGCCCAGCAACAGGTCGCGGTCGTGCAGGCCCGTCTCCCACCACACGGGCAGGTCCGGGCCCGGCTGGCACAGTGCCAGCCGCTCGTACAGCAGCAAGTGACGCAGCACCTGCTCGCGCACCTGACGCAGCAGCTCCACACGGTACAGCGTGCGTGACGCCCTCTCCTCCGTGATAGGCTGGATGGACAGAGATGGGTCCACTGCGTCTGAGAGACACAAGGAGAGAGAAGTGATAATTAACACATTCTGGCTGCTGAGAGTGCTCAATGAAAAGACAAGGCGCTTCAAAAGCAAAATGCAGTGCTTTAATCCCTAGTTACTGCTCGTGACCACCCGTGCACCAGATGCATGCAAGATCTGAATTATCTAGATGAACTGATTGTCATAAAACCACTATAGTTTCGAACACATTGATGGCTGTTTTCACCGAGTTGCTCCATGGGCGTAGATTTGCGTGGGGTCTGAAGGACGTGTCCACACCAATATCAAATAATGACTGAAATGTCCCCACCAATATTCAGGTTGAAACGGGGGGGAAGACGCGCCTCATGCGGTACACAAAAGGTTAAATAATTTCCCACTTCAGTACCGTCACCCAAAAAATACGTCTTTGAGACAGGTCTGTTTTTTGATTGGCTTAGTTCCCTGTAGCCTATGCTGTCAATTAGAAGTTTTTGGCACACTTGGCTGCAAAGATCTTAGCTCTATAATCTTTGCTTGGCTGTCGATTCGAGGATGTCGGGCAACAAAAGAAAGTGAGAGCAGAAGCTATTTCAAGAAACAAAGTGTAGGCCTTAGTCACAATATTATACGCTAGTTCAAGGCATAAAAATGCCAGAAACTTCGTTTTTTGGTAAAGATTTAGTTGACAGTGCTATATGTTATTAAATGGACGTTGGAATCAACCAAATACCAGCTAGTTTAGCTATATCGCGCTAGCAGATTTGTGTACTATGACAATGGAAAGGAAATGCATGCTTTTAACCAGCAATGCTATAAATGTTTGCTAAAATGAATGTAAATGGCACGAGGATGTCAGTAAACACAAATGCATTTCTATGGGCTTGACGTGCTGGACATGAATGCAAAACATTGTTTCCAATCGTTTTCTCACTAATAATGGCAATTGATCTGTTACTCAGATGACAGAAAAAGCAACCAGGCCGCTCTCTCTATCAGACAGCGGTGGTGCGGCAGGGTCACTCGCAGCAGGTGAACTTCAATAAGGACATGGTGTTTTTTTTAGTGTTAGCTAGTTATAGACCTAGTAAATACTACTGGTCTTCTTCGAGATTTTAGTCGTGCTATGTCACTGCTCATGACATCAATATTTTCTTTATAAAGTGACGGAGGAACCCCGGCCAGCTTTTTGGTCAGATAGGGGAGATTCAGGGCTACAGGTACATTGTACATGGTGTTTTGACTAAATGTTTTGTAAATGTTGACTGACCTGAGTTTTCACAGACCAGATGAGCAGGAATAGTCAGGAGCAGAACATACAGTCCATAACATGTTCTCTGTGTGAGGTGCAGTGAAAATAGATCCCTGAGTGCTGCCAAAGTTCTGACCTGTCCAAGTACTGTGTCCTCTCCTGAACCCTGCACCACAGGCCCCCCGGAGCTCTGACCATCATGGTCTAATCCCCAAGACCAGCAGGAGCGGGCAGCTCACGTTTCAACCCCCCTCCCTGTCCCCCAATTAGCTCACCTCCATCAGATGATGGGAGTTAGGAGCGGAAGGTCCAGAAAGCAAAGATAGAACATACTGAGCTTTGCGGAAACAAATGTAGGAAGTGTATGAAATGATGACTTGAGATGCTACAGGCCAGCAAATGTGTGTTTCTGAGTTTGTGTGTGTGTGTGTGTTTGTGTAAGATCTTTACCTCCTTCTTTGGGCGGTAGCCGGCACACTCTGCGGCACATGGTGGTGAAGGCGCACAGGTACTTCTGCAGGCTCTCGTCCGTCTTCTTGTGCAGGCGCGCCATGGCCCGGAACTTGGTCCAGTCGAAGCGGCCCAGGTCCGGGTCAAACACCACGCCGAACGTGGACACCACACGGTAGAAGTCGGCCTCTTCTCGCCTGGTCCACCTAGGATGACGAATATATGGGCAGGTAAGAGGAGCACTTGGACAACAGTGACTTGCCGGCAAACTTGTGTAGACTCTATGCTATATGCAGCCTAATAAAATTTGGCTCAGACAAAAGCAAGAGTTTGGTGGGGAATGTGGAATGGCAAAACCTTGAAATGTGACCTACAGCTCTGGAAAGAATTAAGAAACCACAGCACATTTTTCTGGTGTCATCCTACAGTTCCTGAGTGACATTCAAATGAGTTGACGGTCATATTCAAATTTTCAGTGGTCTCTTAATTTTGAATATGACCCGTCAACTCATTCGAATGTCACTCAGCAGCCGTAAGACATCAAAAAATGTGCAGTGGTCTCTTAATTGTTTCCGGAGCTGTATGTTTTCCGCTATGTTACTCTGAAACAGACAGCGCTGTTGCAAGATGAACTTAGCAGAGCATTCGAACCTGGATGTACTCTGATGGATACAGCAGCACCTGCACACTGTTGCAGAGAGAGATAAAAGCATGAGAGATAAAAGCGAGTCAGACAGATGCTAACTACCAAACAATGCCTGTAGACCAGGGGTTCTCAAAGTTTTGATTGGTGAGGGCCAATTCAGGAACCCAACATTGAACTGAGGGCCGCCAAAGGGGCGGGGGGAGAAAAAGAAAAAAAAAAAACTGGAAAAAAATCCCATTTGTAATCATTTTAATGAGCAGGTTGCATCTCTACAGTTTATATTTATTGCATTAAACACATTTTAATTCATAACTGAGGCTAAAAAACGTAATATTACGTTTTTCCTTCCCATGCGTTGAGTGCCAAAAACGTATTATTACGTTTTTAGCTTTTTTTTTTTTAAATTACGAAACTAGACACTCTAACACACCTTATATGTGATTTGGGGAACTCTGTGATGAATGGAAATGAAATATATGACGATCGAAAACTCATGAAAACGCAAGATCTGGACATTTTATCTGGACGTTTGATCTTAACTCGGCTTTTGATGGTTGCCGCTTTGTTTCGAATCAGTCACTGATTAGCACCAGGTCAAAATCAGGTCATTTATTTCCGTGGGTTTATCACTCGGTGGCAGGTCTCGTTAGATCTCTTCCCAGAAACTTTGCAGGCAACACTTCTCAGGTCATACAGTAAAAGACGCAATATCTCCATTTCTAAAAAAAAACAAACAGGGATTTTGATGAAAACTAGCCACTGTTTAGCTTGGGATTTCTCAGGAACAGAGGCGTGTAGAAATACACGGTTTGCACCCACTGAGAGCTTAAAGTCTCACCTTTCAAACGAGCCATTGTATGTGTTCATAGCTATAACACAGAATATGCTGTGGCTGTACAAAAATCATCAACAATGGTCTAGATTGCTGGCACTCTAGGACAAAGCGTCCGAAAACAGCTTGGCATTCAATGAGTTAAGAAAAATTGCAATGCACACACAATCCCTGGGGTTCTCTACCCTCAACAGACAAATTTGGGATATAACAGTTCTGGTTGCAGTCCATTTCAAGTACAAACTTATTTAGAACAAACAGTCTCAGTGTGCCTTGCTTCTTATCAGCATAGGCCTTATTCAGGGCCAATTCCAGCTACCAAAGCACCACAAGAAAAACCTGACGACCACGAAACACCACTAAACGGAGATTCATTCTTTTCAAAGCACACAGTACAGTTGTACAGTTTTACAGATGTTATCAGATGTTATCGCGGGCCGCCAGAAATGTTTCCGCGGGCCGCACTTTGAGAACCTATGCTGTAGACTAAATGTGTCAACAAGATTGCAATGCAAGATGGCAAAATTGCTGCCAAAACACTTCTAGAACTAAGAATAAAGATACTTCTTCTGTTGTTCTAAACAACTGAATTGGTTGACACATAGGCTAATTGTAGCTTGTCAGTTTTAAAATGCCAAAGCCTCATCCCTTCAAACTGACTATTAAATTGTTGATCAGACAGTGTGATTTTGAGCTTCTAAAAACAGAATGAGTTCACTTCAATATCCAAAACCTATGCCTCGGTGGACTTTTTTTATGCTTCGTCCTAGTTTAAGACAATCCTCCCGTTTCCATCGCCCAAATTTCCTATGTCATTCACCCAAGCACATATGTAACCCATATCCATCACTGTTGGAGTAGCCTGTGGATTTAAGCCACAGTCCTGATGCTGCTGCTGCAGGCCTGTGCAGAGGACTGTGACATGCCTACCTCTGCTGCCTCTCGATCTTGGCGGCCATCTTGGGGTTGAAGGTGAGGGTGTCGTTGAGTGTGGCGGGCAGCGGGCACAGCGGCGTGGGCATCAGGGACTGCTGGCTCTGGTGGATGTGCAGGATCTGGCGGCTCTTGGTGAAGCGCTGCGAGGCCGTGATGAGACGCCGCAGACGGGCCGTCAGGGCTGAGGACGACGGCCAGTACGCGCCCGTGCTCCCGCCCTCCGGGGCAGAGCTGCCTTCTGAGGGAGAACGCACGCACACACACACACACACACACACACACACACACACACACACACACACACAGCAAATCGATTATCTCCGAGTGAAGTTACCCTTACCCAGAGTACAACCACATAACATCATCAGTTTTATGAGTTCACACTCAGAACTATATGATTTGGTTGAATACAAATTCCAAAAACATATTAAAAAAAAAAAAAAAAAGTTAAGACTAAACCAAGGCATGAGAGAGAGAGAGAGACATAGAGAGAAAGTCAAAGACAATAACAACCAGTAACTTACCTCCACCTGTGTCTGTGATAACCAGGTCTCCAGGAGAGGAGGCATCATCCTGTAGGAAGAAGAATGATTACGTCACTGAGCTGACCACAGCTTAAGCACAACCCCCTGCCCCCTCTGGTACAGCTTACTCAGACAGAGTCCCTTCTCCCAGAGACACCTACTCCCTGCACACAGACCTGGGGCTCTGGGCTCAGCTAAGACGGGATTATGTCTGGCAGCGTGCAGGGCTTTGCATGCTATACTGATAAAAGCCCCGCCGCAGGGCGACCTGTAGGCAGGAGACGTCCCGTGCCCTGGATGCACTGGATTCTGCAGCTACTTAGTCTGTGTGTGTGCATGTGTGTTACTGTGCATGTGTGTCTGGGTGTGTTTATGTGTGTGTGTGTGTGTGTGTGTGTGTGTACACATATGTGTTTAAACACATATAGGTGTGAGTCAGCGTGTGTATGTGTGTACTGTATGTAGGGATGTAATGATTACGGTATAATGATAAACCGTGATAAAAATGTTGACGATAACAATTACCATTTTCTTTTGAAATATCATAATTATCACGGTTGATTACCACGGTGTTGAAACCGTGTGTTTTATCCTTCCCAGCTTCATCCGAGCCTGCTTTTGACATACAGTAGGCCTGGTACAATGAAGCAAAATTGGTACCCAACTGATTCTGTTGTCTAATTGATGGTTTTAACTGCGATTCGGATTAGGCTACACCTGATTTTAAAAGGCGGAACATTTTCACCGCAAAACTTGCACTGTATCATTTAGCCACTCTGCGTCTTTTTATGTTCGCGTCCACATGAAATCCATTCCACTCACGTTATCAGGAGAACACCGTAGCCTAAAGTTTTATTTCGAACACTTAATTTGGTCTCACTCAGGGTAGGAATTTCACGGCGGCCACGTCGTTGCCCCTTGCCCTTTGGAAATCAGAGGTTTACAGGTGGCCTTGGTGCCCTTCTTTCAATATTCTGCTTTGCGTCCTACTAATAGCGATTTTTATTTAGCCTATGGCCTGTCATAATATTCACAGCGCAAATTAATTTAGTCTTTTACGCAGTGGAGAAAGTGACAGCGCAAGAAAGAAAGTGCATCTAAATTCACCCATTCTTCTCAGTTGAACTACTCGCGAAGTAGCCTACTCATCACACAGACATCACAAGTATCACATGAAAGAGCTTTTTCTCAGCTTTTAAACGATGTTAGCCGCAAATCGCTGTGGTGAGAAAAGTAAATAATATAATTCAATTTAATCATAAATTCTACTGAAGGTTTTGCGTCCATCTCCCTACTTATTCCTCTCGGTGCAATACTTCACGAACCTTTCGTTTAACACATGACAAACCATATATCAGAATAAACAGCAGACCTTACGAAACACAAAGGTGTAAAGCAGTCCCCTGTACAGTTAGCCGTTACAGAGTAATCCAGTTTTAAATTTGCAGTAAATTTTGACATGCATGGATGTCTCCAAATTTGGGCTTTACGTTTTACAATGTGTTTAAATTGTTCCACATGATTTCATAACGGGCCAAATACAAAATAAATGTTACAAATATTGCCTAGATATCGGTAAATCAGAGGACAGCTGACTAAGAGTTTGTGAAAGTATATCACAAAATGCTAAGCATCTAGGCTATTTGAGTTTCTTAAAGCTGAACTGTGCTTAAATTGTTCAATACATGATTTCATAACAAGCCAAATATAAAATAAATGTTAAATATAGCCTAGATATCTGTAAATATTAGATGATCAGATGATTTGCAGTTCTATGTAAAATGTCATCCCTAACTGTATGTATGTGTGTGTGTGTGAGAGTGTACTGTAACTGTGTGTGTGTGTTTGTGTGTGTGTGTGAGAGAGAGAGAGAGAGAGAGAGAGAGAGAGAGAGAGAGAGAGAGAGAGAGAGAGAGAGAGAGAGAGAGAGAGAGAGAGAGAGAGAGAGAGAGTGTACTGTAAATATGTGAGTGTGTGAGTGTGTACTGTAAATGTTTGTGTGTGTGTGTGTGTGTGTGTGTGTGTGTGTGTGTGTGTGTGTGTGTGTGTGTGTGTGTGTCTCTTATCAGTGCATCCCCCACCCCCTTGTTCCCTGGCCTCACCTCCATATCGTCCTTCATCAAGGCCGGGGCAGGCTTGTACTCGGGGTCATCCACATCCCTGCACACACACAGATAGCACACGGCCGTCAGGAGCCACTCAAGGTGACGGGCGAGACGCCCGCGCACACACACACACACACACACACACACACACACACGCACACACGCACGCACGCACGCACGCACACACACACACGTTCAAAACCAACATGATCCAACACACACACACACACGTTCAAAACCAACATGATCCAACACATCACACATGGGGTTCTTCGTCATCACAAAAGGTTTGGCAACTGCTAATGTAACCAACTTCCAACTAACCACAATCACATCTTCTGTGTGTCACTGTTCCACTCATTATACACCTTATGTAGATTATTATTATATGTTAATTGTAACTATCTGGAGAGGCATAGCCTAGAAATCTAGACGCGCCCCTAGCGCTAATTACATTTGCTGCCAGGGCTAGTCTAGCAACTCTCCGTTGGCTTGTGAGCTCCAGAAATCGAAACTTAATCAGGACATTGAAATCGTGTATAGTCGTTTGGTGGGCTTAACATAATGATTGATGGCAGAGTTGCAACGGTTTGGCTTGAATTCCCTGCTACTTGAAAACAAATATCCTATTGCGTCCTATTGCGTGCAGAGGGAATTTGAAAGACAACTGATTATCCCGCCCCTCGGACTGAGCACTGCGAACGGTGAGTGCCCAGACCCTACATTTTAATGGCTAGGAGAGGCAACTAATAAGATCAATTTTTTACTGGCATGTGTTCTGCATGGCAAATGCATACTAGCCATCAATCAACCATCAATCTTGTACATGATCTATAAAGCTGATGTGATATGCAATAATAAATAAAATAAAAAACAAGACACAGCATAGCATGTCAACACAGATACTCTCAGTAACACATCATAGTACATCAACACAGATACTCTCAATAACACAGCATAGTAAGTGTGCTACCGGCTCTTTCATATCCCCCATATAAAAGAACAAAGAGTGTCAAAGGCACTGTGGTCTTGTGTGGATAATGTGCAACACCTCATTTAATGAATAATTGAAATTCCCTTATATCACAAAAAAATGAGACCACCCAGTGGTATCACAGCAAGTTCATTCTATCCGCTTCCGGAAGCTCTCTGGAACTGCTACAATACTGAATGGCTGTAACCCTATTACCTCAACCTGTTCTTGCACTGACATAGTTTTTTTTATAGTTTTTTATATTACCTTGTCTACATTATACTTTACTCTCCTATTTGTCCATATTATTTATGCTGGTCTCTAGACCTTATTATTGCACTGTTGCACTGTTGGACTAATGTTGGACTACTTTTTGCACCATCACCATGACACTCACTCTCTTGAGCACCTTACCATGCACACATAACTAAAGGACTACTGTTGGACTACTTTTTGCACCTTCACCATGACACTCACTCTCTTGAGCTCCTCACCATGCACACATAACTAAAGGACTACTGTTGGACTACTTTTTGCACCTTCACCATGACACTCACTCTCTTGAGCTCCTCACCATGCACACATAACTAAAGGACTACTGTTGGACTACTTTTTGCACCTTCACCATGACACTCACTCTCTTGAGCACCTCACCATGCACGCAGAACTACAGGCCCTGTCACTACAAGCGTCTCATGCTTGATCACCCTCAAGCACACTGGATTTTTTACATTTAATTTATATAGTATATTTAGTATTTAGTTTTGTTATGTATGTATGTATGTATGTATGTATGTATGTATGTATGTATGTATGTATGTATGTATGTATCTATCTATCTATCGGCACCCCCAGAGAGAGGGGGGGGGGGGGGGGGGGGGCTCTGTGACAGCAGTGAAGATGTCCATGAAGATGTCCTACCCGTCCATGAAGTCGTTGCCTCTCTGCTCGGCGGCGATAGCCTTCTCGTCCGGCCGGCCCACGCGCTCTAGGAAGCAGAGAGCTGCGTCTGCCCGGATGGTGTTGTACTTCTCATAACCTGCAGGCGGGGAGGGGACACACACACAACACACAGCCGCACAGGTTACAGCTTAGTCAAACGGAGACGAGCGCTCATTTCTAGAGGAAGGAGGGGAAGCACGGTTTCAGCCCACGGGCACTGATGCAAGCTGCTGATTCTCCCACATGCCACACAACAATATTACACAGAATGGGCCTCTGTGGTTGTTGCTGATTAAGTGGCATCCACAACTTACACAGACCTGAAATAAAGATAACAAGTGGAAAACATAATTTCCTTTTTCTTTATTTTTTTCTCCTTTAATTCTTCTTCTTTTTATTTCCTTCTCTGTTGTATTCTATAGCTAGTCTCTACTGTGTGGGTGTACTTTTCTTAAAATGGGAAAGTTTTTAGCTTCAAAGGTAAATACCATTCTTAGGCTACGTTTATACGGTGACGATGAAAAGAGAAGACGCAGAAGTGGCGTCTCGTCTTCATTTTTTTATTCGCGTTTAGACGAGCATTCTCAGGGGGAAATCTTTGTTTATATGAAGACGCAAGAGTGTGTGATATTCGATTGGATATGCATTCCAGACCGCTGGGTGGTGGTGTGATAGAACCCCGGTACGTCACGTGCAGACATTCTAATTTGACAGTTTAGCCAGAGAGGTAATCAAGGATCTTTGGTTTAGCCGTTTAGACGGAGACGCAACCCGGGTCGTCTTCAAAACTCTACACTCTGGAAGGAGTCTTCAGATTTTTGCGTCTTCAAGCCCCGATGGCGGGGGCGCCGTGTAAACGAAAGGCACTTATGATAAAATATTTTGTCGTCTTCCTTCGCAATCGTTCTCGTATAAACGGCCCCTTAGACTGCACAGGGTTTTCACACGAGATCTGTGCCTATATAAAATAGACAGCACTGATTCTCTGACGGCTCCAACACACAGTTGCGGTAGCTATGCAAATGACTTTAAGTACAGCCGTAATTTGATTGGCTGGTGCCTTCTGTTATTGTCCGTCAGTACAGCAAAAGTTGAACTTTTCGACGCGAGCGACTGGAGCAACGCGACGCAACGGACCCACAATTCAGTTCGGCAACGGATGACGTAAGCCCATGTAAAGTGGACGGGATGCATCTCCAGCACTGACCCGCACGCAGCTGTGTGAAGGAGCCGTGAGGCTGGAGCCTCCGCTGTGATAACGTACCGTGCTTGAAGACTCCAAGCAGCAGACACTTATCGGCGTCTTGGTCCCACCAGAGAGCTGGGAGCTCTGCGCTGTCAGGATCTGGCACACGAATCTGGATTGCACTGTGAGAAGAACACACACACACCAAATCAAACCCTGATTCACAACAGCCTGTAAACACAAACTCTCAGAAGACTAACAGTCAACACACATCATGCTCCCCCTGTTGACCACAACATTTACTGGTTGCAATTCAGCAATGACCAGCAGGTGGAGCAGTGACGAGCTTTCACTTTCTCTGTGCTGAGACAGCATGGTTCATCTGCCTGGAGGAGCAACACACAATGGGATCTCATTTCATGCCCAACAAATTCAAACATTTCTTACAGAAATAAAAATACTTGGAGCTTAATTCTTGAACAGGATGCTTGATATAATAAGTTTCCATCATTGGTATAAAACATCTGAACTTACATTAAAGATGTAATGCTGAAATATAACTGCATCATTTAAAACAGCCCTAGTATAGTAACAGCGCCTAGACAAACCAAGAGCAATTTGAGAATTTTACCCTGACACCAACAATGTCACCATCTACTTCACCAAGGCCCAATCGTCGTCATATCTAATCTTGTCCGAATCCTGCTGGGGAAAGGGTCTTAAAAGGTGTGTGTGTGTGTGTGTGTGTGTGTGTGTGTGTGTGTGGGTTGGGGAAAGGGTCTTAAAAGGTGTGTGTGGGTTTGGGGAAAGGGTCTTAAAAAGGTGTGTGTGTGGGTTTGGGGAAAGGGTCTTAAAAAGGTGTGTGTGTGGGTTTGGGGAAAGGGTCTTAAAAAGGTGTGTGTGTGGGTTTGGGGAAAGGGTCTTAAAAAGGTGTGTGTGTGGGTTGGGGAAAGGGTCTTAAAAAGGTGTGTGTGTGCGTGTGTGTGGGCTCACCTGGCCTCCACGCCGTCCAGAACTTGCTGTGACTGTGAGCCGATCACCTCCTGTTTCAGGTAGTAGAGCATTCTGACCCGTAGCAGCACCCTGCACACAGAGGAGAGCTGGATTAGGCCAACACACACACACACACACACAGCTCCCCGTAGAGAGCCCACTGGTCAGAACAAAGCCAGTCATGCACACGCACACACTCTCTCACACACACACACACACACACAGAAAGCCCGGCTGTGACAACAAAGCCGCTCAGCGGTCACATAAAACGCTGAGCGAGCGGAATGACTCTTCACTTTTAACACACACACACACACACACACACACACACACACACACACTCAAAGAACAGCAAATAGTTGTCTCACCATGCACACCCACGTCACACAAAGTTTGGAGTTGAACATATGGGCTAAAGGTGGAGGCCGGGACCATGGGTCTAGGCGCCCATGCTATGCATGACTTGTAGGGGAAGGAATGGGAAGATGCTAACGTCACTGTGAGGAATGGAGCTAGCTAGCGGCCGGCTGGCTGATCAGACCATGACGTTAGCTATCTGAGTCACGGCAGAGATGCAGTCATTAGCCGTCATCACCCTCCACTGAGGCAGTACACACACCCCCAGTTGGTCTTTGTGTGTGTGTATGCATGTGTGTGTGTTTGTGTGTATGAGAGTGAGAACACCCACGCTGGAGAGATCCAGAAGCAGGGGGCTCTACCACCACCCCCTCTCCCTCCTACACACTCCCACACACACACCCACACACACAGACAGGGCTGCCATACTTGTGCTCTCAGCAGCTGCTACTCTTTCCTCTGCCTGTCAGCAGAGAGCAGGGCTTCATCACTCATCACTCACACACACACACACACACACACACACACACACACACACACACACAGCCAGACTGACTGACTAATCCAAACAGTCCATGTGCTCATCTACACACAGTCACCATAGTCCACACACACACACACACACACAGCCTGAGGGAGAGCACACATTGGCCTCCATGTCTTTAATTACACGCCTGTTACTGCCAAGGAAGACAGAGCGACAGGAAGCCGCTGCTGATGGCAGGAGCGCTCACTCCTCTCTCACTCCTCCTCGCTCACTCCTCCTCTCACTCCTCCTCCTCCGCTCACTCCTCCTCCTCCGCTCACTCCTCCTCCTCCGCTCACTCCTCCTCCTCCTCGCTCACTCCTCCTCGCTCACTCCTCCTCGCTCACTCCTCCTCTCTCACTCCTCGCTCACTCCTCTTTCTCTTTTGTGTCTCTCCCTCTTACACTCCTCCTCCAAGTACTCTCTCTCTGTCTCTCCCTCCCTCCACCCACCCCCCCCACCCTACACTGGTGGCATTCCAGCGCTGGATCCGTGTGTGTGTGTGTGTGTGTGTGTGTGTGTGTGTGTGTGTGTGTGTGTGAGGGGAAAGCGCCGACGTCAGCAGAGTGGGCTGGCGTGTCCCCGGGTGGCCGCGGCCGTGTCACCGATCGAACGATCGCCGGCTCCAGCAGCAAAGGGGACCGCTCTGTGTGTGGGCAGGACCGCTCTGGGGTCCCTGCCAAAACTACACACACACACACACACACACACACACACACCTCTAGATTGCCAAAACTACCCCCCCCCCCCCCCTCTTAGTCTCTCGCTTTCACTTTTCCTCACTTTCTCCCCCTCACACAGAAAAAACACACGCTCATATCTGGCCCCTCTCTTTTGGAAACACACACGCTCATATCTGGCCCCTCTCTTTTGGAAACACACACGCTCATATCTGGCCCCTCTCTTTTGGAAACACACACGCTCATATCTGGCCCCTCTCTTTTGGAAACACACACGCTCATATCTGGCCCCTCTCTTTTGGAAACACACACGCTCATATCTGGCCCCTCTCTTTTGGAAACATACACGCTCATATCTGGCCCCTCTCTTTTGGAAACACACACGCTCATATCTGGCCCCTCTCTTTTGGAAACACACACGCTCATATCTGGCCCCTCTCTTTTGGAAACACACACGCTCATATCTGGCCCGTCTCTTTTGGAAAAAACACACACACACACACACACACTCTAGATTGTGTAAAATTTGACCGTTACACTTTGCAGCTTTCACTTGGCCTTCCCTCATGACAAACGGTGAGTCACACTCGGAGATGATGTCACAATGCCAGTAACAGTTGACAGTTCACTGATGACACCTCGAGAGCGAGTGTCTCTGTTCAACAGGAACAGCACATCAATGCAGCCACGCTACAGGGCAGGCATACTGTACGCACTGACGGGACACAAAACCTGGGTGACCAAGCCACCACTCCAATCATCAGTGTGTCAGTGTGTGTGGCGCACATCCTCAGTGTCTTTTGAGAGAATCGATGACCTCTTGGTTTAAGTGCGCAGAAAGCCAGTGCCTCGCACTCAGAACTCAAGTGTTGCCTGCGGCAGCTCTCCACTGTCCAGCCATACAAACAGCAGGTCATTCTGATGCAAGTCTCTCTGCAGTGATGTGAGAGGCTGGCCTGGTTATGTGATGTGGGCAGAGTGAATGAAGTACACTAGATGTGTCAGTGCTGTGTGTGTGTGTATGTACTGTAAGTGTGTGTGTGTAATATATAAATATATATATATATATATATATATATATATATATATATATATATATATTATATATGTGTGTGTGTGTGTGTGTGTGTGTGTGTGTGTGTGTGTGTGTGTGTGTGTGTGTGTGTGTGTGTGTGTGTGTGTGCGTGCGTGCGTGCGTGTGAGAAATGTTTCTGTAGAAATGATGAACACACAGTGTGAAGTGAGTCAGCACAGGGTTCTCACCTGCAGCGAATAAAGGAGGAGAGTGTGTGCCTACTGGTGTGTTTCAATTTGGCTCTGTCACATACTTTAGTGGAAGTGCTGCTAGCTTTACTGAACAGCTTGTGTGTCGCGTTGTGCGCCACGTCACCCTTTTGGAACCCTCACAAAGCAATTAGCGACCTGTTTGGGACTGTAGTGGGTGGTGTGAAAGCTGTGGTTTGGGGCGTGATGTGCAGTGACGCTTTGGTTCAGTTCGATTCAGTAAGCACAACAGCACACCTGTCTGCACTTGGCCTGTGTGTGAATCTCAGCAACATCCATATAGTCCAGCCATGCGCTGGCAAGACAGGTAAAGGGAAACGCCATTTCCACTTCTAACTTCAGGAGCAAGGGCAAGATTCTTTAAAAAGTCCTCAAGGGCTACTGAAGCATCTCTATTTTAACTAATGAAATCAGGCCAACTTGCATCTCACTGGGTCTAGTTATGGCATTTCATTTATGGCATGCACATTTCTCCCCCCCACACATACCTAATAAATACCATCACTAGTACACATGATATCTAATAAAAATCCCACAGAATGCATCTCATGATGACTGACTTTAGTCATGCCTGCAGTGGCCCAGACCCTCAGTAGCAGCAGGAGTAAGGGAAGAGAGAGAGGAGGAGTAAAGGAGGAGAGGAGAGGAGAGGAGAGGAGAGGAGTAGAGTGGGAGAGGAGAGGAGAGGAGAGGAGAGGAGAGGAGTAGAGTGGGAGAGGAGAGGAGAGGAGAGGAGTAAAGTGGGAGAGGAGTAAAGTGGGAGAGGAGAGGAGAGGAGAGGAGAGGAGTAGAGTGGGAGAGGAGAGGAGAGGAGAGGAGTAAAGTGGGAGAGGAGAGGAGAGGAGAGGAGAGGAGAGGAGTAGAGTGGGAGAGGAGAGGAGAGGAGTAAAGTGGGAGAGGAGAGGAGAGGAGAGGAGTAAAGTGGGAGAGGAGAGGAGAGGAGAGGAGAGGAGTAAAGTGGGAGAGGAGAGGAGAGGAGAGGAGAGGAGTAAAGTGGGAGAGGAGAGGAGAGGAGAGGAGTAAAGTGGGAGAGGAGAGGAGTAGAGTGGGAGAGGAGAGGAGAGGAGAGGAGAGGAGTAGAGTGGGAGAGGAGAGGAGAGGAGAGGAGAGGAGAGGAGTAGAGTGGGAGAGGAGAGGAGAGGAGAGGAGAGGAGAGGAGAGGAGTAAAGTGGGAGAGGAGAGGAGAGGAGAGGAGTAGAGTGGGAGAGGAGAGGAGAGGAGAGGAGTAAAGTGGGAGAGGAGAGGAGAGGAGAGGAGAGGAGTAAAGTGGGAGAGGAGAGGAGAGGAGAGGAGTAGAGTGGGAGAGGAGAGGAGAGGAGTAAAGTGGGAGAGGAGAGGAGAGGAGAGGAGTAAAGTGGGAGAGGAGAGGAGAGGAGAGGAGAGGAGTAAAGAGGGAGAGGAGTAAAGTGGGAGAGGAGAGGAGAGGAGAGGAGAGGAGAGGAGTAAAGAGGGAGAGGAGAGGAGAGGAGAGGAGTAAGGGAGAAGGCCACTCACTTGTTGCAGTGGTGCTTGAGGTGCTTCTTGTAGCCGTCGTCCTGCAGCATGTGCTCGGGGTTGTGCTTGCGGATCCATTCCGCCTTCTGGATGTCGAAGCCTGTCGACTGAGTCTTCATCTTCTTCCCTTTCCTGCCCCGCGGCACTGGCGTGGAGAGGCCTGTGGAGAGGAGAGGAGAGGAGAGGAGGAGGAAGATGATGAGGAAGAGGAGGAGGAAGAGGAGAGGAGAAAAGTGAGGAAGAAAAGAGAGGAGAGGAGGAGACAGGAGAGGAGAAGAGGAAGAAAAGAGAGGAGGAAGAGGAGGAGACAGGAGAGGATAAGAGGAAGAAAAGAGAGGAGGAAGAGGAGACAGGAGAAGAGAGGAGAGGAGAAAAGTGAGGAGGAAGAGGAGGAGACAGGAGAGGAGAGGAGAGGAGAAAAGTGAGGAGGAAGAGGAGGAGACAGGAGAGGAGAGGAGAGGAGGAAGAGGAGGAGACAGGAGAGGAGAGGAGAGGAGGAAGAGGAGGAGACAGGAGAAGAGAGGAGAGAGGAGGAAGAGGAGGAGACAGGAGAGGAGAGGAGGAAGAGGAAGAAAAGAGAGGAGGAAGAGGAGGAGAGAGGAGATGAGGAAGAGTCATTAATTGTCCATGTTCCCACCTCTCACCCACAAACACCCACAAACACCCACACACACTCAGATGGGTAAGGATGGGGGGGCGTATGGCGCTTGCAAGGGGGAGGTTTTCATAAGAAAATGTCAGCAGAAAGCAGCACTGCGGCGGGCCGCTCTCTCTCTCTCTCTCTCTGGCCGATCGATAGGGAAATCTATGTTTTCTCTCCCTCTCCCCATCTGTCTTCCCTCCCTCCCTCCCTCTCTCTCTCCCTCTCTCTCTCTCTCTCTCTCTCTCTCTCTCTCTCTCTCTCTCTCTCTCTCTCCCTGGTGGCGGGAGCCAGCGCTGGGACCAGGCCGCTGCTACTGGGAGCAGGCTGATCTGCAGCTGCAAATCATGCATTTCTTATTGGGCTGAGCATCAGCCAGCCATCATTCCTCAGGCCCACAGGGGGATTTGTGGCCTTTCTGCTGGGGATGTACTAAGAGGTGGAGCCGCATGGACACGCTGTGAATGTGTGTGTGTGTGTATGTGTGTGTGTGTGTTCTTAAGTCTATATGAGTGGGTGTATGTGTTTGTGGTTAAGTCTGTGAGTGGGGGTTGGACTGGGTGTTTGTGAGTGTGTGTATGTGTTTAAGAATGGGTGAGTTTGACTGTGCGTGTGTGTGCGTGTGTGTGCGTGTGTGCGTGTGTGTGTGTTTAAGGCTGTGTGAGTGAGAGGGTGGAAGTGCATACGTCAAGAGACAAGTGCACAGCAGCATGACTGAGCATTCTGTGGCAGGATACAAGTGAGACTAACTGACAGTCTACGAGAGTGTGTTTTTTATTCATGCATGAATGTGTGTGTGTGTGTGTGGTTCGTACCCAGGTGGTTTGTGAGCTCTTTGGTGCGCCCGTCCTCTGTGGGTGCGATCAGGTCCCACATGAAGCCCTTGATCTTGTCGTCGCCGCGGTAATGCACCAGGCAGTAGGCCAGTAGGGCGCGGCAGATCATCTCCACGTCGCGCTCGCTCAGTGGCCGCTTGAAGCGCCCGTGCAGCAGGATGTCCTTCCAACGGCCCCACCTACGCCACACAAGGACAGAGTCAGAGAGACCACGGAGCTGCTGTCTGTAATATATATATAATCTATATTCCTAATCTAGCAAACCTCCACAAGTATTGGCAATTTCCTGAAGGGTTGGAGTGTCTAGATTAGATGCATTATTGTGAGTTTATAGCCAAAACATACCATTTATCTGAAAGCCTATACAGGCTTTAAGGGTCTATTCGTTTTCGTCATTTGTTTCTCTTAGGTAATATGTTTTAAGGGTCTATAGGCTTTCTTAATTGTTTCTCTTACAAATGTATCTAATATAGTCGCATGGTGTTTCAAGGGTCTACAGCTAGTCTTTATTCGTCCATCTTGGGTAATAAAGTCACGTAGTGTTGTGCACTCCGGTCATGCATTAGAGGGCCGAGAGCCACACCAGTGTCCACTCACCCGTACACCAGCAGGTTCTTCTCCACGCGGAAGCACTCGGTACGCCCGTAGCTGTTGAGGCGGTCGTGAGGCCGGCGCAGCTTGGGCTTGTCGCTCTCGCCCTCGCTCTCGCCCTCCGACAGCTCGGCCAGCTCGTCCTTGGTGGCGCTGAACGGCCGCGTCTGCTTCCGCACGCGAGGCGTGTCAATCACCAGGCTGTTCTGTGGACACAAGCCAGCAGGGTTAGGGCCTTAGTACATCAAAACATTGTGAGCATTTACATCTAGCTTCTGAGTCTGAGAATCACCATCACGGTCACTTCAGTGTTTCCCACAGAATTGAATTCTATTTGTGGCGTTAGGTTTGCAGAATTATCTTGAATGCAACAGTTTTTAACAAATTAGCGCAGTGTGGTTATCAGGGTAGGAATTTCACAGCGGCCACGACGGCCACAGCGTTGGCTCAGAGGTTTACAGGCCACGGTGGCCTTGGTGCCCCCTTCTTTCAATATTCTGCTTTGCGTCCTACTAATAGCGATTTTTATTTAGCCTGTGCTAAATAAAATTAATTTAGTCTTTTACGCAGTGGCGAAAGTGACAGCGTAAGAAAGAAAGTGCATCCAAATTTACCCATTCTCAGTTGAACTACTCGCGAAGTAGCCTATTTATCACACAGACATCACAAGTATCACATGAAAGAGCTTTTTCTCAGCTTTTAAACGATGTTAGCCGATAATTGCTGTGTTGAACGGTTCGCGAGAAAAGTAAATAATATAATTCAATTTAATCATACATTCTACTGTTTTGCGTCCCATGATCTCCCTATCCATTCATCTCGGTGGAATACTTTACGAACCCTTCTTTTAACACATGACAAACCATATATCAGAATAAACAGGAGACCTTACCAAACACAAAGGTGAAAAGCAGTCCCCTGTATCGTTAGCCGTTCCAGAGTAATCCAGTTTTGAATTTGCAGTAAAGTTCGACATACATGGATGTCTCCAAATGTGGGCTTTATGTTTTACAATGTGTTTAAATTGTTCCACATGATTTCATAACGGGCCAAATACAAAAAAAAAATGTTACAAATATCGCCTAGATATTGGTAAATCAGAGGACAGCTAAGAGTTTGTGAAAGTAGCCTTAATGATCACAAAATGCATGCATCTAGGCTATTTGAGTTTCTTAAAGCTGATCTGTGCTTAAATTCAATCATAAATTCAAGTTCAATAAATGATTTCATAACAAGCCAAATATAAAATAAATGTTATATATTGCCTAGATATCTGTAAATATTAGATGATCAGATGATTTACAGTTTTATGTAATATGTCATGTTTCATACAGTGATGCAGGTCTACTGCAGTGAATAGGCTAAATACAACTTTGATCATTTTTATAGCCTACTACTGTATAGTTAACTTTGGCCTTGGTGCCCTGTCTTGTGGCCTTTGTGCCCCCCACCAAATATGCCCAACTGAAGGCCAAGTGGCCTTGCCCCCAGAATGGTGAAATTCCAAGCCTGGTGGTTATGATGCTAACCAGATTTAAGCATAATTTAGTACAACCTGGCAAATCATTGTGTGGTGCTGAGTGTTGATATTGATATTGGTGGTCCGCCACAAATAAGTCAATGTATGGGAAACACTGCACTTATAAAAACGGCCCTTATAAAACATATTTTTTATAATTTAACATATCTTGTAGCAACACAAGACTCTTATTGAAAAGCATTTGTAAATGATATAATTTATATTTCCCATGTGTCCTTCCTGTAGATATAGATTAAAAAGAGTGAGTCCGCAGGCGGGCAGCAGAGGTGCAGTCCATGCTGCTGGCTATGATGTGCCTGCCAGCACTTACTCTGCCATTGACCGTCTCCATGTCTATCTCCGCCTTCTTGGCCCACTTGTCCCAGAAGTTAGGGTCATCCAGAGAGATGTCCGTGCGGTTCCCCGACGCTACGAAACTAGCCTGCAGAGAGAAACGGGGAGAGAGGTGAGGCAACGCGTGACTAAAGGTGACTCACTCTGATGTCATTATGGGGAAACTAGCGGAGAGTGAGACAGCCAACAGGAGAGTGAGACAGAGTAGAGAATCAGCAACAATCTAGTGAATGAGTCAATGCTTTCAATCCAATACCATCAGACCCTAAATATTCAAAACACGTGTCTCTCTTTCTCACACACACACACACACACACTAATATAAATATAAACAGATATAAATCATGCACGGTACAATACTGACAACGGTGATTTCTTTACAAATGCAACCCAATGACTCACATCTGCTATTGTCATTTAGTGACCAGCTTCATGAAAACCAAACACAGATGGTATGACTAAGACACCTGCAGAGTGAGCTACATGAGAGAGTGGGTTGGCTGGAGACAGAGTGGAATTGTGGACGTGCTTCAAATCCCACCTTCCTACTCACTGGCTGGGTCCGAAACGGGAGAAAATGCTGCCTTTTAAGATATCTAACAGGGGAGCAAGCCATCGAGGCACATCTTCATCAAATATTTCTGTGAAATGCTGCCTTCTAAGATCCCTTCGTTTTACCGAATTTTGAAGGCAGCGTAGATGCATCCTTCATGCTGCCTTCAACGTCCAATATTCAATTTAATTGTGAGCAGATATTGCTGAAGTCGAACGTTACGTTTTTCTGCTTTCTGGTATCCTGACAACGGTGTTCTGTGTTGCTATCTTGCTAGGCTGTCCGAAACAAAGTTAGTAGCTGGTAACTTGATGCCTGCTACGGCAAGTGACTCGATAGAAAGCCGAAGGCAGCGACACAGCAGACAGCTCCCTTCCGTTTTGGACAGACCCACTGAATTGAGAAACACTGAAAGAACGTAACTGAATTCCACCAATCAGCAGGATGTCTGCAGTCCACACACTGTATATTTACTTGGCCAAGGAACCCTACTGATAGACTGCCTGCTGACTGATGGGGAGAACAACCAATGACAGGCCATTGCTTTTGCATGACATGACATATCTATGCAATGCTGTCTAAATCTAGCACACAGATTGCCACTACACTGTAACTCATAAAATGCAAACTAGGTCATGAAACAAATACTTCCCTGACACACTCATAAACACTGTTCAATGTTCCCACGAGTATTTTGGATATGCGCACACACTTCTGTTGTGGAAATCCAGGAACGTTGGATCCAACCAAATAACTACAGAACTGCAGCAGTTATGGTGTTTCTTGTAGTTGTATGATTAAGGCTGTATGGCACATTACCAAAAGGAGCAAATAAATCTCTCTCTCTATCATCAGTCACCCAGTCAAGTGAGCCATCCTGTGCCTCTTGGTGGACCCGCTACCTTGGCAAAAGTGGACCCTCGTCCCTCGGACTCGATGGTGATGGTCTTGGTCCTGCGCTGGAGGATCTGATCGATGTCCTCCTCACAGAACTTGGCCCCCTCGTCCTCCTCGTCCATGATGGCCCCGTAGGCGCCGCGGCGCAGCAGGTCCTCGATCTCCTTCTTGGAGAGCGGCTGCTGGGCCTGCTGCTGGACACACAGGAAACAGGAAGTCAAAAGGTCAGACCGGGCTTAAGGGGGGAGCTTTAACTGACCTGCCTGGAGGGAGGGGGGCGGAAATGACATTCTCCTGACATTAACAAACCATCAGGGATCAATCTGATCTGATCAATCACAAATGATGCTACTAATACATAATAAGGATAAGAAAATGTTTAAAAAGGTGTTGAAATATAAAAAGATAACTAATGAAGCTAAAAAAGCTATGCTACACAGTATTGAATATTTTCATTAGGAAATGTCCATATAACGGATGATTGACAGGTGACTGAGCCTTACCCCGCCTCCCAGGCTATTGTCCCGTCCACTCATGCTCTGCAGCACGGCTTTGTCCAATCCCAGCTTGAGGCTGGCCCGGTCGAACATCTCCCTCTCGTACGAGTTGCGCGTGATCAGCCGGTACACCTTCACCGCCTTGTTCTGGCCAATCCTGTGGCAGCGAGCCTGGGCCTGGACAGACACATAGACATATGAGCTCACCATGCACAACTACTCAAGTTGAAACCACCCAACAGACACCTGAAATGGTGAAGAAAATGTCAATCAACCATATCGGTCATATGACAACTGTCTGAGAGAAGTGTGACGACACGTTGATGCTTTTAGTATCATGGGTCGAAGCTGAATTTTATTTTGACCTTATCAGGGTTAATACTTTGCTCCTTTTAAAACTGAGCCAAAGTCTGACTTCAGCACGAACATGGCAAGCAGGCAAAAATGGTGGCTGTTCATAATGTTTTGAGGAACACCTGTTGTGTGAACGTGGTCGGTCTCTTTCTGGACGCTCACCTGTAGGTCATTCTGTGGGTTCCAGTCCGAGTCGAAGATAATGCAGGTGTCGGCGGCGGTCAGGTTGATGCCCAGACCTCCAGCCCTCGTGCACAGCAGGAACACAAATCGGTCCGAGTCCGGCTTACTGAAGCGGTCGATGGCCGCCTGCCGCAAGTTCCCCCGCACTCTCCCGTCTATCCGCTCATAGAGGTATCTGAGAGACACACACACACACGCACAAACACACACAAAAGCAGAGATCAATACCAACTCAACCGAACAGCAAGGATCAGCGAGTCAAGTCCACGTGACTTCATCTCTCTGAAGAACTCAAGTTGCCGAAGATGTATTTTCGGGTGGAGAGGAGACACAGAGCAATCGCTGTCCATTCAGTTGCACTCGTTTCCACACCACAGAGGAGGTGCAGTCCCACTGCTCTCCTCCATCTACAGCCCCCATTATCCATGCACTTCCCTCTCTCAATTTCAGCTGCAATGTCACGGTACATGCCTTAGGCATGACAACTACATAGCACACTGTCAAAGTGTTCATTTCCATAAATGCATACAAAATACACCTACAATTTCCCCACACGCCACACATCTCCACACTCCACACATCTCCACACTCCACACATCTCCACACTCCACACATCTCCACACTCCACACATCTCCACACTCCACACATCTCCACACTCCACACATCTCCACACTCCACACATCTCCACACTCCACACATCTCCACACTCCACACTCCACACATCTCCACACTCCACACATCTCCACACATCTCCACACTCCACACTCCACACATCTCCACACATCTCCACACTCCACACATCTCCACACTCCACACATCTCCACACATCTCCACACTCCACACATCTCCACACATCTCCACACATCTCCACACTCCACACATCTCCACACATCTCCACACATCTCCACACATCTCCACACTCCACACATCTCCACACATCTCCACACATCTCCACACATCTCCACACATCTCCACACATCTCCACACATCTCCACACATCTCCACACTCCACACATCTCCACACATCTCCACACATCTCCACACATCTCCACACATCTCCACACTCCACACTCCACACTCCACACATCTCCACACTCCACACATCTCCACACTCCACACATCTCCACACTCCACACATCTCCACACATCTCCACACATCTCCACACTCCACACATCTCCACACTCCACACTCCACACTCCACACATCTCCACACTCCACACATCTCCACACATCTCCACACTCCACACATCTCCACACTCCACACATCTCCACACATCTCCACACTCCACACATCTCCACACATCTCCACACTCCACACATCTCCACACATCTCCACACATCTCCACACATCTCCACACATCTCCACACTCCACACATCTCCACATCTCCACACTCCACACATCTCCACACTCCACACATCTCCACACTCCACACTCCACACATCTCCACACTCCACACATCTCCACACTCCACACATCTCCACTCCACACATCTCCACACTCCACACATCTCCACACTCCACACTCCACACATCTCCAGATTCCTTTTTCTCTCCCTCACACTACTTTCTCTTCATTTCTCTTCCACCCCTCTTGCCCAACCAACAGCACAAGGTGATTCAGCGCTTTCTTTCAGGGAAAGCCTTTTTTCCTGGACCACAGGGCCTGGCCTAGACTAGACTACACCCCCCCACCCACCCCCACCATGCACCACCCCCTTCACCACCACCACTGAACCCCCCCGTACACAGTGACCCACTTCCAGCGGCCCCTGGTTCTGGCTGTCTGCTGGGGGAATCCCCAGGGGGTCTGTGCCCTGCTGCTGAACCCTGCCCAGGCCCTGCCTCCACGCCAGCTAGCAAACACCGCTAAGCCCCTCCACTGCACTTCCCCTCACTCAGGCTCCACCCTGCTCCTGCGCACAGGGTTTGGTTGTGTGCCCAAGCAAGGCTGCAGCGGTGAAGGCACCAGAGATGTGAGAGAGAGAGGAGAGAGAGAGAGAGGAAAGAGAGAGAGAGAGAGAGACAAAAAAGAAAGAGGGAGAGAGAGAGAGAAAGAACGAAAGAAAGAGAAAGAGAGAGAGAGAGAGAGAGAGACAGAGAGAGAGCGCGAGAGAGAGAGAGAGAGAGAGAGAGAGAGAGAGAGAGAGGAGGGTGAGGTGCAGGACATGACTGGGTTAAGGAGGAGAATGAGGGGATGAGAGGGAGCTAGATAGATAACATGAGTACAAGTAAAATATGCTTTACTTGTCCTTTACTTTAAGTCACAATCTGACACATTTTGAACGATGGAAATATATTCATGTCAAACCACTACTTCTTGAACAGAGACTGGGAAATAGCACATACTATAAATAAAACATTCAGTGAGAAACCATGCACATATTTGTGATAGAAACAAACTGCTCGTCTCACAGATACAAAAATAACTCTGTGCTTAGTATGCACTGTGAAAAGTCTCAAACACGTATCAGAAAGGAACAGTCAGGCAACTGAAGTTCAACCAAATTCCAGCATCTGCGTTCTGAAGCAGATCTACGGTCTACGGTCAGGTAGGAGGATGGTGACTCTCTGCCTCCTATAGACCCATTCAACAAGAAAAACAAAAACAATGCTTGAACATTCTATTTTGTTCTTAATCTACTTCCGCTTCATTACTGTACGTACACACCGCTGCCGACTTGAGCTTCCAAAGAAGCTCGGGTCGCCCGGTCAAGGACGCTTGTCAAAACAGTACAGGGAAGCTTTGGCTGCTCTGACGTGACAGCAGTCGCTGAACCGCGTCATAGCTCATTACCATTTTACCAGCCGGCTTCCATTGAAAATGAACGACTTCCTGAATCTTTGGAAGCTCAAGTCGGCGGCGGTGTGTACGTACAGTTAAGATAACATATGGAATGTTAAAACGGAAGTCTTGTGGGAACAACTATGCTGCTGATAATGGAACTCTCTTGAAACGGTCAATAAAAATGTGAAGTACATTGGACCAGTACTTCTTAAATGATGTACTGTATGTGGACACACAGACGGATGATTGGACCCCGATCACAATACCCTCTTCCCCCCTACTAGGGGCTGAGTGTAACGAAGTCAAATCCCCCTCATCATTATGACTGCAATGCATTCTGGGTAACAATAACTGCAGACCGAGTTCTTTTTTTGAAAGTGAGCGTGTTCCCCGTTGATGTCTGACCTTCTCTGGATGAGGTAGTCCTCCAGGATGTCCAGGCAGCGCACCATCTGGGAGAAGATGAGGACCTTGTGGCCGCCGGCCTTCATCTTGGGTAGCAGCTTGTCGATGAGGACCAGCTTGCCCGCCGACTGGACCATGGCCTGCAGGTGGAAGTCCATGGCGCCGGGGTTGTAGACCTCGCGGAAGTCCTCAAGGATCTTCTCCTCGGCCCCTAAGGGTGGGAGGGAGGGGGGGATAGAGAGAGAGAGAGAGAGAGAAAGAAAGAGAGAGAGTTGTTTAAAATTCCTTTTAATGAACCATTACATGAATCAAGGACTCCTAAAAAGACTGCACTGTAGCCCAATCTATCAGGCCCATTTTCAGCAAACTTTTTAATTCTTTTTTTGCCCTTTATCTTGACCTCTGTGTAGCCTGGCAGTTTGTAAGGTCTTGTATTGACCAACAGTATATTTACATTTTTGAGTATCTGACAAAATGGCTCTCACAACAACTAAAGAACTCCCTGTTGAATACATAGACATACACAGTAAAATAAATGGACGAAAAGACTCCGTTGTTTTCAATGGGAGGGCACTGGGTGAAATTGAACAATTTTTCAGTTGGTCCCCCCAGTACTGTGCAGACTCGCACTTAACTTCGTGACGTTAGCCATCAAACTGAATCTTGTAACTCATATGATGGATACACAGAAATTCTTCTCACACTTCCTTCGCCTTCAAAGTTAAACATTTATTTATGTATTATTATTAATATTATCCTCACAAGTGATATCAAGTCGTGTTAATGTTGAAACTACCACACATGATCATCTTCAAAAACAGTCATGGTAAAACAAAACAAAAAAAGTTATAGCCTTGAAGCTAATCTTCTTTTGATGAAGTTTCTTTCATGAAGTTATGGTATTTAAAAAAAATCCTAAAATGAATGGGCTTTTATGGGGTTAGCAGAGAAGTGGTCCCTCCAGCCTCCATTGATTCTTCTACTTGCAGGAATTCGCCTGCCCCCTTGGTTGAATAGCAAGACTGTACTAGCTACCGTTACACATGAATCCTCACAATCTCACTTGATCCCTGTGACTACTGGAAGTGTGCTTGGTACCTTTAATGAGGTAGGGGTGGTTACAGCACTTCCTCAACTCCATCATTGTGTTGACCAGGTTGGGAAGGTTGGCTTGGCCGGCACCCTTGGACAGAAAGGAGAAGTTCTTCTCCAGGATGGCACGGTAGTACTTCTTCTGGATGTTGGTCAGCTCCACCTCGATGATGGTCTCCTCTTTGGGAGCCAGCTTCTTCTCTACGTCCTCCTTAAGTCGCCTGAGCATCATGGGCTTCAGGATGCCCTGCAGCTTCTGGACCTGAGGATGTACACATATGTGGACACACACACACACACACACACACACACACACACACACAATTAAAACAATTATTCAGACCATCTCACATACACATTACAGAAAATACTACTATTGAAGCTGCGACTTCAAATCAGACTCGAAAATTGAGTCAGTCATAAAGCTTATCTTTCAGTGTATGCAAAGCACGACCTAAAATGCGTCAACAAAACATGTTGACCTAATTTGGTTATGAAAGTCTGACACACGTTAACCACCATACCACTACTTCTTCCTTATTTGAATGATACCAATCCACACTAGCACACTTCCTGTGGGACGCGTACCTGCTCCTCGGTCTTGAGGTCCCCAAACTCCTGCATGAAGGTGGTCTCCGAAGGGAAGCGCAGAGGCTCCAGGAAGTGCAGCAGGCTGAAGAGCTCCTCCACGGTGTTCTGCAGTGGAGTGCCCGTCAGCAGCACCTTGTGCTCCTACAGAGGGTCACAACGGCTCTTAGTATAGCCCATGCTAAAGCTGTAGAGTATACTTAGTATAGCCCATGCTAAAGCTGTAGAGTATACTCTTAGTATATAGCCCATGCTAAAGCTGTAGAGTATACTCTTAGTATATAGCCCATGCTAAAGCTGTAGAGTATACTCTTAGTATAGCCCATGCTAAAGCTGTAGAGTATACTTAGTATAGCCCATGCTAAAGCTGTAGAGTATACTCTTAGTATATAGCCCATGCTAAAGCTGTAGAGTATACTCTTAGTATATAGCCCATGCTAAAGCTGTAGAGTATACTCTTAGTATATAGCCCATGCTAAAGCTGTAGAGTATACTCTTAGTATATAGCCCATGCTAAAGCTGTAGAGTCTATAGCATAGACAGCCGCATACATCATCATGCTCAGACACCTCAAAGCAATTCATGGGTTTCATCAGGTCCCTTGAAACGTTGTTTGTTGGTGCGCACATCCAAGGCAGGTGCTGGACAAAAAGTGCTAGGCTATAAAATGGAAAAAGGGTGGAATGTCCGCACACTTTCTCCCATCAGGATGTTTTAATGTACACTGGAGAATAGTCATATATTCAGAATAGTCAAAATATTCTGATGGGAGCAAGTGTGCAGACATTCCACCCTTCATCAGGTCCCTTGCCACAGGTGTATACAATCAAGCATCATGCAGTCCGCATTCATAAACTAGGTGCTTGATTTTATTTGGACTACATAGTGAATAATCACCACACAGTTATTCACTACAGTGCACTGCATAGTGAGTGAATGGGTGGATGATCTGAACACAGGGCGTGTTTTCATTTCCTCAGCGTAAACTTTATGACTGTGCTATAGTGTCTAACTATAATGTTACTGAATGATCAGAATGTTACTGAAGACACCGAAGTTTAAGCAAGTAGGCACAGGTTGCATGGAAGTTTCCATTTTTCCAGCTCCCAGCAATAGTCACACAACATACAAATTATGTTCATACTGCTTATGACGTAAAAGAGCTAGAGGTGAAATGGGCTACAGGTTTTGACAAGTCACTGGCATCCATAGTAGAGTGAAGTTAGGCAGGCCAAGGGGTGGGCCTACATTACCCACGATGCAATGTCACAAACAGATGCAACACAGGTGAATGATCGTAACAAGAGGCGGCTTACCAGATTCATGAGCTTGAAGCCCTCCAGCAGCTTGCAGTTCTTGTTCTTGAGGCGGTGGGCTTCGTCAATGATGACACAGCGCCACTCGATGGCATTGAGCTCCGGGCAGCCACCTAGGATCATCTCAAAGGTGGTGATGACCGCCTGGAACTTGTACGCCCCTCTGATCGCTCGGCCCTGGAAGATTCAAGTAAAGCGAGTCAGGGCGTCAGGAGGCAGGGATGACGCTACCATAACGCTATGGCTCTAAGCCAGTGTTTCTCAAACTTTTTCAGACCAAGGACCACTTAACCAATAAAAAAAAACTCACAGAAACAAAAAAGTAGACCTACTTCAACTGTATATTACACAATAGGCCTAATCACTGAACCACCTTGCTAATTGTCTTTGCACCTTTCTTATTGTGTCAGAGGATTCATATGATTTCAACCGGAGTAGCTTACATTAGTAAGCTACATAATATTTTACCACTTGGGATAGCTTACGGACCACCAGTGGTCCCCGGACCACACTTTGAGAAACACTGCTCTAAGCAGACCAGCACGGAGTGTCCCTGTGTGACCCTGAGTAAAGCTACTTGAGGTAACTTAGGTCTCCGAGTGGACGCTAGCTTCAGTACTTTTGCAATAAGGGTAAAAAAATAATGTCTGACAATGTAGCTGAACGAATCATCATGAATGATGCCATTTTCAATACTTTTGCTGTTTTGATAAAAGCTATCCCTGGAACCTTTGCCCTATGAGTAGACACTCCTTTGGTCGGTTAAGTCCTGTAAGTAGATTAGTGGATCTCAAAACAAACTAGGTCATTTGACGACCTGTGCTCCGGTAGAAAAGGACTGGCACTTCAAACCAGAACACAAAAAAACAGTACATAACTCCAAGCAAAGGACAACTAGAGCAATGTCTTTTCACAAAGCTCCATAACAGGTGTCAGCAATCACCTTAACAAAATCAGGCACACAGCGGGAACCTTCCTTGTTTATTTATTCACTTACATTGCACATGCACGCTACATATGTCTGTCTGCATTTGTGCGTCTATGTATACACTTCTATTCTCTCTCTCTCCCTCTCCCTCTCCCTCTCCCTCTCCCTCTCCCTCCCTCTCCCTCCCTCTCTGGAAGATGCTAGGATGATCTAAGCAGTCAGTGGCAGCCCCAGTGGGACATGATGTCATCGCGTGTGTGTGTTGTGAGAAGGCCTCTCTGTGCCGCCGCTGCTGCTGCTGTCAGCGCGAATCACAGACAGCCGGCAGCGGAGTCCGTCAACATGCAGGCTGTGCCCCAGGCCCGCCCCAGACATGCGCCACCACACACACCCTAGTGTGAGTGCGTGTGCGTGTGTGTGTGTGTGTGTGTGTGTGTGTCTGCACTTATCTATTTACTAACATCTTTTCTTCCTTCCATCTTCCATCGTCCATCTTTCTTCCTTCTGACCTTCTCCTCACCCATCTGTAGTTGAAAGGGATTTTTTTGGAATACAAGGAAACAACAACGCATTGTTTTGTAGGAAACAAGAATGAACTACCAGCTTTATACAAACAGATTTCAATTGCTGACTGTTAGCCTGTCTACGAATGGCACACGCTGCTAGTGCAATTTGCCAGGACAGCATCATATACAATTGAGTAAGGACAAATCTCATAGCCAAGAATACACTGACTTAAATCTGTACAAATCTGACGGTAAGTAAAACTGAAACCCTGGCACTCCCTCACAGCACCTCAAACACACAACACACATTCTAACCACCGATACCCATTCCTGGACCTGATGACATACTTACTAAAGGCTATTCCTCTTTTCAGTGGCTGACTAAACCCTGTACCCGATCACTTGCAAAACGTACGAGTCTTATAGTGGGACAAGCCCTAGACTAGAGCAAACAGAGAGTACATTCCAGAGGGAGGCTAGCACAGGAGTAAATTACCACTGGAACCCAATGATCATGCACACACACACACACACAGACGGACAGACACACACAGGATGACTGAGACAGGCAGGCAGACATACAGACACACAAACAGACAGAGACAAAAGGCCCTTACACACTGCCAAAATCCCCGCAAAATTATGTACCAAATTCGCGGAACGCCTGTCCTTTTCACATAGACCGAGGCGGAACGGCGGGACAAAGTGTCTCGCCAAATTTACTACCAAGCACCCTAGACTTTTTGCCGAATCGATAAGTTCCGGCACCAGTGTGAATGGGTCAAGGCGGAAAGGGGAATCTGGGTGGGCATTTCGATTCTATGTCCAGCCCACCACAGGAGATTGCAAATAAATCTAACTGATCAAAAGCAGCAATAGCAGAGACAGCACATTATGTCAATCTTTAAATTCACAGTCTCTTCAGTCATTTAATGCCTGCTAGAGTTGACTGTAGCTCGGAATGCAATCGGTTGCCATAATAGGCTATCCTAAAATCCAGCGATAAAACAAAGCATGAACTCATGAGCGTCTGTCTGCCCTATATGTATATCCTCTGATTGTTATGTTTACAGATATCTAGGCGATATTTGTAACATTTATTTTGTATTTGGCCTGTTATAAAATCATGTAGGCCTATTGAACAATTTAAACACATTGTGAACCCCAAATGAGCTTATGTCGCGATTTCCGATAGGCCTAGGCCTAGAGAAAAGACAGCTATGGTAACCTAACAATTAGGATTTGCTTTGCCTACACTGCTGTTTGGTTGTCTCAAACTTTGAGATGATCCATACTCACATTAACTGAATATTATCAACCCGAACTGCGATGTTCCAAACAGGGTGACAGGATGCAATGCCTAATAATCTCACTGCCTTCGGCATAACTGCTAACAGTGCGCCTAGGCCTAGGCCTACTGTTAAACACCTGAAAAAATATTAAGCTGCTGTTCTTTTCATGATGAGCACTAGGCCTACGCTTGAATTATGACTGAATGGAACGTTGCGTTTTTAAGCGCCAGAACTGCTTATCACGTCGTGTGACAAAGTTTACACCAATCATCATCTTCTAATGTATCCTTATGTTGAGATGTCCATTCTCTTTGCCCAAGGCTATCATTTGTGCGCGAAGCATGTTTCAATTAAGACAGTACACAAGCTATTTTTATTGTTGTAATATTGAATGATTTCATGAATAAATTGTATGCACAGTACGTACAGGATTACGGCTGGCGCGCCACTGACCAAGGCCACAGTAGCCTGTGAACCTCTGATTTTCAAAGGGGAATCCCGGCCAACGCAGGGGGCAACTCTTCTCTTCAATTGCCCTTCCAAATGACTTTTTATTGTCTAAAGACATTTATCGCAAGAATCTAACATTCTAAGCAACAGCAAAGCAAATGCAAGCTAACCAAAGTGCAGGTTCTCCCGCCATGGTTTTGGAAATCACACACCTGCTGCATCTGAAGGCCCACGCATAATAAGGCCTACGACTATCACTCTACACGCCCCCTGTTGCACGTCACATTTTAATTTGCTAGCTGATCCTGCCTCCTGGCTCCCCAAAATGCCGCATCATGTGAACAGATCAGCAGGCCGGCAAATTTTCACCTCGTTTTCAGACACAAAAAGACGGCAAAAAGACGTCTCCTCTTCCCGCAAATTTAGCGTGATTAACGTGAGACAGACGGACAGGCAACCATAGGATGACTGAGACAGGCAGGCAGGCAGACATACAGACAGACAGACACACAGACAGGCAGAGGCAGAGAGACAGACAGATGGACAAACAAAGGATGACTGTGACAGACAGGCAGACAAACAGACAGACAGATGGATAGACACACAGACATGCAGAGACAGAGAGAGAGACAGACGGACAAACACAGGATGACCGAGACAGGCAGACAAACATACAGAGACCGACAGATGGATAGACACACAGACTAACAAAGAGACAGACAGACAGTCTGCTCTCACCTGGGAGTCCCTGAAGTACATCTCGTACTGCTGCAGCATCTGCCGGCTGACCATGCTGCCGTGGTAGACGATGACGTTGAGGTGGGTCCACGTGCGGAACTCGCGCTCCCAGTTGGCGATGGTGGAGAGCGGCGCGATGATGAGGAAGGGCCCGCGGATGCCCACGCGCTGGATCTCCTCCAGGAATGTGATGGACTGGATGGTCTTGCCCAGGCCCATTTCGTCGGCCAGGATGCAGTTCCGCCTGTGACCGCACACACGCACACACACGCACGCACACACACACGCACACACGCACACACGCACACACGCACACACGCACACACGCACACACGCACACACGCACACACACACACACACACACACACACACACACACACACACACACACACACACACACACACACACACACCTTAGTACACACCCACATACTAGCAGATGAAAAACATATGACATGCAACAGCTGTACTGTAGTATCAGGAGTGATTTTGAAACTCAGATGGCTTTGAGCCTAGATTGGCTAGAGTCTAAATCATCTGGTCATGCTGCTATATAACTGCTCTCGGCTCCAGGGACTCATCTGATGATTCTTGAAGCGATCGCTAACTCTCCGTGCACTGGGCTGAAAACGAGCAGCCTCCTCCTCGCTCACCCTTCTTCTCAGCATGTGATCTCCACCACTGCCTTTTGCCCCCCCCCGCACAAGTCCTACATGTGAACTACAGACTACACTCAGCCAGAGTGGCACGAACACGGCTCACCTTCACCGATTAGCCTCGAGCAGATAGGTAAACCCTCCTCAGAGGAACCGCTAAGCTCCAGTCCGATACAGACGAGTTTCTCTCCCTCAGATTTTTTGGCCTGTTATCAGGCAGACCCCCACAGCCCCCCTACATTCTAGAAAGGGGGGCTTTTATTTAAGAAAAGTCTTGACGTTAATTGCCAAGTGCAGATATTCCCATTCCACACAACTCCGCCCAGTTGGCCTGCTTGGCTCATCTCCAAGGCTCAGCGACATGCTTTGCATTTCACATGAACACACCCTCTGTCAGAGGAATTTGGCCGTGCACACATGCACACACACACACACACATACACTATAAACCACTCACACACACCCCCATATTATACATAGTGATACTGCAAGAGTGCATAAACAAACCGAAGCTGGTGTGGTCAGTACCTACGGGGGCCTGTCTGTGATGTCTGTCGCTCTAAGCCCGAGGTGTGAGCTGATTAGCAAGCATGACTGGACTGCTTGCCGATACACAGATTGAAACTCACAGAAGGTAAAGGAAACGAACAAAAGCAAAAAAATATCTACATAACTGGCTGGATGAATGCAGCCAAAGGGGGTGGATGCAGAATGTTTTTCAGAGTGGTTTTTGGGCTGGGGAAGTTCTGGTGCGGATGCGGATATCCCCCAGCTAAACGCAGAGAGAGCAGAGAGCACCTCCAGCACAGACCGGCTAGAACATCCCAGACACAACAGCACACAAGACAACAACCCTGCAGTCTGCACCCGCACAGCAGGCAATTAGGTTAGTGTGTGTGTGTGTGTGTGTGTGTCTATCTGTCAGTGTTTTTGTGTCTGCTGTTTGTCTGTGCATGTGTGGGGCAAAACGTGAGTGACTTTGTGTGCCCATGCATGTCACTGGGGATGTTTGTATTCTGCCTACCAGTGTGTGTGTGTGTGTGTGTGTGCGTGCGTGCGTGTGTGTGTGTGTGTGCGTGTGTCTGTCTCAGACATGTGGCTGGGCACAGACACGCTGTCAGCTCAACGCTTCACTGGCTTCTCTTCTGCACTAGTTAGCAATCTGGCACACAGAAGCATGCTCTCCTTCATTCCTCTCTCTCTCTCTCTCCCCCTCTCTCTTCCCCTCTCCCGTCTGTGAGAAGAGCCTCTCACAGCCCGCACCGACACATGCAAATACACACAAGTACACACAAGCAGACACGCAGAACACACTCTTGCACCCATATGACATACCTACACACTCACGCACACCCTATCCTATAGCATAGTGCAAGGCATGAAACCACCGAACACACACACACACACACACACACACACACACACAAACAAACAATACTTGCACACTAACAAACCCTGCGACTGTTGACACCTCTTCCCAGAATGCCCCTCCCTATCCAAAACAGCAGCGAGAACACATCGTCCAGCACTGCGTACAAAACCCTCCCGGTCATCCCATACTGCCTGCACCGTGGGCACCTCCTGGGGTGGAGGTGGGGTGTGGTGGAGGTGGGGTGGGGTGGGGTGGAGGTGGGGTGGGGTGGGGTGGGGTGGGGTGGGGTGGGGTGGAGGTGGGGTGGGGTCAGGGCTGGGGCAAGTTGTTCCTCACGGACCTGTTGTACCAGTTGAAGAGCAGCCAGTTGACCCCCTCCAGCTGGTAGTCCCTGAGGCTGTTGCTGTTGCAGTACTCCCTCGAGTGCTCGCGCTTCTTCCACAGGCTGGCCGGGGGCCGCTCCTGAGAGAGGGACACAGAGCGGACAGAGCGGACGAGACGAGAGGAAATATTGAGAGAGCGAGTGGCCGAGGTGGGGCGATGGAGAGAAACACACACACTGGGTTTCATGCACTTGGATGTTTATTTCTAATTGGCAGCAAGTTCTATAAACATGACGCACATGTTCTAGTCTAGTATGCAGTCGTTTGTGCAGTATGTATGTGGTGTGTGTATGTGGTGTGTGTGCACCATGCAGAAACGGTACACACAAAGTGGAGAGACAGGGAATGACAGCAAGTGTGTGTGTGTGTGTGTGTGTGTGTGTGTGTGTGTGTCATACCATCCTGCGTGAGTCTGGCTTCACTGCCTGCAGCTGCTCAAACTCCTCTATCTTAGTCTGGTCCACGTCTTCCTTCAGCTCCCATGTGCTGTCCTCATACGGAAGGGAGCACCACTTCACCAGGTAGTACACCACCGGCTACACACACACACACACAGAGTAACACAGCAGAGTTATACGGAGCTAATAACAACACAGGACACACACTCTCAAGTAATATGCAATTTGTTTGGGACCAAAACACTATTATAAAAAAAAGCACAAAAACAGCTGGGTTTCCATTCAGCTCTTTCTCATATTCTCTGTGTATTTATGAAAATTGGTCTCATGAATATGCGCATCTGCGGGTGTTGCCACTGTGTTATGTGAGTAAAAATTCTCGTAATCTAGGGAAGAGTTCTGATCAGCTGTGGGATCAAAAACATAAGGTCTTTATGGCAATGTTTATGGAAACACGCAGGTAGAAATGCAAAAAATGGCAACACATGTGAAAAAATGTGCGTTATTCCTTATAGGAATCGAGAGTTAATCCACCTCCCTAAAGCAGATCGCATTTCTATGCGCATTTGAAATGAAAATTCAAAGCACATTTCAAGTGTTTCCACGTCAAGATTTCTAACTTTAATGGTCAATATACACACAAAAAAAAACATGAAAAATATCACATCAATGAAATGAAATAACCCAAGGTTTACAACATCTATCCTTGTCTTTTTACACACACATACACACCAAAGCTTCAACAGGGAAAGAGAGCATAGGCTCAACACACACATCCTTCCACACAGCCTTACACAGACGCACAAACACAACCGCCCCTCCGCACGCACACGCAACTGCCCCTCCACACACACACACACACAGATGCAGACACCCATACACACACAGATGCAGAGACCCATACACACACACACACACACACACACACACACATATATACACACAGATCCCCTATTCAGCAGCAAACAAGAGAAATGAGTGTATTGAGAAGAAAGACAGAGCCAAATTGGAGTGAAATTGCGTATTATCCTGCGGACAGAGCAGAGAGGGCCCTACCTCGCCAGTGTCCTTGTCCTCACAATAGGACACCTCGAGCACCCGGTCCACCTCCACGTAGTCCGGGTTGAACGGATCCTCCTCCATCTGCCAAACACAGAAGAGCCAAGAGTACCTATTAGAGCCAGTGGTGGTGGAGGGGGGGCGGGGGGGGGCAATCTGGTTACACACACCAGTGTGTGTGTGTGTGTGGCTTACGTCTGCGAAGAAGTGTGCTCGCTGCGCCTGCTTTATTTTGAAGCGCTTGATTTTCTGCTGGATCCTCTTATCCTTCTCCAGCTGCTGCTCTGTGGCCCACTCACAATGGAGATAAGAGCTGTGGAGGGGACCAGGAGAGACGGGGGGGGAGGTGTGTGTGGAGTGAGTGTGGAGTGTGTGTGTGTGTGTGTGTGTGTGTGTGTGTGTGTGTGTGTGTGGAATTGAGACAGGAAGAAAGAGAAGGTTTGAGTGTGCGCGTGTGTATGTGTGTAAATGTGTGTGTGTGAGAGAGCCAGAGACAGAGATAGAGAGCATGTGTGTGTGTGTGTGTGTGTGTTTGTGAGTGATAGACAGAGAGGGGGAGACATAATAATAAGCAACATCAGTCATCAAGCTGCGGTGCTTCATGTACACTCCACGGAGACCACCTTTCCATGTTCTTAAAAGCAATCCTTTAAACATGCTGCTAACGGACTAAACACACACAACAGTGCTGCTGTGTGAGAAGCTTTGAGTCCGACACGTCCGTCCCACAGATCTGGAGCTACGGGAGCCGTGTGCCGCGTTCCGCTGACGCTACGCTGCCAGTGTTATGAGGAGGGCAAAGTCTCACAGGAATAATTAATCAACGCGACAGAGAACAAATATGGCCACTTACTAGTTTTTGTACTTTACAAAGAACTCCTCCACTTCAACCAGCACACCAGGAGAGACCTGTGGAGGAGATGCAAACAGACAAGACAGAGCAAAAGAGAGAGAGAGAGAGAGAGAGAAGGAGGGAGGGGGGGGAGAACGAGAGAGAACAAGCAGAAAAGAGAAAGATCAATAAATAATGAGCGACTGTAAGAGAGAGCCACTGAAGTACCAATGCAGAATGGCTGTGTTTGGTCATGGTGCAGGAAAACAGAAGGGTGAAATAAGGTGCTTTTGGTAGCTTTGTGGCATGACAAAGTAGCCTGGAGATTCCAGACCCTGGTAATCTAGAAAGATTAAGGGTCTGGCCACAAATAATGTAATGGCCCAACTCGAAGGGCAGCACCAAGCGTGCATTTGAAAATCTTACTGCTCAATTGGATAAGACTATACGACCAATGTTTACTGGATGGCCTGTACTGGATTTCCAGGCTAACAAAGGCCGACAGGCCAACACTTCGGTGTCAATAAACAAGAAAAGAGATAGAGTGTGCGGTGACCAAGTTTTTTATAGCTTTGTGGCATGTACCTCTTTCTTGGCAATGCGTGAGGACATGATTTTGTCGACGACAGCGCCCTCCTCTTCACTTGGGTTCTCCTGTAGGGAAAACACGCAGCATCAGTGTGCTTGATCCACCGCAGTAAGAGTGAATTTAAACTCTAAAGTATTTCAAATCTACCACACACAATCAACACTGCAGAACCACAACTAGGCAGGAGGGCAGAAGTCGAGAAAAAAAAAAACATCAAAACAAAGAACAAAGTTTATTTCAACTGCTCTGATTAACAAGACAAAAGGGAAATGAAAACTAAAAATTCAAGGCCAATAGAGCTGTAGATTATTACCATCTAGGGGGAGCAAGGAAGAGTCCAGGGGGGGTATTTTCGGAAATGAGAGAATACACAATGGCAAATCAACTCTGCTGATCATGTCACTTTCATCCACTGCACTTCAAAGTCATTCATTAATGCAGCTTAGACTGTGTTTAAACATTTAGGCTATGCATTGCATATAGTGTTATCATCATGTATTCTGTTTATGTGGTATGTGTGTGTATCATATTAAAATACATTATGTTTAACGTATTGTGTGTATTGTTTTGATGGAGGTAAACTGGGTCTGTACCACAAACAGCTGCACGGCAGGGTCTTTGCGTGCTGCAGTGTTGGCCTTCTTGGCTTTCACCGAAACCTTTGTTTCCTCGTCGGACACGCGAGCTTCGCCATCCTCCATGTACTTCTTCCTCTTTACCTGACGGTTAGATCTCCGCTTCTACAACGCACACACACACACGCAAATAAACACACACACACGCACACACACACACGTGCAGACACAACACACATACAAAGAGAGAGAGAGAGAGAGAGAGAGAGAGAGAGAGAGAAAAAAACCTTAATTGTCTGAAAGAACAATACTTTCGTTCCGGTCAGAACTTGGACCAAGCGGGCACCTCTCTTGACCCACCAAGCCACATTTCAATTTCCTGATTAGCAAGCACTGTAGCCATGATGTCACTGACCCATTATCCAATAATTATAGGGCTTGGAGTGGATTTAATTAAGTTGTCACTGCGAGCACTGACATGATTCCGCCAATCACAAGATAATTAACAAAGGTGTTTCACCATCAGGGTCTAATTATCACACACCTTCCAGCTAGACAGGCAGGCAGGCAGCCATGATATTAATAGGTACACAGGCATATGATTCTCCATCTTAAAAGTTTGTTGGAGGGCATGCGTCAAAGGAAGTGAAGCCATGCGGCAAAGGGTAGAGAAACGTATGGATCGACTCTTACAAAAGATTACGTGACCAAAATTAATAAGCGCAGAATTTATTAATTCTTAATTTATTAAGAATCATGCTGTGTTTTCATATGCTGAAATTAAATTTTGACTACCCATTATCTAAACATTGTGACATACTACAGCAGAGAGCCTATCAACACACACCATGCTGTATCTCTGTGTAATTAACAACTTGTTAGACGCCCTTGTTTCTGGATATCTCCTCAGCTGAGCAGGCCAGTGAGGGATTAGACCCACTCATCAACGACAGCCTCGTTCCAGACAGACCAGAGCGTCTGTGTAAGCATCTGCTTTCGCATTAATACTAATCAAATAGTGAGAACACCCCTTCAAAAATGCAACTGGTGTGTGTGTGTGTGTGTGTGTGTATGTGGGTGGGTGTGTGCCTGTGTGTGTGTGTGTGTGTGTTGTGCAAGGGATGCCACCTCCAAATATAACACAGTAAATGTCGCTGAGCTAAAAGTTAACTGAGTCTGTATGAGAATATCCCCCCGACTGCCGTAGATGACCGGGCGGTGCTGGTGGGACAGCTCGGGTGTGCTTTTCCTCCATAGGTGACATTGCTCACGGCTGTCAGCGCGGCAGCCCTCAGTCCCAGCATGGAGGGAGAAAGTATCAACCTAAATGAGTCATCATCAGACCATTTTAATTAAGTCTGGGTGCCATTTAATGAGGATAATTATATCTGAAGAGGCAGGGGAAGAGGGGAGTAGGAGTTCGGGGAAAAGAAAGAGGGAGAAAGAGAAAGATAGACATTCAGAGAGAGAGAGAGAGAGAGAGAGAGAGAGAGATAAAGAGAGCATGAGAGAGATAGAGAGCATGAAACGGAGAGAGATTACTCATCTCCTGTTTTCTAAATAGCAAGAAACAAGTCTATGACTATGTGCATTACTGGCATTACAGTTAAGTGAGTACTGGACTCCCGCACCCCCCACGCCCTGCCCCCACTGCCTCACATGTTCAGAGAGAGCGCCTCTACTCCGCTGCAAACCCAAACACGGCGCGGTCGACCTAGGATGCGTGGCGCCTCAGCCTCCTGGCTGTAGCATTGCGTCAACCTTTTCATGCTGGACTGATTAGGAGGGAAGCGCGTTGCATAGGACCTGGGAGCTTTCTACAGCTCCTCGGCCTTGGACACTTAAATCCATACCAGACGCACTAGAGGGGCGGTGTACACTGGAAGCACATAGCCCATACATGCAGATGTCTGTTCATGTGTACGTCTCTTATAAGAGTGTGAGTACCCATGCATGTACGCAAGTGAATAAAACATATATTTGTGACTGTATTTGTGTGTGTGTATGGGAGAGAGAGAGAGAGAGAGAGAGAGAGAGAGAGAGAGAGAGAGAGAGAGAGAGAGAGAGAGAGAGAGTGTGTGTGTGTGTGTGTGTGTGTGTGTGGACTGACCGAGTCGTCCTCTTTGGAGCGTCGTGGTGGGGGCGGCTCATCGTCGGACAGCTCTTCCGAGGATTCTGGCTTCCGCTTCTTCTTTTTGCCAAACTTGATGACGATCTTCCTGCAGAGACAAAAGGCACAGAGGCAAGCCCATGTTACACAGGCTGAGAACACACACGCGCTCACACACACGTTAGACTTGGGAAGTACCAACCCACCCACAGGGGAAGAACGCGCACACACACACACACACACACAGGACACAACTCATTTGCATGCGAGTCGACACACGCACACGTGCTCAGGCACACAGGCACACACACACACACACAGTCATTACTCCTAAGAGTCAGGCTCCTTTTCTCCATGCTCCACTATCTTTGTGCAAACTGGAAGGCATGTGAATAATGCATGGCTCATAATGGGGGCTGAGAAGGTCTACGTTGTGCTAAATAAATGACCTGCAGAGCCTTTACAGAGTGCCGTGTGGATGCTTCTCTCTCTCGCTCTCCTTCTGAAGTATTAATTCAGGCCAATAAATAAATAAATAAATAAATATTTACATGGACGCAAACACCCACCCACACACTACTCTATTTGCTTCTAATAAGCAGAAGAGGAGTCTCTATTATGAAATGCCTGTAGAGTGTCTATGGTGAAGTACATTAAATGGAAAACCAATAACACAAAACATAACAAAAGTACTGCGCGGAGCTGATCAAAACCTGCTTGGACCCCCCCCCCCACCCCCACCCCACCTTCCCCTTTTCAGGGTGATCGAATGTAGTCGGCCCGACCACAGCTTGCCCGGCTGCCCGCCTCACAGGCTTCTAGATTACCGCCGGAGAATGCGCAGGCCGGGCGCGACTCAAAAGCGGACCAACCCACAACGAGCGTGACAACAAGTGTACAGTAAGCCATTGTTCTGGCATTTCGAGTGTGATCAAATCGTCCCAGACGGATGGGCTTCAAACACAATGGATCTGAAGGAGAGGGAGAGCGAGGGGGCGAAATCAGAGCGGTATTGTCTACAAAAGAGGCCGCACTGCATCCTATCATAGTGACGCTGGAGCAGGCAGGGTATAGGAGGAAGTCTCAGGAAATGAAAATAATATAAAAAAAAGAAAAGAACATTTATTTAGAAAGTCAAAGTGTCTACCTCACAAACACACACACACACACAGGCACCTTTGCAGATGAGCGCATCAGTATGGGAGTCAGGTTGGCAGCAGGGTGTGTGTGGTCTGTGCGGTGCCTGGTAATGGTGTGTGAATATGCAGCACCACACACCTCCAGCATCCCACCGACCCCCAGACGCCCCGCCCCCCCTCCCCAAAATCCAACCCCCCCACCCCTCACTGACAAATACGCCTTGCAGTAGTCGCCTTATGACCAGTTAGTACCAGCAGTCCCTCCCATACCTTCCTCTTACTATTACACACACGGACACAGACCGAGAGTCCAAATTAATTTTATTCAGGTCAGAAAGACCTCTCCTGACGATACAAAAACATACAAAATAATATTTACACAGGTCCTACAGTACTTTACTGTTAATGTTCTGCTGACCAACTTCACAATGCTGACTGCTGTCAAAGTGACGTGCTAGGCAGCTATCTCAATTAAAGCAAGAACAATACGAGTTACCGAGTGGCAAACTAGCCATAATAAAGCTAATGCTAACACCATATGTGTACACTGTGTGGTGTGACTTCTGGGCTAGAATTCTTAAATGTCTGCTTCTCTGACATATTGGGACTCGCATAGTAATGGATGGACATTAGGGATGGCTCTTCCTGGAGGATGCACAGCCATTAATTACTGAATGCATTGATTGACGACTGCATGATTTGGCTCCATCTTCTACAGTCTGTGCCAATGTACAATTTTGAGGACAGCTGGAACAGAGTGGCGAATTTTAATGTGCACCGCTTTTTCAATCAATATGTGCACTCCTACTGTTAACGCCATTTTCAGCTGATTTATAAGAGCAGATCGAAGCCAGAGAGGCCAGGCTGTGCAGAGTGCAGTTGCGGCGTTGAATTCCACCTTCCAAATGTCAAATGTACCAATCTTTACACACACACACACACACACACACACACACACACACACACACACACAGGCAGGCGTGTGCACACACACACAGACAGACAGGAGTGCTTCATTTATACACACAGCATTGACATTTTCAAAACAAAACTTGTGCAGTTCAGTTGACTCTTGCTGAGAAGCAAGCCCCTAGGAGGCCACACATGTAGGTTAAGATCTGGTGTCATGGTGGCATTCTCACCACCTGTGCCATAACCTCAATCGGACGGCTGCCCAGCCAAGATCGCCTGCTGCAGGATGACCTGTGTGGCCAGGTGATTTTGGCATTCAGCGCAGAGGCCTTATTAACCTAGCAATTTCCACATTATTGCATGTCATTTACTGGCCTAATCTACTCCACAATAATTTCATGTTTGACAAATTTGACCAAAGTTATTATGGTGTAATGGGAAAATAGCAACCAATTAAATAACCGCCTCTGGGTCTATAATTTCCTCTGCCATGCAGGCCACTGTAAAGGACCAGTGCATGCATGCCCACCTGGGCCCCAGAGTCGTACACTACACTGCCAGCCCTGGACTTCACATTTCAAAGAGAGGTCTGAATGGAAAATTAATCATTTCCACCTCTGCTGATGAAGTATTTCAATTAACCACACAGGGCAGAGACAGCTGGCCATGAAAAGGCATGCTTCAGTGGCACCCTGGATCACACTACTTGGCTAGCCTACATCGATCACCCTCTCCAAGTCTGCTACTGCTGATGTAGTCCATGCTGCAGGGAACAGACCTGTGTGTGTGTGTGTGTGTGAGAGTGTGTGTGTGTGTGTGTGTGTGTGTGTGTGTGTGTGTGTTAGCCTGGGGTGTAACCTCTGAAATCCACACACCCGATCCAGGGTGGGGTGGGACACCATGTTCACCACCACAAAGTGCCTTCACTTGTGCACAGAGGCTTTAAAGGGTCTGTTTTCCAAATCTAGTTTGACTGTAATAGTGTGGCAGTAAGGAGTTTTCATAGAACACTAGCAAGGACGCTAGTAATTTCAAAACACACCCTTGAGAAAGGGAACTAGAAGTCCTGCTTCCTGTGTCAGCTGTCTAGACACCATTGTGTGTGCGCGCGCGTGCATGCGTGCGTGCGTCAGCCTGTTCAAGAGTCATATCTGTGTCTCAACAAACCATCAGCCAACAACTCCAAAACAATTCCACATGTGCAATGTGCATTCATACTCACATACACACAGAGTATTACCTGTGTGAAACTGACTGTGTCATTTAACTGATGCACTGGCACAAACTGGCACAGTTGGCAGAGTATGTGTCAGAGGCAGAGGACAAGAGTTTGCCAGAGATAGAGAGAGGGAGCAAGAGAGAAAGGAAAAAAGAGAGAGAGAGCAAGAGAGAAAGGAAAAGAGAGAGAGAGAAAAAAAGAAAGAGAGACACGATTCTCAAGCAGAGGGAGAAAATTACTAGTACAGATATGAATGTGACATATAACTATAACTATGTCTGTATGTAAGAATGTGAGAGTGTGGTTTGTGGTGCCTGTGTGTGTGTGTGTGTGTGTGTGTGTGTGTGTGTGTGTGTGTGTGTGTGTGTGTGTGTGTGTGTACTTAATGGTCCATTTCCCTACAGTCATGACAGCACAGAAAGGGAGTGTGTGTGCGCACGCATACGGGCATGTGCGCATGTGTGTGTGTGTGTGTGTGTGTGTGTGTGTGTGTGTGTGTGTGTGTGTGTGTGTGTGTGTGTGTGTGTGTGTGTGTGTGTGAGAGCAGATACTTCACTCTGAACAGGTACAGTGCAGCTCTGCGTAAATGTTCTAAACGACCTATATAGCCACCGATCAAACACACACACTGACAATACAACAGCTCCTGGGGCAGAATCCTGTATTTCTCTTTTCTGTGTGTGTGTGTGTGTGTGTGTGTGTGTGTGTGTGTGTGTGTGTGTGTGTGTGTGTGTGTGTGTGTGTGTGCATGTGTGTGTGTGTAGGTTTGTGTGCATATGTCGGAACGAAAGAAAGAGAGGTTGCAGGAATATTGTGATTCACAACGTCAGGCATACTCCTTCTTCCGTCTTGCCCTTTCCTCCTGCCCCCCCTCCCCCTCCCCCTCCCCCTCCCTTTCCCTCCCCCTCTCTTTCTCTCTCCCTCCCTCTCTCTTTCTCTTTCTCCACTGCCTTCTCATCTTTCTCAAAGCCAGAGGCACACTACCTCGTGCTGTCTAGTAGACGCCCATAGAGTGGGGCTGACACGCAAGTGCGAACACAACCACAACACACACAGCATTTGCCATAATATCAAATGCTGCACTCCATCAGACTCTCTCTCACACACACACGCACAAAAACACACATACACACACACACACACACACACATACAAAAACACACACACACGCACACACACACACACACACACACACACACACACACACACACGCATACAAAAACACACACACACACACACACACACACACACACACACGCACGCACACACACACACGCATACAAACACACACACGCATACAAAAACACACACACGCATACAAAAACACACACACGCATACAAAAACACACACACACACACACACACACGCACGCACACACAAACGCATACAAAAACACACACACACAAAAACACACACAAACACTCAGATCCACACGCACTTGCGAGCATGGCATGCCGTGACTGAGCGATCCCTCATCTGATGGGGTGAGGTGGCACAGCAGCCTGCTGCCTCTAGCCATCACCAGAGAGAGGGACATGGAGATGGGGATGAGGAGAGGGAGAGGGGGAGGGGTGAGAGAGAGAGAGAGAGAGAGGGGTAGGGTGAAAGAGAGAGAGAGAGAGAGAGAGAGACTGAGAGAGGGGTAGGGTGAAAGAGAGAGAGAGAGAAAGGGGTAGGGTGAAAGAGAAAGAGAGAGAGAGAGAGAGAGAGAGAGAGAGGGGTAGGGTGAAAGAGAGAGAGAGAGAGAGAGAAAGGGGTAGGGTGAAAGAGAGAGAGGAATTTGAAGGGTAAGGGAGAGCTAGAGAAAGGGGAGAGCAGAGCCAGACAGAGGCTCACACCGCACACACACACACACACACTCACTCACTCACTCACACCGCACACACACACACACATCATATAAATCCACCCGAGAGGAGAGCGAGAGCTGAGAGTGGATGACCTATGTCCTACTTTGGCTCACGGATGGAGCAGACAGCACGGAATATGAGACATGGCTGTCCACGGCTGGGCACTGGGGCAGAGCGCTGAGCGCTGAGAGAGGTGGACATGCGCTGAGCCCTGAGAGGGGTGGACATGGGCGAGTCCTGCCATGGGCTTCGGCCCGCCGGCATCTCACCACCAGCAGCCAAACTCAATCAGCAGCACTGACGTAAACGCAACAGAGACATAAATATCAGCTCTACACACACAATGGGACAAACAAATAAATAAAATAACTAAATAAATATGCGTGCAGGGTGAGTAATATACTAATATACTGACGCAGAGACGGAGAGAGAGAGACAGAGATAGATATCCCTTCTGGTTTTGTGATTCAATCTTTCTCGCACACACACAAACACACACAGTTCGGTTGGGAATGCATTTGAGTGTGATTACGTGCAGGAGTGCATAGTTGTCGATTCACACAGAAGCCCATCTGTTGTGGACAGCCGCACACACGCACACACACACACACACACACACACACACACACACACACACAAAGGCTACACTATCATGTCGTCAACCTCATTCTCCTTCACCCGCTCCAGATGAAATTACACTTTGCTAATATGCACCACAATGTGACTCAGCCGGTTGCCTGGCAACGCACCGCATGGCAAGAGAGAGGGGGAAGCTGGTGGTGGTGTGGGTAGTGGCAATGACATCACTTCCTGTGAATGACATGCAAAGCCCGGGAGCAGCAGCTGTGAAATGACACTAACCCTACGGAGCCAAACAGATTACTGTGTGTGTTTCTGCTTCTGTGTGTGTGTGTGTCATGCGTGAATGTAAGTATGTGTGTCATGCGTGAATGTAAGTGTGTGTGTGTGTGTGTGTGTGTGTGTGTGTGTGTGTGTGTGAGAGAGTGAGAGGAAGAGAGAAACATTGTCATGGTGTGGGGTGGGTGTTATTAGCAAATATCACACTAGTTTCTTCATAAGGCACACATAAAAGTGTACGACACCTACAGGTCAATTTGGAGCCCAGCGCAACACACAAACACACACACACACAAATCACACAACAAAAAAACAGCGCCTGACAGACTAGCTGTGGCACATGCCTGTGTGCGCCTGTGTGTGCGTGCTTGTGTGCATGGGTGAATGTGAGTTTGTGTGTACCTGTAGAGGAGAGACAGTGGAAACATGTGACACTTGAATCCATTTTCACAGGCTGCTGAGAGAGGTCTCTTGGCTGTGTGCCTCTGAGATGACTGCTGATACCACACACCACCACCTCCTCCTCCACCACCTCCCCTCTTCCACAATGAGCCAAGTCACTCCACCACCAGCGAGAGTCGAGTGAGATCATCTCAGCCCGTGCTCTGCCCTATGCGTGTTTAGCACAGCCACCCAGTCAGTGTGAGATGGTGTATTTTAGACGGCATCATGGGCAGAGGCCCAGATCACCAGACGGGTCCACTAGCAGCCACACATACACACACAGCCACACATGTACACACATACACACACATACACACCAGGGATGGAAATTAAATATTTTTTCTACCTGCCACTGTCGCTGGTGGATTCCAAAATCTACCAGCCACTCAACTTTTTTACCAGCCACTAGAGAAACGGCATGAAAATGTGATATCATGATTATAGTAGGCTACCCAAAATGATCACGGTAATCAGCATTATTGCAATATGACTAAATTGTGCTGAAATTTGCCCTAAACCTACCAGCTGTCCTCCAAGCACAGTAGCAACAAAACTAAAAGTCAATAGAACCACATTCATATTCTATAGTGTCTTGTCATAAAAGTGGTGTGGCTCCTTTAAGACTCCGTTTCTGTGAGTTCTGGAGCATCCTATAATTCAGCCCTCCAACTTGATCTAACTATAGTGTACATCATCTAATTTAAATATTTACAGGTATCAAGGCTATATTTAACATTTAGCATTTATTTTCTATTTGGCCCGTTATGAAATCATGCACTGAACAATTTAAGCACAGCTCAGCTTTAAGAAATGTAATATGCATGCTTACAGTAGCATTTTGTGAAACTACATTGAAAAAACTCTGGTTGTACAGTTATCTAGACGATATTGTTAACATTTATTTTGTATTTGGCCTTATTGTGTATGACAAAAGCCCAAAGTTGGAGACCGTGTAGACATTTGCTTCAATTTCAAAACCGGATTACTCTGGAACGGCTATAACTTGTATAAGGGAATGCTTTACACCTTTGTGTTCGGTAAGTTCTGCTGTTTATTCTGATATACGGTTTGTAATTTCTTGAATGAAAAATTTGAGAGATATTCCACCACGACGAATGGGTGTGGAGATGTCCGTCTGTCTGCCTCATAGGTCTAAATAGCAGAGTGTTGCGGGCCGGATTAAAATAGCTATACGGGCCAATTCAAAAGAGAACTATTTAGGTGAGAATATTAGCCTGTGAAGATATAACGGAGATCCACAGATCTCACTAGATTTATGTCTATGCAGTCATCCTGAAATAATCTAGCAGTGGCACATGAAAGCATAGTGACAGTTTCTTAATGGTAGTGAAGTGAAAGTGAAGCGCTGCACCAGTGCCTATAGGCTATGCCGCGGTGGCGGCTCACTACGAGTTGTAGAACTTCAAATCAGCGCGATTTACCCTTATAGGCTGGTAACGTTAGGCTACATGATCCCTACAGACACTTTCTTATTTTTAACCGTCAATAAGTATGAAAATTAGACCGGATCTGACAATTTGTGGTATGTTAGTAGCTCTACCCGCCACAGTGGCTGGTAAGTTGACCAAATTCACCCGCCAGCGCACAAAACTACCCACATTTGGCGGGGGGCGGGTGGTTAATTTCCATCCCTGATACACACAGCCACACATGTACACACATACACACACAGCCACACATGTACACACATACACACAGCCACACATGTACACACAGCCACACATGTACACGCACACACACACACACTCTGCCAGGTTAAGGGCTGGGTGCAGAGCAGCCACACACACACACACACACACACACACACACACACACACTGCCATGTTAAGGGCTGGGTGCAGAGCACAGGATGAGGAGTGCAGCAGAAGCAGGCTAGTGTTGGAGCTTCAGGCTTAAATACTACAAGCAGAGATTAAGCAACTCATGCAACAGTGCCTCTACCTTTGCAGATGATAGATCAAAAGGATATGAAGTAAAAATGTATCTCATCACAAATAATCAACTGAATGTGAAATGAGAATGAGAACACTTTCTCAATACAGAACCATGTTTAAAGTAGAAGGAGGCTTCCTAAATAAGATTGGGGATTTTTTTAATTATTTAAAAAAAGGATTTATATAGGCTAGAAGGCCCTAATTAAAACTAATTGGTGCAATATATGGGCTATGCTAAGTGCATAGTGTATGGTAGGTAGGTAAGTGTATTCTCATGATAAATAGTCTACATCACTAAGACCTGTACCTGTTAGAACTAAAGACAGCAATCCAAAAGAGTCAGAGAAGCGACCTTACGCTAAAAGGGAGATAACACACTAAAACAACCATTCTGCTTTGGCAAAAGGCTAACATTCTCCTCTTATCCTGACAATACATTTAGCTCAAGTTGAGACTATTTTAGTATTGTTATTTGAAGTTCAGCTATGGCCAAAGCGTTTCTGTGGCTAGTCGAATTGTACTCTCAACCAGGGCTTCACCATCAATGAGGACAGCGTGGCCTGGCGTTGTGTGGTGTTTGTTTGTGCCGTGGTCAAAAGGAATGCCTGGTCTGTGTGTGCGCGCTGGGACTTTTAGAGGTTAAGGATCTGACCGCTGCTTGCCTCTCACGCACCGTTGTGTAATGTTGCGTAGTGTTGTGTAGCGTAGGTGGCACGCTTGCTTATGCATGCACAAGCACACTCTCTCACACACACACACACACGCAGATTTGAGTGTTTTATAAGGCCACCCAGGGGATACTTCACTAGTCAACACATTACACACTTACCACCCTCGGAGGACCACACACACACACACACACACACACACACACACACCAAGACAGAACAAGAACAAGGAAAATGGCAAAAAAAGGAAGGCAGACAGAAAAAAAAAGCAACCAAGAAAAAAAATAAAGAATGAGGAAGGGAGAGAGAGAGAGTGAGAGAGAGAGAGAGAGAGAGTGAGTGTGACCTTCAGGCCATCCTTGAAGATACAGGGCCGAACCTAACGGTCCGAATTTAAAGCCAGACCTTCATTCCCAGAGGCAACGTGCTTTAATAAGCACAATTAAGCTCACTATGGGCCTACATAAAATCCCCCTAAAATAGTGTTTCTACCCTCAGTATCCACTTTCCAAATGTTAAGTCTAAGTTTTCCACAAAATCTGCAACCAACCAAAATATGTTTGTAACTGAAAAAAAAAAACAAATTATCATCTGAAATAATGGGTTCTTTGAAATGTATTCTTTGACACCACATTAATTTAAATAACAAGCCTAAGGCATCTATGCAATCAAAACTTCAATGTAATACACACCAAACTCCACACGTTCCTTAACTGAGAATATAATAGGCGATAAAACATTAGCACCACAGGACTTTCATTTATTAAAAATGATTGTCCAGCTCACAGCAATCTTACGTTGCTTAGAGGCGATATTCACAGTTTACAGTATCACATTAAAATCAGCGTTCATGCAGGCACAAGGCATGACTTCCAATGAGCCTCCAATGACACACTACTTGTGCACTACGTGTGTCACTGGTCGTCCACACAGTGTCTGTTGGGAGGAAGGCCTGTGTTAAAGGGACAGCAGGCAAGCCTGATGCTTTTTCTCTACCAAACTCTCCCTCGCTCGGTCTGAAGCTTTTTTCCTTTTCTTTGCGTCTTCAGTCAAGGGTTTTCGCTGCTTCTTCGCCGGCTCTGCCATTATACACACGTTTGCAACAATCTCTAGCGTTTCGTTAGCCTGCCTCTGTGCTGTAAACTGATCCTGCTTCGGTCGGCGGGTAGGATACACAGAACTTGCAAGTGGGATATTCTTCCTACAGGCAGTAGGGGCGGGCGAGAGAGCCTTCATTCGCCCCGTAATGAGTCATTTAACCATATACCGACTTACGAAGATGAGTAATTAACACGAAAACGTTGCCTGGTGTCCCTTTAAAGCCCAGCCCAGTCTGGCAGTGTCCAGACCACATGTCATTCACACCCAGGAGGCTCTGTTTTACTCTGCGAGCTGCTGGACCTGGCTGGTCCCAACCTCACACTACTGCTGCTGCCTGTCCAGCTCTGCTCCCAATCCCCTGATTGCAGCTCTGGTACACACAACTCAACGTCTACCAGAACACTCCACACACACCAACACACACAGAGAGTAAATGATGCGTCACCACATTCACCCTACTTCCTGTTATGCAGAGTGATGACAGGGAGGGGACAACCAGAGAGGGAGGAGAGAGAGAGCGAGAGCGAGAGCGAGAGAGAGAGAGAGAAAGAAAGAAAGAAAGAAAGAAAGAAAGAGAGAGAGAGCGCGAGAGCGAGAGAGAGAGAGAAAGAAAGAAAGAGAGAGAGAGAGAGCACGAGAGGGAGGGAGAGAGAGAGAGAGAGAGAGAGGGGGGGGGGGGGGGGGAGCCAGGGTAGGATGAAAGGGAATAGAGAGAGATGATGAAAAAGAGAGCTTGTAACATCTGTGTGCATGTGTGTGTGTGTGTGTGTGTGTGTGTGTGTGTGTGTGTGTGTGTGTGTGTGTGTGTGTGTGTGTGTGTGTGTGTGTGTGTGTGTGTGTGTGCGCACATGTGTATGTGTGCTGCTTAATTGTCAGTAGTTCTGTCCATATAGCGACGCTCATGTACACAAATTAATAGGGAGGATCTGTAAACATGATCACCACCCAGTGAGATTTAATTAGCGCCCAACATCAACGTACTGAGCAAACAAGGCCCAGAATTTTCCTTTATTGAGCCACTGATTTCAATCTTTTCATCGGATACACGCACACACACTCTCTCTCTCTCACACACACACACAAAAACACAAACATAAACACACACACACACACACACTTCTAACAAAGCTTTTTCATTGGCCATCTACTGCAGGCCGCACAATGTGGTCTCTGCCACAAGTTCTAGTTCATTAACTTTGTCTCAGAGGCTGTGGCAATTAGGGAATCATGACCAATTAATATTTACAAAGCCTACACACTTCCAGGCTCGCGCGCTGTGGTGCCTTCTGATAAAAATTCAAGCTTGTGTGGGACTAACTTGGAATGCTAACAGGATTCCCCCCCCCCATTTTTACATCCATGGCACCTCCGCAGAGTGGGTTTCTACAGTTAATATACCTTACAACGTACGATCCCTTCACATTCTGACATATACAAAACACAAATATAAAATAAAGTGCCGACACTGCACTGTATCTCAGGAGTAAACTAGGCCCCAGAATTATGCACTTCCATACATCAAAACGTCTGCTGATGCGAGGTCGACAGGGGAGGAGGGGACGTTAAAAGGACACGTCCACCTCTGAGGCGACTCGCTGCATGGAGCTCCGTCTGAATTTCCCCTAGGGATCAATAAAGTATGTGTGTATGTGTGTGTGTGTGTGTGTGTGTGTGTGTGTGTGTGTGTGTGTGTGTGTGTGTATCTATCTATCTATCTATCTATCTATCTATCTATCTATCTATCTATCTATCTATCTATCTATCTATCTATCTATCTATCTGAACTCCATGCCCGAGTTGGTCACCCTGAAGGCAGCACTAGAGCAGACACTGGTTCAGCCTAACGCTGGGTACAACTCCAGACATGCCTGCTTGACAATGTGCCGTAATGAGCCAAGTGCATGAGGCGGCAGGAGAATATTGCATACAGTATGAGGCGGGCTGCAGCGCTGGAGAGGGAAGTCAGATGGGGAGAAGAGGTGGAGTTTGGAATGAGTGAATGAGTGCGGGGCATGCTCAGACACTACTAAACCCAATACGCATTATTCAGGCTGGGATGGTATCTTTAACAGAGTGCAGGTCGTCTGGGTGTAATATGAGATGGGAGTTTGCCGGATTTGACGTATGTGTACCCACACACAAACAAAAAGGAAAAGTGAAGAAAAAAGTAATGGTGCTTTAGCACTTTTTGTATTTCAATGAAAAAAGACCAAAAAAGACCTTGGTGACACTGTATGAAAAGAACACACACACACACACACACACACACACACACACACACACACACACACACACACACACACACACACACACACACACACACACACACACACACACACACAGAGAGATCTCTGCTGCTCTTGTTTTGCCCATCTCCAGCCTCTAGACTACTCCACTGTATACATCATTCAGCCATGTGATATTAGATGATTTTTAGATTCGATTAGATTCAACTTTGAATTGTACTGATTGTACTGAGTACAAGTACAGAGACAACAAAATGCAGTTTGCATTTAAGTGCAAAAAAGCTAAAAAGAGAAATGTGATATGTAGTATAGACAGGTGGTGCAGTATAAACAGAACAATACATATAGTGCAGTGTAGACAGTAATATGCAGCTAAGAAAGTGGAATGGTTTACAGTAATATAAATGTTAATATGTGCAGTGTATTAGCAGTTACCTTATAAGAACAGAATAAATATGGAAATGCACCATGTATGAACAATGTAGTAGTAGTGACATTATATGAGTAGTAAAAATAATATAGATATAGGCAGTGTATTAACAGTAACATTATAAAAACAGAATAAATATGGATATTCAGTATGAACAGGTTCATATTCATGTAAAAGATGATTTTTATAACATAGTAGTTGAATAGATCTGGGTATTTATGCCATGGGGGCATTTGGGTGATTCTAAGTGTGCTCCCTCCCTGAGCTGTTTACAATTTGCACTTCAGCCTGCAAACCTAATTATTGATTACTGTGACAAAGGCAGTTAACTGCAATCCCCTTTTCCTGTTCACTGCTAACAGCACCTCAGGACCTGTTGTTGCTAAACTCCTGTGTTCTACAAAATGGGATGCCATTGAACACATGGAAACAATGACTGTTTCTGAATTGTTTTATAGCTGCAGCGGTGGCTAAGCTAACAGCTGTGTTTATATGCAAACACGAGAGATGGAGCTAACAGCGCTCGTGGCAATACGCACCCCCACAGCCTGACATTTTGTAACTTAGCACCCAGATTTCACCAAACAACGGGTGCTTCTCACTGAGAGTTTAGACGCAATAACTTAACAAATAAAACAGCATATGGTTAGAAGATGCTCTGTGTGCTTTTTCAGCAGGCTGATAATCACAGCATGCAGGGCTGGAGTGTGAGCTAACAAAAATGTGAAAAATCTCAAGAGACAGAAGTATGTGTGTGTGCATGTGTGTGTGCATGTGTGTTTGTAGGTGTAACAAAGGAGCGCCCTGCCTCTGATGACGCTGTAATTCAGCAGGTATGTGAGAGGGAGAGGCCAATGTTCTGTCCTACAGCTCTGCCATCAATAGCAATGACCTATGCTAGGCTAACACACACACACACACACACACACACACACACACACACACACACACACACACACACAGTGAGCTCTCTGTGACATTCGGTCAGTCCTTCATCTGATCCACCCATCCTCGCAGTCTTTTTTCCCCTTCCACCTACACTGCAGAGTGCACTTGCATACAACCCCCTTCAATATGTCAAAGTTCACCCTTCATGGCTGGGGGGGGGGGGTTCCCCTCTCCAATAAATAATGTGTTTTTGACTCAGTGCCTAGTTGATGTGCTCTCGCCCTTTCTCTCTCTCTCTCTCTCTCTCTCTCTCTCTCCCCCTTTCTCTCTCTCTCTCCTGGCTTCTGCCTGCCCCTCTGCCCCCTGGTAGGACTGCAAGCTGCCCTCTGGCCCGAGTCATTGTGGCTCTGTGCCTTGCCCTCTCTCAGGGCCTCTGGGTCAGGGTGATCCCCACTCTCACTCCCTCACTTTTCCTTGCGCGCTCTCTCTCTCTCATTCTCTCTCCCTTCCCTGAGGGCTACTGCTGGAGCCCAGGGACCAATCTCTCTTCACTGTGGATTACCTGCGGAAGTATGCAGTTCAAGTGCAGGGTTGTGCGCGCGTGTGTGTGTGTGTGTGTGTGTGTGTGTTTGTGTGTGTGGCAGACAGACATATATGTGACACAGGCACACATACACACACACTCAGGAAAACAAACAGACACAGAAACAGAAACACACACACACACACACACACACACACACACACGAACACAGAGACAGCACGAGCTCAGGCTGAGGTAATGAGTCTTTCAGGAGGTTAGCAGTGCTGCGGCAGGGCACACACAGGGAGAGAAGACTGCATTAATATTTCACCAGAGAAAAGCTGGGCGGTGCACACTTGGGTTCCTGCTATGCCATGAAACCTCCCCTGAGCAACATGAACACCACTACTTACACACACACACACACACACACACACACACACACACAAGGTGATACAGACGCACACACAGCAGCCTTGCCACTAACTCATAAAGCTCAATGTATCATACATCCAGCCTCCCCTCCCACGTACAGACATGCACACACACCCATACACTTGAAACCTCATTTTATTTCAGCTACGCAAAGGAGGAGCCACCGGTGGAGAGGGAACAGAAACACTCATTCACACACACACACAGATCAGGAGTCCCAGCTTCCTCACAGCCTGCCCAGATGGAACACTAGCAGAACATCTACCCACACACACACACACACACACACACACACACACACACAGTGCACCGTACACCACACACACACACAGTGTAAAGCTCTGCACTCAGTCCTAGATAACAGTCTAAGCTCTAGGTCACGGCTCTACACAGGAAGTTCTCAGGCCTGCTCCGGTTAGCATTAGCATTAGCAATAGCATTAGCAAGCAGCTTTGGCTGCCTTCCAAGCACCCTGACCCAGAAGCCCAGCAGCCCAAGGGCCTACCCCAAATACTCCCAGATTCAGGCCTTGGGGACAGGTCTAGCCTGTGATGACAGATATACTTATTAACGTAATTATCTTTTTTTCCCCTTTCCAATATCAGAAGCATGATTGCTTCACAACCCTGATTTATTTAATCCTGCTGTATTCTGCTGGCTCTTGCATAACAAATTCATTTAAATAGGAGACCATAGACCATATGTGGTCATTGGACAGGGATTTTACCACTTGAGCATCGTGTAAATAATTCCTGACAACATTACTGAGCAAAAGCAGTAAAGAGTGACATATGGAATAAAATCTCTTGCTTGTCAAGGAACTAAATCATTAAGGTTTATTCCTCAGGGAGTTGTGTCTCTCTGTTTACTACCTGTGAAGTACCTGTAGCTGTACCGAGCGAGCATGTTGTGTGCTGCTTCCATCTACTCACTTGCCACGTCTGCTAGATCGCTTGAATAGACATTATTGTTTGTTTTTCATTTATTGCTGAAGTATTTGGGTCAGTTAGATAGCTAGGCTAATCCAGGAGCGCTTGGCTGACTGACGCAAAGCTGTAGTTTTTCTAGCCTAGTTTTCACTGCAAGCCAGGCCAAATTCCACTCGTTTTACAACATGATCTCCGGTCACAGTTTCTATACAATCATATCAGCAAAAAAAGGCTGTGTCTGCACCAAGTTCCAATCTGACTGAGTCACACACAGCTTAATTGCAGTCTTTAACTTCAAAACAGAGACAAAGGTCAAATTGTGCGTCTTGTGTGTCTAAGGAACATAGCTTCAATTTTCATTCTCTTTGGAGCTTATCACAACCTCAAACTCTTTTTTTGATCACGCAGGGATCAATTTTACTTCACAGACACACATTCCCCTCCCATTCCACTCTAGCACACCTGTGTGTGTTCACCATCTAAGAGACTATCTGAGGTGCGCTCCAACTCGATGCACAGAAGCAAACACATTTTCTTTCACATTTTTCATTTACTTTTAAAATGTGAAAGTTTTTTTTTTTGTGTGCAAACATTCCAATTTGTTCAATTGAAACGGCTTTCATTTCAGTCTCCATTCAGACTCCATTTCAGTCTTCAGTCCATTTTTCTTTGCCAAGAACTTCGACCAGTGGTATACATTGCATTCACAAACTGTGCAAGAGGAGCAACAAGGGCCAGAGTGACACAGGGCTATGTGCAGAGGGTGAACTCGGGGCTCTGTAAGGAGGATAATGTCAGCAGCTATCCGTGCGTGTGTGCGTCCACAACCAAATAGAACACTAGCCTCGGACTGTTTGCATGTGCTCTCAGACAAAACAAAAAATTGTCTCGCAGACAAAAATTGCCTCGCATTTGTGTGCTATTCTGAACGCACCTCTGGTCTCTACACTGTGTGCTCCATCCACACACACACCTCTGGTCTCTACACTGTGCTCGATCCACACACACACACACACACACACACACACCTCTGGTCTCTACAGTGTGCTCTAAACACACACACACCTCTGGTCTCTATCCACACACACACACCTCTGGTCTCTACACTGTGCTCTAAACACACACACCTCTGGTCTCTACACTGTGCTCTACACACCTTGAAAGCCCAACGCCTCAGCTCTCCTTCACACAGACCTGCAGCAATGCAGCACATTATATTCTATATTCCCCTTCGCATAGGGAAACGTGTGTGTGTGTGTGTGTGTGTGGTGTGTGTAGGGGGGGGGGGGGGGGGGGGGTCAGGATCCATGATGTGTTCCAGCTATTTCCCCGGCATAGATCTTATAAAAATCATTTATCACGATAGCGCGTGCATAGCATCGTCCGCAGGCGAGCGGCCGCCGGCCCGTCTGCTGAATACCAAACAGGGCCGTTCTTTTGTTTGAGCAGGAAGGACTTGGGCTCGAGACGAACCTAGTGCTATTCCCACTCCCATGCCAGCCAGCCAGCCAGCCCACAAGCCAGCCTCTACCTGCCTGAGGGCCCAATCAGGGAGGAACTCATATTTCCCCGGCTCTCCCCATCCCCCCCCCCACCGGGGGCCGCCTAATAACGCTATATCTGCACAGATGCCGGGTAATGTGCTTATAATAACACCGCAGCAAGTCTTCATCTTCTGACTCCAGGCAAAAAGAAAAGCCGGAACGCTTTTTTTTGACACTTTGGTGTTCTCTGCTCAGGCCTGTCAGTCTATGAGATGAGGAGAGTCAAGTCAAGCTGTGAGAACAGAGCAGTAATATAGACCGGAGACCCAGAGCAGCACCTCTAGCAAGAGTTTCAAACTCTATATGGCTACAGGCTACATGGCAACTGGCAAAACGTACACAGTGATCTTTCCGTGGGAAACCTACATAGCCCTTTAACAACACCACCCCTGTGGTGGAAATATCTTTTCCGACTTTCGAACCCAGCTAAACTTTCAACAATTACCAATGTAGAAGACCCAGCTCCACAAATAAAAAGAACACACGCAGATTTTATACTATTCAGTGATCTTCACAATTCCTTTTTCAATGTACAGTCATTTCCTGTGTATTTGAGCATAAACTCATTGAGTATAAACTGCAGGACAGTGTTTTATGCAAGTTCAAAAAACAAAACCTTATTAATACCATATTAACTGCCGCCATATATTAACCTCATAGCTGATTTTTTTTTGTTCGCTAAATCAATGTATAAACCGCGGCTAATAGTTGGGAAATTACAGTAACACCACTACAACTCCTTTTTCAGTGTGAAGTTAGATACTGTTGGACGGAGAGGCCGGTTGGTACAAGACCGTGCCTGGGTAAGAAAATGTTCCAAGGACATACGTTACTCAGATATTTGGCCTGAGGCGACGAAGGGGAAGGAGCAGCCACCTTATCTCTCAACTGTGGAGTGCTTCAGCACAGACCGAAGTATTCAAACAAACAGTAAGAGTACTCAGTGCTGGGAAGCAAAGGAGCACTTAGAATACTCTGCTCTCTACTCTACTCTATAGACCCTTTCAACAATAAAAACAAAAACAATGCTTGAACGTTCTATTTGGTTCCCAATCTACTTCCTCTGCATTAAGATAACATATGGAATGTTAAAACGGAAGCCTTGTGGGGCCAATTATGATGCTGATAATGGAACTCTCTTGAAAGGGTCCATAATCTTTCGTCTGCACAATTAGCTTTTTATACAAGTCCACTACAATCACCATAGCTGTGCTGCTAGGGGATTCTATTGCGGTTTCATCCAATGAGATGCTGCATGCTACCATTCTCTTATAGTCAAGCTTTTGTTTCAAATAATCAGATATGGGTCAACTGGGCTCCAGATTTGCATGTAAAAGATATACATGAAGAAGAACAACTGAAAGAGCTCAAAGTCACACGACTAAACTGACATTCCTCCACTTTCAAACTACAGAAACTTTACAGGAACAAGTTTACAAGTGTGTCTTTGTTTTTGCAGATAATCCAGAAGAGCAGCCAGAAGGCTTACAAATCATGCAGTCATAAATGCAAGCAACACTGCACAACCATAACTGCACACTAACACCACGAGCGCTCCCTGTGAAAAACCAACCAGGATGGCTGTGAAGAGCAGTGCTTACCCGATCTTTGCTTTCTGCTTGTTGGGCTTTCCCGACGAGACGATGCGGGCTTTCTTGGAGGTCCTCTCCTTGGTCCGGCCCTTGGCAGAGGCGCTGCGGTGCGTCCGGTGCTCGGACGATCCGGCAAAGCTCTCAAAGCTGTCGGGGCTCATGACGCGCGGGATGTTTTTCTCGCCGCGCTCGCGCGCCTTGGCGATGGCCTCGGAGATGATCCGGTTGGCCTTCTCCTGCTTGTCGTCCGACGAGTCCATCCCGGCCTGCTGCTGAGCCAGCAGCTGCTGCTGCTGCCGCTTCTGGGCCCGCCGCTCCGAGGCCGAGGAGTACGAGGACGAAGACGAGGATGAGGAGGACGAGCCACTTTTCATCTGGGGGCTGAGGACCCGCACCTGACTGCTGGGACCATTAGTGTTCTTAGGGGGCTGTGGAAGAAGAAACAGAAGTCGACAGAAAACATTAGCTCAGAGGCTTCCGGCTTCCAACGACAACTGACAAGAGCTTCTCTAGATTATTACAGGCTTCATATCCAACATGGCTGCACGAATTGTTTACACATCACAACCAGATCCACCGAGTCTCTCGGGGAAAAAAAACTGCTTCTTGCACTTCCGATTGGATAGGATTAGCATATGGGACACATTTGACAGATTCCCAAAGCTTTGGGAAAAGGAAGATTAAAAAGCGAGTCACAAGGACACATAACCATCCCTAATTCAAAGCCCATCATCAGGGGACTTTCAGAGGACACCCTTCAGAGGCGTGTGTGTGTGTGTGTGTGTGTGTGTGTGTGTGTGTGTGTGTGTGTGTGTGTGTGTGTGTGTGTGTGTGTGTGTGTGTGTGTGTGTGGAGCTTCATGAGCTGTGTGCTGGGCCACGGTCACATGCAACAGTGCAGAGTGTTTAGGAGGCGGCAGAGCCAAGTGTGCTAGCTGCAAGAGGATACACCAGATGATGAAACAGACAGATTACCATCTCATCTCTCCGGCCCTCTTCATCACTCTCTCTTGCTCTCCTTTTTTGTGTCCCTTCTATCGCTCTTTTTTTATTTCAAGGCCGCGAGCCATTGGCAATGCTCATCTGAGGCGAGAAAGTAAATTTAAGTGAATAAAAATAAATGTGGAGATGGGACGCGCCTCGGGTCCCTCATTTAACACTTCGCCCTTTTCTTTTTAGAGCGCGTAGAGACGTACACAGAGATCTGTACACCATATCTCTCGCTCTCTCACACACACACACACACACAGATCTGTACGCCATCTCTTTCTCTCTCACTCACACACACACACACACACACACACGAGAGGTGGACCCTGCGTCTAGGTGGCTCCTGACAGTTTTTTTTCTGCGTCAGCTAGAAGGATGCCGAGGCCCAGTCTGAGACGGAGGGAGGCCGCTGGCCAATGACATGAATTATACACACAGCCCTCGCTACGTGATAACATGTGAATTATACATGAACACGCACTGGCTTCCACACAGAAATGACACACACACACACACACACACACACACTTAAATAGGCCCTAAGCTTACAGCCCACAAGTCGGTCATAAACAGGCTGGATCAAAAACGTGATATGGATACGTTAGCAGGCATATGCGTGTGTGCGCGTGTGTGTGTGTGTGTGTGTGCGCTCAGGCACAGTTGCCTTCCTGGATGAGAAATAAAAAGGGAATTATCTCGAACCAGAAAACAAAAAGAGGGGGATGGGCATGCGGAAAGGAAGGAGGGAGGGAGGGAGGGAATACATAGCAATTCATTTGGAAGATAAACAACAGCAGGCTGACTCACGTGAGCATGGAGGAGAGTGTGTGCGTGTCTGCGTGTGTGTATGTGAAGCTCTGCCCGAGTTCATTACAGAAAATTATTGGCCTAGACTGGACTGTCCTTCTTTAGTCCATTTCATGCCTTCTCAAAAATGTCAGGAAAGAACATGCAAAAAAAGGAGGAGAAAAGAGAACTGAATGGAAAAGAGAAGATGCTGAAGAACTGGAAGGAGAGAGAGAGAGAGAGGCAGCGAGATAGGGGTTGGGGTACAGGGCAGTGGGGAAAGTGTGTTTGCATGAGAGAGAGAGAGAGAGAGAGAGAGAGAGAGACGGAGAGAGAGAGAGAGAGAGAGAGAGAGAGAGAGAGAGAGAGAGAGAGAGAGAATGAGATGAGGATAAATGCAGCAAAGTGAGTGCACTGCAGCTGTGTAATACATCTATAAATAACTAAAATTACAGGCTGCCAGCACTGCAGTGATTTCGGTCTCTCTGTAACCCCGCTCGAGCTCTCGCTAGCGCTCCCACAGAGAACACTCGGCCACTACAAAAGCACAGGGGAGCCAGGAAAAGCCTGTTCCACGAGCTGCCGGAGCCATACACACTCTTCAGCACTGTATGTCACATGAGCAGAGTCCATCAGTCACACACACACATACACACACGTCGCCTGCTGCACCAGATCATAGAGCCACCAAACTGGGGGGGAGGGGGGTGGAGGGAGGAATGAGAGACCAAGAGAGCAAAAGAGAAAGGGAGAGAGAGAGAGAGAGAGAGAGAGAGAGAGAGAGAGAGAGGAGGAATGATCAGACACGAGAGGGGGGGAGGGAGAACGGAAGAAAAATGGTCAGGAATGAGAGCGGGGGGGGGGGGTGGGGGGGGGTGGGTGGAGGCAAAAGCTGAGAGTACAGCTTCGCATGCCACCTTAAAGCCGGACGCAAATAAAGGGAAAGAGGAGGAGAGGAGGGAAAAAACACGAGGCAGAGAGAGCAAGGAGAGGAAAAAAAACACAAGCAAAGCGAGCAAACTCAAGATGGCGGCAGTGGTGGCTGCAGCACGAGTGTGTGTATGTATGCGTGTCTGTGTGTCTGCGTGTGTGTGTGTGTGTGTGTGTGTGTCGGGGGAGGGGGAGGGGGAGAGAGGGAGGGAGGAGGGCTGCTCAGTTCCTGCTGTTTGGGCCCCTCCTCCCTCCCTCTCCCGGCTCTCTCCACTCAGCGCGGCTCACTTACCCTTCCTCTTGGCCTCTTCACCGTAGACATGTTTTTTTCCTCTTCCTGTCCTCTCGCTCGCTTTTTTTCTCTCTTCCCCCACTCTCTCTCTCTCTCTCTCTCGCTCCCTTCAGCCAGTCGCCTAACAAAAGCCTTGCCCTTTCGCCGTTTTTTATCTCTCTCTCTCGCTCTCTCCCTCCCTCTCTCTCTCTCTCTCTACTCTCTCGCCGTGTGTCTCCCTCCCGCCCTCCCTCTCTCTCTCTCTTTCGTTCTCGCTCTCTTCCGTGAGCGCTCAGTCCGTTCGTTCCCCCCTCCCTCCCCTTCTCTCTCTCTCTCTCCCTCTCTCGCTCCTCAGATCGCGGTGGTTAGCGGCTGGTGGCGGTGGCGGCAGCGGTCTCCTTCACCTCCTCCCCCCGGGCGGCAGCATTGGGAGGGGGGCAGGGGAGGCTGACGTTGAAGGGCAGGAGCTTCGCTCGCTCGCTTCACTGGGAGGCTGGAGATCCGAGGTGCGTGGCACGGCCCGTCCAGGAAGCACGGTGCATGCTGCCTCTCTCTCTCTCTCTCTCTCTCTCTCTCTCTCTCTCTCACTCTCTCTCTCTTTCTCTCGCTCACGCGCACACTCTGTCGTTCTCTCGCTTCCTCGCGGGGCAAACAGGCACAGACTCGCTCAGCCACCACTCTCCTCCCTTCTCATTGATTCTCCTTCCCTCTCTCTCTCCCTCTCTCTCTCTTCTCTGCCGTTTGTCCGCTAGAGCAATCGCTCCCTCGCTCTTTTTCACTCTCTTCCTCATGCGCGTGTTCTTTTTTCACTCGTTCAGTGTGTGTCTGTCTCTCTCTCTCTCTCTCTCTCTTCCCTTCGCACCCACTTCTGCTTCCTCCTACATCCCCGGATTGAAAAAGGTAAGGGCAACTACTCCTCTTTTTGTACAGTCACCAAAAAAAAAAAAAAAAAGGAAAAGAAAATTGCTTTTGTTGCTGTCGTCGTTTTTCGTTCTCTTCGCCCGTGTTTTTCTCTTCTTTTCCACTTGTTTTTCTCTTCTGCCTCTTCCCTCGTTCCCCTCCCCTCTCCCTGGCGCGTGTGGCGGCGGGCTCGTGGCGCGGGCGAAGTGGTGGAAAAATGAAAGCACAAAGCAGCAAAATGCATCAGCATGAATATTAGAGATGTCGTTAAAATCCGGACTCGTTTTTCTCTCTCTCTCTCTCTCTCTCTCTCTCTCTCTCTCTCTCTCGCGCTCGCTCGCTCACTCACACGCTCGCGCTCTCTCCCTTGCTCACTCGCCCATACTCTCTCTCTCTCTTTGTGAGGAAGCAGGCCAGCAGATGGTGCTAGCAGTTATTACATTAACTTTCACAACTTAACCCCACATGTTCTGGATTTCTCCGAGCCCAACGCACATTTTATTTGCCCACGTTTGCACTGGCCCTCTTATTCTCCTCCCGTGCACGTCTGTGTGTCAAAACACCATATCAAATAAATGAGCAATTACAGAAATAAACTCCTGATTGCGTCTTTTTTTTTAAAAAAAAAAGATAATCCTCTCCTGTACCCAATGCTCTCAGTGACAGCAATAATAACACTAGTGACCGAGCACACGCTAGGCGGTGATGCAGGACAGGACAGGACAGGATAGGACGGGGCAGGGCAGAGAGGGCAGGGCAGAGAGAGGCGCACACACACACAGAGGGGGTGTCAGACTGAGCCGCCTGATGGGGGTGCTGGCAGATAGAGGGCAGGCTCCTGGGTCTGGTGAGGACAGCGCCACCACCACCACCACCACCACCATCTCCACTATTGGCCACACAGCAGCACTTAGGGGACAGCCAGAGAGGGAGCACGAGAGTCGAGAGAGGGAGGGGGAGAGAGAGGGAAGGAGAGAGAGAGAGAGGGAGGGAGGGAGGAAGAGAGGGTGGGAGGGAGAGAGGTAAATAGAGAAGGATAAACAGGGAGGGGGAAGGGGAGAGAGAGAAGGACAAGAGAGACAGAGAGGAGGAATGGAGAGGGAGAGAGGAGGAACGCCGGCAGCCTAACCCTCTAACACACTGGGTGGAAGTGTGAAAGTTGCCAGAGCGTGTTTCCAGGAAGCAGCACACGCCGAGCGGAACAGACGAGGAGAGGTGTCGGGGGTGTGTGTGAGAGAGTGTGTACTGTAAATGTGTGGAAGAGGGGAGTGTCTGTGTGTCTGTGTGTGTGTGTGTGTGTGTGTGTGTGTGTGTGTGTGCGCGCGTGCTAATGTGTATGTGGAGGTGTGTGTGTGTGGGTGAAAGGGGGCCCTCCCATCCTGCCAGAACACGACACAAGGGATATGGCACATGGTGTAGGGGGTACACCAAACATCCCCCACACACTCACAAACAAACACACAAACACACGTAAGAAACACCAGTCCACACCACCAAAGAGTGAGAGGAGGTTTTTACAAAGCGGCCTTTCCCCCAAAGTACAGGAGAAACCGTTTCCATTGAATCACACTGACGGATTGACTGACTGTCAACCAGCAACACTATCTGGTAAAAAGTAACCACAAGCAGCTTTCCACTCCACAGTGGGAACACACCTCACACACATCACACACAGCAAACCTCTGATGAGATATAGCAGGATCGTCCTTTCAGCTTTTAGTGGTCCAAATTTCCATTTTTACTCATCAAATAGACAGCGCAGAATGACAGAGATGGAAAAGTACCATGCAGAAAGAGCCATCAAAAAGACACTAGAG